>NC_000067.6:75746556-76059056 GCF_000001635.26 Mus musculus | reverse complement strand
GTGGAATCTCAGGGTTGTTTTGATTTGCATTTCCCTGATGATTAAGGATGTTGAACATTTTTTCAAGTGCTTCTCTGCCATTCGGTATTCCTCAGGTGAGAATTCTTTGTTCAGTTCTGAGCCCCATTTTTTAATGGGGTTATTTGATTTTCTGAAGTCCACCTTCTTGAGTTCTTTATATATGTTGGATATTAGTCCCCTATCTGATTTAGGATAGGTAAAGATCCTTTCCCAATCTGTTGGTGGTCTTTTTGTCTTATTGATGGTGTCTTTTGCCTTGCAGAAACTTTGGAGTTTCATTAGGTCCCATTTATCGATTCTCGATCTTACAGCACAAGCCATTGCTGTTCTGTTCAGGAATTTTTCCCCTGTGCCCATATCTTCAAGGCTTTTCCCCACTTTCTCCTCTATAAGTTTCAGTGTCTCTGGTTTTATGTGAAGTTCCTTGATCCACTTAGATTTGACCTTAGTACAAGGAGATAAGTATGGATCGATTCGCATTCTTCTACACGATAACAACCAGTTGTGCCAGCACCAATTGTTGAAAATGCTGTCTTTCTTCCACTGGATGGTTTTAGCTCCCTTGTCGAAGATCAAGTGACCATAGGTGTGTGGGTTCATTTCTGGATCTTCAATTCTATTCCATTGGTCTACTTGTCTGTCTCTATACCAGTACCATGCAGTTTTTATCACAATTGCTCTGTAGTAAAGCTTTAGGTCTGGCATGGTGATTCCGCCAGAAGTTCTTTTATCCTTGAGAAGACTTTTTGCTATCCTAGGTTTTTTGTTATTCCAGACAAATTTGCAAATTGCTCCTTCCAATTCGTTGAAGAATTGAGTTGGAATTTTGATGGGGATTGCATTGAATCTGTAGATTGCTTTTGGCAAGATAGCCATTTTTACAATGTTGATCCTGCCAATCCATGAGCATGGGAGATCTTTCCATCTTCTGAGATCTTCTTTAATTTCTTTCTTCAGAGATTTGAAGTTTTTATCATACAGATCTTTCACCTCCTTAGTTAGAGTCACGCCAAGATATTTTATATTATTTGTGACTATTGAGAAGGGTGTTGTTTCCCTAATTTCTTTCTCAGCCTGTTTATTCTTTGTGTAGAGAAAGGCCATTGACTTGTTTGAGTTAATTTTATATCCAGCTACTTCACCGAAGCTGTTTATCAGGTTTAGGAGTTCTCTGGTAGAATTTTTAGGGTCACTTATATATACTATCATATCATCTGCAAAAAGTGATATTTTGACTTCCTCTTTTCCAATTTGTATCCCCTTGATCTCCTTTTGTTGTCGAATTGCTCTGGCTAATACTTCAAGTACTATGTTGAAAAGGTAGGGAGAAAGTGGGCAGCCTTGTCTAGTCCCTGATTTTAGTGGGATTGCTTCCAGCTTCTCTGCATTTACTTTGATGTTGGCTACTGGTTTGCTGTAGATTGCTTTTATCATGTTTAGGTATGGGCCTTGAATTCCTGATCTTTCCAAAACTTTTATCATGAATGGGTGTTGGATCTTGTCAAATGCTTTTTCTGCATCTAACGAGATGATCATGTGGTTTTTGTCTTTGAGTTTGTTTATATAATGGATTACATTGATGGATTTTCGTATATTAAACCATCCCTGCATCCCTGGAATAAAACCTACTTGGTCAGGATGGATGATTGCTTTAATGTGTTCTTGGATTCGGTTAGCGAGAATTTTATTGAGGATTTTTGCATCGATATTCATAAGAGAAATTGGTCTGAAGTTCTCTATCTTTGTTGGATCTTTCTGTGGTTTAGGTATCAGAGTAATAGTGGCTTCATAAAATGAGTTGGGTAGAGTACCTTCTACTTCTATTTTGTGAAATAGTTTGTGCAGAATTGGAATTAGATCTTCTTTGAAGGTCTGATAGAACTCTGCACTAAACCCATCTGGTCCTGGGCTTTTTTTGGTTGGGAGACTATTAATAACTGCTTCTATTTCTTTAGGTGATATGGGACTGTTTAGATGGTCAACTTGATCCTGATTCAACTTTGGTACCTGGTATCTGTCCAGAAATTTGTCCATTTCGTCCAGGTTTTCCAGTTTTGTTGAGTATAGCCTTTTGTAGAAGGATCTGATGGTGTTTTGGATTTCTTCAGGATCTGTTGTTATGTCTCCCTTTTCATTTCTGATTTTGTTAATTAGGATTTTGTCCCTGTGCCCTTTAGTGAGTCTAGCTAAGGGTTTATCTATCTTGTTGATTTTCTCAAAGAACCAACTCCTTGTTTGGTTAATTCTTTGAATAGTTCTTCTTGTTTCCACTTGGTTGATTTCACCCCTGAGTTTGATTATTTCCTGCCGTCTACTCCTCTTGGGTGAATTTGCTTCCTTTTTTTCTAGGGCTTTTAGATGTGTTGTCAAGCTGCTAGTATGTGCTGTCTCCCGTTTCTTCTTGGAGGCACTCAGCGCTATGAGTTTCCCTCTTAGAAATGCTTTCATTGTGTCCCATAGGTTTGGGTACGTTGTGGCTTCATTTTCATTAAACTCTAAAAAGTCTTTAATTTCTTTCTTTATTCCTTCCTTGACCAAGGTATCATTGAGAAGAGTGTTATTCAGTTTCCACGTGAATGTTGGCTTTCCATTATTTATGTTGTTATTGAAGATCAGTCTTAGGCCATGGTGGTCTGATAGGATACATGGGACAATTTCAATATTTTTGTATCTATTGAGACCTGTTTTGTGACCAATTATATGGTCAATTTTGGAGAAGGTCCCGTGAGGTGCTGAGAAGAAGGTATATCCTTTTGTTTTAGGATAAAATGTTCTGTAGATATCTGTCAGGTCCATTTGTTTCATAACTTCTGTTAGTTTCACTGTGTCCCTGTTTAGTTTCTGTTTCCACGATCTGTCCTTTGAAGAAAGTGGTGTGTTGAAGTCTCCCACTATTATTGTGTGAGGTGCAATGTATGCTTTGAGCTTTACTAAAGTGTCTCTAATGAATGTGGCTGCCCTTGCATTTGGTGCGTAGATATTCAGAATTGAGAGTTCCTCTTGGAGGATTTTACCTTTGATGAGTATGAAGTGTCCCTCCTTGTCTTTTTTGATAACTTTGGGTTGGAAGTCGATTTTATCCGATATTAAAATGGCTACTCCAGCTTGTTTCTTCAGTCCATTTGCTTGGAAAATTGTTTTCCAGCCTTTCACTCTGAGGTAGTGTCTGTCTTTTTCCCTGAGATGGGTTTCCTGTAAGCAGCAGAATGTTGGGTCCTGTTTGTGTAGCCAGTCTGTTAGTCTGATAATAATTTTTAAAAAGACACATAAGGTAGTCCTCTAGAGAAACACATGCGCATATGTGCATGCACCTCCCCAGCCACACACACATGAATGCGCACATGAATGCTTACACACAGAAACTCATACCATGTTCTGTGATACAATTCCTCTTCTTGGCTATGTTTGCTCTGCTGTAGTTGCTACCCCAAGAGCTAAGCGATATCTTGGCTGGAAACCCATCTCCTTTGGAAAGAAAGTCTAGTGTGGAGTCTATAGTAGGAAGAAATGTTTACTCCAGCAGAGAAGTCTGCCATTTGTACATCTCCATGGGCCACCAGCAAATGGCAGCTCATTCTTTGATTGTATGTTAAAGTTTTTTTTTTTTTAACTTTCCTGCCAAACAAGCTTTAGAATTTTCATCTGAGTTTTCTTACTTGGTGATTATAGAAGGGTGTTCAGTACCAGAATGGTGGTAAAAGTGATGGTGGATGGATGATAGATAGATGGATGGATGATGTATGGAAATATATTAAATAGATAGATGATGGATAGGTAGATAGATAGATAGATAGATAGGTAGATAGATAGATAGATAGATAGATAGATAGATAGATAGATAGATAGATAGATAGATGATAAAATTTATTGAGCATCTACTATATTCCAATGACCATTTTTAGCATATTATGTGTCTTATTTAATCTCTATAATGTGACACAAAAGCATACTTACAATATTCCCATTTGACATAGCCCAGAGCAGCCTCAGAGACCACACAGCTAGAAAGCAGCAAAACCAGGAAGAAGAGCTGATGAAATGATTCCAGAACTTGTGGTCTCAGCCTCTAATTCTGCCAGCCCAAGTGTACACCATGGCAATGTGCAGTTCTCTGACAATTTTCCTCCATTCCAGGAAAGCGACACTCCATTAGGAAGGGTTTCCACAGAGACTCCACTGGGGCTGGTTTTGCTCGAAGTAGGAGGCATGATTGCTAACTAAAGACAAGTTTAACTAAATCCCAGGGGGTCATAGGCCAGAACTTAAACCTTCTACCCACTGAGATTTGGGACTGACTTACACCCAAAAGGGGAATTCCTGGGAAAGCATTGAGAGACCTTTAGAACTAAAGGAAGAAAGAGCTAAAGACCTCAAGAAGAGGTGCTGGGGTACTCAGGGGACCCAGTGAATGAGACTGAAGACAGTCTTGGGTGGACATTCCAGAGTGATGATGGACTTCTACTACAATCTGTATTGTGTGGCTCACAAACTGAGACAAAATCCTAGTTAGAGCATCTCAGTGGCTTCCCTTGGGATACATACGTACGCTAATGCTTGGGAGTCCTTCAGGGGTTATTCAAATGAATCCCAAAGCTAATTCTGACACAGAATTAATCCCCAGAGGTTCTACACTTTGAGAGAGACCACAGCTTGCCTCACTACTTTGCAGTGCATTTCATAAACCACTGACTGAAAGCTGATGCTGGAAGCTTCCAACTGTCAGCAACAGTCTGTAGGAGAAGCATTACCTGCTATTTCTCAGGACCCTGAGACCCAGAAACTTTAAGTCATTCACAGAAGACACCAAAAATTCACTGAAGTTCTCATCCCATTTAGCCCCAGATATCCTGAGGTCTGGATGCTGTCTTGCCAACCTGCACTTTGTGCCCTGCAGACATTTACAAACCTTGGGTAATTCCAATCCCTTTCTGCTTTAACATGTGGAGTCTTTGTTTCTCTTACTCTCTCCACCCAACATATACAGACATGCCCGCAAACCCACTCATTCATGAGCCCACCCACTGCCAGAGAAGGAGCTAAGCTACATGGTGCAAGGACCCCCTCTATAGGAAAAAAGAAGGCTAAACAGTGGAGCTTTGTCTATGATACCTGCCCGGCGTGCAGATCTGCTCTGTCTTAGAGATGCCAGGCCACAAGTTTCTGCCTTTTCTGCACATGGCTTCTGCAGAGGGCTCTCCCAAGATACACTTGGGGCTGCTTCCCCAGAGCAAGGCTTGTGGAGAGGGGGGCTTATTAGATGCAGCAGGGTGCATGGCTCAGAGAACACTTGAGTGGTTCTCAGTCAGGCATGAACCAGTCTGCAGCTGAGGTGGGCACAGGGCGAGGGGGGGGATGCGGAGGGGGGGTGCAGAATTCTCCCCCTTGCACATCTGGGAGAGCACCTGGATGCACCCGCTAAAATGCAAAGCCAAGGGGAGAATCAGCACTGATTAGGACCCCATCAGAGTTCGCACAGTAACACTCACTTATGCTAATGGGCATCAAGGGTTCATTCATCACAGCCAGTGGAGTGGAGTGGCCCGGGACAAGCCGAAGCCATACAACACACTTCAAATCTGCCTCAAAATAGACAAGGGGAGAGAATTTATTATTGTTTCTCGGTCACAAAAGGAGATGGGGAGAGAGAGGGAGTAAAACTGAAGGTCACTGTCCTCTTTCCAGCTGAGACCTTACTTTTCTCTCGAAGCCAGAAACAGTGGGGCTTCCTATCTGATTGTGTGCTGTTGCTTTCCTTTGGCTCAGGAGAAGGGACAGTCTATACAAATGAAGCACACTGTCCTAGTGCTTGCTGCTCAAAACTTAAACATCGATGGACTCATGCATCAACAGAATCAAGTCCTAACAGGGATCTTAGGAAATATGTTAGTTCAAAAATAGTAATCACAGAGCTGGAGAGATGGCACAGAGGTTAAGAGCACTTGCTGCTCTTGCAGAAGACCTTGGTTCAGTTCCCAGAACCCATCTCAGGTGGCTCATAACCTCCTCTAAATCCAGCTCAAGGGTTCCTATGCCCTCTTCTGGCCTTTGTGGGCATCTGTATATACATAGGAGATATATATACATACATACACACACACACACACATATATACACACACACATACATAGGACATATATATATATATATAAAATATATATATACATACATAAGACATATATATGTGTGTTTATATATATATATGTGTGTGTGTGTGTGTGTGTGTATATATATGTCCTATGTGTATATACATATATATATATATATACATATGTATATATGTATGCATATCATATGAGTACTTGATGCCCAAGGAGAACAGAAAGAGTCTCCTCAATTGGACTTACACACAATTGTGAGCCACCATGTGGGTGCTCAGAATCAAACCTGGGCCTCTGGAAGCAGCCAGTGCTCTTAACCACTAAGCCATCTCTCCAGCCTCAATGTATAAGATGTTTATATGCATCTAACACAAGTATACATCAAGACCTGAGTTATATAATGTTTAAATATATCACATGTATATAAAATATTTGACCCTTATGCCATCCCTAGAAGTATAGAGATGAAACAGGTTCACAGTGTGAATGACTTATTATTCCATGACATAAAGTTCAAAATGAGAAGCAAACCACTTGTTTGTGGATTTCTTGTAGGTTTTTTCCTTCTGATTTTGAAACTAATATTTGTTATATAATACTTAATTTCCTATGAATTCGATCAAGAATCATCCTGTGTCTCCTCTCAAAGACTCACACAGATAGGACTGTATTGGTGTCCTGAAGTGTCACTGAGGACACCTACGTATCTACAGTAAATCAGTACAAAAACAAAACCCATAGTGGCAAAGATCCCTTGGGAACAGCAAATTCAAGGTTGGCAGCTCTGGAAACACAACTAAATATCTAACCAGCAAATCAAGTTTGCCTCTGGGAAGGCATTGGGTTTGGAGAGTAGTTAGGCACATGTGAGCACGTAGAGACTGGAGCCCAGCCTTGTACCAGGTCTGGTCTCAGGCAGCGGCTTAAATATAGGGTCAGAGGAGGAATGGGTGACAATTAGACATACCTGGGGCTTCTTGGGTTTTCCCTGCACCAACACTCTTCCTTCTAGGGAAGTCTCTTGCCTGCAGACTACTTAAAAATGGGTCTGAGGGTAAACACTGCCATTCCACAGTAACGTCTACCTTTTAAAGCTGAAGGTCTCATTTGCTCTCACACCACAGCAGCCTGGCCTAGTCGGCCATCACTGGAAAGAGAGGCCCATTGGACTTGCAAACTTTATATGCCCCAGTACAGGGGAACACCAGGGCCAAAAAGTGGGAGTGGATGGGTAGGGGGTGGGGGGGGGGAGAGTATGGGGGACTTTTGGGATAGCATTGGAAATGTAAATGAGGAAAATACCTAATTTAAATATACATATACATATACATATACATATACATATACATATACATATACATATACATATACATATACATATACATATACATATACATATACATATATATATCCTTTGGTTATTTTATAAAAGTCATGTGTTATCTCACCACCTCTTGTCCTAGACAGTGTTCTATTGCTCTGAAGAGACACCACAACCACAGCAACTCTTATAAAGGAAAGCATGTAACTGGAGCTTGCCTACAGTTTCCGAGGCTGATCTATTGTCATCATGGTGAGGAGCATGAAGTGATGGCAGGCAGGTAGACATGGTGATGGAGAAGTAACCGAGAGTTCTACATCTGGATCTACAGGCAGCAGAAAGGAAAGAGACATTAGGGCTGACTCGCTTGGGCTTTTGGAAACCTCAGAGCCCACCCCAAGTGACACACTTCTTCCAACAAAACCACACCTCCTTATCCTTTTAAGTAGTACTATTCCCTGGTGACTGTGCCTTCAAATACATGAACCTATGGGTCCCACTCTCATCCAAACCACCACACCTCTAAACAAGACTTCTGTGCATTTCATTTTCTCCAGCCTCCTGGGCCACCTGTAGCCCTTGAACTGTGGAGTCACTACTTACATGGAGGTTGTGCCTGGCTCATTCACATCCCTTGAGCTACCTTCTACCACATGGGGACCCCTGGAAACAAAGCTACATGAAGGAGCTGGAAATATTGCCTGGGTTATAAACTGACCCACTGAGTGTACTCAGAGTCCCCTAAAACCACAAGGGACAAAGCTCACTCTTTCTGTCCAAATTTCAGATTGTGTACAGAGAGGTAGCCAATGTTCTCATGGCTCAGAGAACCCTACTCCATGAAAAAGACTTTTTCCCCTTTTAGCCTATCCTGAGTTACTGACCCCAAGGTCCCCAGGCATCCTTGGCCAGGTGATGGTAGGCCTGAGATTGGTCTCAGAGAGGCCTTGGATATTGCTGGAGGCCATCTGAAGAATGCAGCACTTTCAATGCTGAAAGAATGAGAAATCTAATAAAATGATAAAAGATGGAATATTGAAGCCCAAGGATCTCTTTGTCCTGATCTGTTTACAGATCAATTAAACACACACTTTGAAGCCATAAGCAAACAGAACCAAGCCACCAGGAGAAAAAAAAGTCACACAATTGCAAAATCCAGGCCCTCTATACACAGACCAAGCCAAGAGTCTTCCTTCACATGTGTTGGATCCAAACACAAAGCAAACATTGAATCAAATGCAATGTGTCCCCTGCTCCCTCTTGCCCCTCCGTTCTGCAGCTTTTGATAGCATCTTTGACTGGCACCATCACTGTAGAAGGAATAGGCTTTGGAATATGATACTCTGGTCAGCTACCCTTGGGATGGATGGAAAGTCAGCCACCAAAGTCCTCCAGTCCTGGGTCATATCAGAGCCGTAAGGTCCCTCAGGAGATGAGAGATAAGCCAGGATCCGGCATGCTGACCACAGTACAGGTCACCACTCCAGAGTCCACTGTTTCAAAAACAGTCAGACCCCTTTCCCTGGGCCCCAAACCCACATTCTTACAACTTAAAACTTCCAATGACTTTAATGCAAGTTCCATGCATGTGAGGCCTGCAGGATAAGACCCTCTGGGAGTGTAAGGTGACAACATAATAGAGAAAAATCACTTTTGCAGGCAACAGTGACAGCTGGGCAGGCATTAGAAAAGAGAGAAACGGCCTCAACTTAGACAAATTACTGAACTAAATGAGCACATGAAAAGCCCTTTTTACAGCTGCCACTGAGAAGCCCAGAAAATATAAAACATGTGAAAAAAGTAAATAAAAGGAGTTTGAACCTTTTTTCCCATTAAAGGTGTGGTAAATGGTTAAAAGGCTCTAGAAAGATTTGCCGTGTTCTGAGTCATGGACCCAAATGGAAAAATATGGCTATTTGGGTTTTACATGTCAATTTTGATACAACCAATAAAACATAAACAATGAAAGCACTTCAAAAATCCTGGAAAATTCCAGAGCATGCATCAGAGGCTCCGTGATTATACACCGATCCTCTCCTTTCTGTGACTTCTGACATCTCATTACCCCGCATTAGACTTTTACGGACTCATTTTCCAGCATATATAAAAACGACTTAATGCATCCTCGAAACCATCTCAATTTCCTAATTGATGAGGGCTATCAGCCACTTAAAAAATAAAACAGACATTTCCTTAATAAAAATAAAGACCTTGCGGGGGGGGGGGGAGGATGGAATAAATCCCGTGTTGGCAAAGAGAGTATTAAATATAAGAGGAAGCATGATCGTGGAGGGTGGGGCCCCCAAGCGGGTGTTAGGAGATTGGGTTTCTGGTATGGATTCTGCAGCTAATTTGCTGTGTGATTTGGGGCACAGTTAACCCTCACTAGGCCTGACTTGCGAGGTCTTGAAGAGGCACCGTTAAAGCCCACAATGGACAAACAACCTGAGATTTCAAAAGCCGTCCAAGGCAGGTCCATTTCAGAGCTCAGGACCCACACATTTTCTATTTTAGATGCAGAAACCTTTCTTAAATTTCTGTTTCTTTTTTTATTTGTTGTTTTATATTGCTTTATTTTGTCTTCTAAAACCCATTGTAGAATAAAGAGAAACTCAGAAGGCCAAGTAATACCGTGATTTTTCTCCCCTTTGGGTCAAATTTATATAGTAATTCCCAAGACTATCTCAGATGAAAGCCAAAGTAGTTGCAGAAAAGTTTCTATGGAGATGATGTGGGGAATTCTCTAGTTGGCCATTGGGTCAAATTCCAAATACCCCAGTGTTCTTACTCAGCTCCTAAAAGCTTGGTCCAAGCCAGGTGAAAATTGTACAGAGTGACCTACACACTTCAGAAAAAGGGGAAAGAGGAAAAGTTATTAACATATTCACATTAAAACAGATGTGTACGAGGAAAGCATGGCTCTACAGTGGCAGTGTTTTTAGAGTTCTTGGAAGCATCCTGCTGCATGCTTTTGGAGAGAGGAAGAAGGAAGGAGAGGAGGGGAAGGTTGGATCCGGTATAAACACTTTCAGACCACTGATGCTCTCTGTCACAGGTCCTATCCCAGGGATCTTCAGCTTTTACAGCACATTAAAAGTATGTGAGAAGCTTAAAACAAAAGCAAATAAATAAACAAACAAAAAAACATCTGGGGCGAGACAGAAAGGTAGTGGTGAAGACACTTGCCTCAGAGCCCATTTAAAGATAGAACCAGTACCACAAGTTATGCTTTCCCTTCTATACTTATTTTATGTAGGCACTCCTACCCCACATAACAATAACAATATTTTAAAATTTGTGGTCTAGGGCTCACCTTCTGAGATTTCAGTTCAGTTGTACTGAGGTGTCGCTTAAACACTAAATGCCAGGGTCCCTAAAATCTCCCAAGATGGTTCAACTGAGCAACCAACTTTGAGTCGCTGGGCCAGTCATACAAACCACAGAATCCTCCAACTTCTCCTGGCATCCACTAGAGGAGTTATCAAAATATAGTTTTTGAGTCTTGCCCTCAGAGGCTCTGAGTGTGGCTTCCACAGGATAAGACCGCCCCCAAGTGCATTCTCACCCCACTCCATAGTGATACTCGCTTGGGCTGACAGTCCAGAGCCCACACTTTGGAAATGAGTATTCTAACCTGCCACTTTGGTTCACTGACGTTAGGTACTCTCAGACAATCCATCTTCCCTACCCTTTATCTTTCTCCAATCCACTCTGCTGAGGCCACAGCAGGCCTGTCACCATGTACAACTGATCAGAACCCAGAGGTCAAGTACACCTAGGGAGCAACAAAAAATTACCTGGCTTGGCTTCTATTAGCCATTTTTTCCACTCTTATACAAGTCAAAGGGAAAAATCTTTATCCTTCTGAGGGCATCATGTTCCATGAACATTGTACACTACTTTTAGCAAAACAGGAGATAGTGTGGAAAGAAAACCTGGAGCCAAAAGCATGGCCCTTGGGCAGAGAGTAGAGAGGCCTTGGATGGTTGGAGGAATTGGATCTCTTAAATGTAGACCTTTCAGCTTGGACATAATGGCTCATGTCTGTAATTCCAACACTTGGGAGGCAGAGGCAGAAAGATTACCATAAAGTCCAGACAGACATAGTAAGATTTGGGACAGCCTGAGCTGTAGAATGAGACCCTGTCGCAAAAAGGCAAAGGAAAGCAAGAGATAAGGAAAGAAGAGTGAACAGGGAACTTAGGGGAGAGGAGAAGAGGGACAATAATTCATTCTATTCCCAGGCAACACATGCTGGAGTGTCAAGTGGCCTTCCAAAGTATCTCAAACCTCACTGTCAGAGAACCAGTAGTAAGCATTGTCACTGGGAAAGACCCTGTCAGGACATCTACATGAAATTGGCACCAAAAAGGCACAAGAAGAGCAATAGAATGGTTCAGGATCTAAGAGTGTCTAATACTGTCCCTCTTAGCTCAGTGGAAACAGTGTGATGCTTCTCCAAAGTGTGTGTGTGTGTGTGTGTGTGTGTGTGTGTGTGTGTGTGTGTGTGTGTGTGTGTGTGTATTATCAAGAACTGGGGAGATGGATATTAATCAGTGAAGTGCCTACCACACAAGCATTAGCTGGAAACTCCTGTAGAACTGTGAGTACAACAGTGTATGCCTGTGACTCCGACACTAGAAAACAAACTCCAGATTCAGAGAGAGACCTTCTTCCGAAGAAATAAGATGGAGTGTGTGACTAAGGAAGACACCAATGCCAACCTCTGGCTTCTGCACACATGTGTGCATGAACGAGCACGCGTGTATACACACACACACACACACACACACACACACACACACATCAGTGATAGCAATCAATCTATCAGCAAGTAGGTCTTGGATCTATTTATTAACAGGCAAGGAAGGATTCCACTCCAAACTCTGGACATCAGGTTGCCCTGTTTGGCTTCTGGGTATAGATGTGGTATATATGTCACCAAGGCTATTCAATCAACAAGGCAAAGCCCCAAGAACCATTCAGCTTTATTATCCACTTCTGAGGAGTTGAAACATAAACTTTATACCTAATTAGGCTGTTGAGCTCATGCCCAGAAGGTGAATTTCAGTAGAGGAGCTCTGCTGATTATGACTTTGTTAGCATCAATAGAAAAACCAAATCTCCATTCTACCTTGGGAGAAAGAGTCACCCATGGTAGGTGGGAGAGTCCAGCTTCTTTCACTGCTGGAAATCTTAGCTCAATCCTCCTTCCTCTTGATTTCTTTGTACCTACAGCATCAGACTCACCCTAGCAGAACTCTGATTGACCCAAAGACACAACCACTGAGAAGATATCTCAAGGCATGTCTGATGCTTAACAGAGCCCGAGAGCTGGGGCAAACTTTGTTGCTCATGTCTTTCTGGCACTCCAGCATGCTAACTTCTATTCGTTTGTTCCAGAGCTATCCCTGTCATTCTCAATCTCTCTTCCTGCCTGCACTCTCTCCTACATCAACCTAGATACAATGGGCCAATTAGTGCTCTAAAGCACCTTTGGACTGTGTCGATCCTGTGTGAGTAGCTTTAGGATTATGTTATTTCCAGGTTCAAATAACACTTGGCATTCCCTATGGTACTGAGAGTAATAAAAATGCTTTAGTCTGGCATTTGAGACTCTGGCTTGACTTTGCAGACTTATTTCCCTTAGTACCCCCAACACAGATCCTATGACACAGCCTCTAAACACATCCACACTCACAGACACACAGATACACACATACACATACTTAAAAACACACATACACACACAAACACATACCAAACATATACACACATATATACACAAACACACACATACATACACATATAAAAACACATACACAGACAAACACATACACACATACACACATACACATATATATATACACAAACACACACATATACACAAATATATACAAACACACACATACAAAAACACACACCTATACATACACATATACAAACACATGTACTCATAATACACACACAAATACTCACAAACACTTAGTGATCTAAAGATTTACCAATACTTTTCAACCCAAAGCCCCCACCTCAGGTCTTGTCCCTTCAGATGCACATGTGGATCTCCATGTCAGAAGGAAGGGGCACCCTCATTCCCAGGCCTGGTCCCAGCACCATGGCCATAAACACACCCATCTATACAATTGCAGGCTGCCCGCCTTCACTGTGCATCTAGAAAAAAAAAGGAGGAAGATGCAGTTTCTGACGCCAAGAAGCTCAGCATCCAACTGGAGAAGCACATTAACAAATGTTCACAGAACACTACAATAATCTCACAGAAGAAACAAAGGACTCCCTGCCATGGGAAGGGATTGGGGGAATCTACAACACCTCCAGTAAATGCTGAAAAAGGAGAGACAATCTTCAGGCAGACAAGGAGAGGAGGGAAGACCTCAGAGAAGTGAAAAGAGCAAGGGGACAGACAGGGATGTTTAGAAGTTGAGAGAGAAGCCTCACATACTTCAGACCCTGCGCTGAGACTCTGGACTCATTCTGGTCCCAGGAACCATTGTTGAGTGACAGGAGAGAGCCACAGTCAATCCCACTAGCAAACAGCAATCTCGTGTAGATAGTCATACCGTGGAGAGTACAGTGGGTATCAGGGTAGCTTGCTTAAGTGGGACAAGATCTGACAATGAACCAGATTAACTTCTGGGGGAACGGAGATGGTAATGGAGATACTGTGAGGTTTGGCAAGGTTTTATAGTACCAAGGGGCAACTTGGGCAGCATATCAGGTAAACTGTGGCCTCGCAAATGGTTTCTGTTAAAAGTTACAGATTTGAATCCATGAGAAAGTACGGAGTCTTCTAAACAACCCTCCCATAAATGAACATCTAGGCACATGCTGCCCTGAAGCAGGACACTGCTTACTTTTATCAGGTTACTGCCTCTGTGCCAGCAAAACATAAACATATTCCACCCAGTGCACTCTTGGTTTGGGGAACCGTGATTAGCACATCCTAATGTTGTGAAACTCAGCTGGATTTCTAATTTTGTTTTTTAGCAAATATCATCTTATTAATTTGTACATTTCTTATTGCCCCAGTAAAAGACTAAATAAAATAAAATCCTTCTGAATAGCCTTTGGCAGATTGAAAGTCTGATCAGTGACCAAGAAAAGGCAAGATAGTAAAAGGCAGGTGGTGTCATGTTGGGAACACAGAGAAGGCGGTCCAGTGCTTCTCCCATGGCCAGGAAGCTTCTGGAAGGATTGAGGGGGACATGAGAGATGCATCCCCTCACATGCAGTGCAAAGGAGGGAAGCTGGGAATACAAGTTGCAGAGGGGTCAGGACAGAGTTGAGCAGTGTACTCCTGGTGCTTAGTGCTGCGCCTGACACATCGGCGTCATCAGTGTCTGTTTGGGAGGAAAGGAAAAGGAGTCACTGCTGTTGAGAAAGAACACTTAAAGACTCAGTGGCTATGTTCCGTGGCTTGTGCCCTCTGCCCATTCATACCCCCACCTTTGGTCTGGAAAAAGAACAAGGACAATAAGGGCAGAAAATGCTTGCAGTCCATCAGAATGTCCTTAGTACCTCCTGCTGAAGGCATTCATTCACCAATCGTTCAGGTCATTCTTTTGCTTCTAAATGCATATCTTTTGTTTTTTTGTTTAATTAATTAATGCTGTACTTCAGTACCCTCTGTCTGGAACATCATTCTCCCCTCAGACACAGCTCAGATGTGACCTGCCTCTAAGGACCTGGCCAAACCAACCTCCATATCTATAAGACCTCAAGAAACCAGCAGCTCTTTAACTTTTATTCGGCATAGAACCTTGATCATTCTCCCACATTTCCTTGTTGACAATTGCATTGCTTAACAACAGGGGTCTACCCTGAGAACTGCATCCATCTCTAGGCTATTTCACCAGTATGCAAACATTGTAGAGTACTTATAAAAGCCTAGACAGTGCAGGTCAGTCACTCCATGTGGCCTCTTGATGACCATCAAAAGAAACTGTAAACACAAGATGGATGAGCTGTTGCCAGGAAAATACAACACTCTGCCTTACAGCAGACTTTAGTTATATAAGTACAAAGTGTCCATGCTGTAACAGTGATTGAAACTGTAGAACAGGAAAACAAAAGCCAATAACAGAACTATTCATCACCAAGTATTGTGTACTGAAACTAATTACATTGCTATGCTTTTCCATGACTGGAAGAACAGTAGGTTTGCTTATGTAAGCATCACCACATGCACGAATAATACTGACATGCTATGACATTGTAATAGCCACAGCACCACTAGCCAGTGGGAACTTTTCAGCTCTTTGTCACTTCTGTGGGACTACTGGTATATATGCAGGTCACTCATTATTGGCCAAAACACTATCATATGTCACATAACTATGCGTTTATTCATTTACTATCTATCTAGTTTAAGTAGAATGTGGTTTCTATGAGAACAGAGATCTTATTTTGGGGTAAGTCACCACTGCCTGTTCTAGCTCAGAACAGTTTCTAACACATACTATGTTACCAACAACTATTTTGCTAAATGAATATCAAATGAGAGAGACGAAGGCATGTACCATAAAGACTGAACTATAATTGCTCGTTGAGTACAAAAATGCAAGTAACAGAATAAGATTTATAACACAATTCCATTAAAGTAGATTAGAAGCATAGACTGGCAAGGCATTGAAACATTTTTTTTTCAAGGCATTAAGATTATTAGCTGTGCAGAGGGTGGGAAGGGCTGAAGTGGTGGAACAATAGAAGCCATACTTAGAACGACGCAAGTGAGCGATAAGCCACCATAGCCATGATCTGAGCCAGAAGAGGAGAAATCAGAAGTACTTAGAAAAAGACCCACACTGAGTTATTAACTTACATATGGATTATACATATAAACTATGAGATCAAATTAACTGTTTGGTAAGCAGTTTATTCCCTAACATTGATTCTTTCGGCTCCTTTCCATAACAAAATTCCAAATAAAGATCCCCTGTAGGGACTAAAAAGGGGAGAAACACAAGGCTTGGCCAAGTGGCCACTGAGACCAGGATTCTTCTGCCCAGACCAAGCAAGCCAAGGAAACTGCACCTACTCCTTATGCAGCAGATAGTCCTGCGTGGGACCCATGACACCTACACAACCATACATGGAGCACTAATGTCCATTGGAACCTTACTTGGAAATGCATTGTCTCACTAATCAACCTGTTTCAACCAGGTTGCTTCCATGGTTCTCATACATTAAGACGCAATTTAAAAGCAGGAATTATAGAGGTGCACAGGGCTTCCTGAGACACGTGTGACAATAGCTGAGTACAGCTGAAAATGAAATAAGACACACACAGAGACATGGCGACCCATGCACCATGGCTGGCTGTGTGTTTATGTATGGATCACCTTAGACTCAAAGAACATCAGAGAGTGATGACACTCTTAGCAACTTGGTAAATAGACATCCTCACTTCTGCACCCTCCAGGTGAACATGTGTCTACAGTGAGGGCATGGCATGGAGTGCCAGGACGGGGATGTTGGTCTCCTGACTCCTCCTCCAGTGTATTCTTCTGAGGAAGGATGAGGTCTCTGTTTATGCACAGTGCCACTGCTGATTGTATATGGAGAATATGAGGCCATACTTGACACAGCTGGCAAAGAATGCTCAACCACACGCTATTCGATTTAAATATAGTAATCCTCCTCATCTGAAGTGGATCTGCTCCTTCATTTTCAACCATTTGCAAAATTCAGAGCATTCAATATGTGTACCGGCTCCATATACTGGCTTATGTACAATCAGAACATAATTCCACCTTCTTTCATTCCAAAACTGGCAACTGATTACATTTCTTGTATTGTTGGTGGGTTTTTCCCCCACAATTTTTTTTTATTATAGACAGTGCAATCAGAATTGCACGTTCCGGGAGCCAGTGCCCCATGCTTTCAGCTACGTTTATTACTTCTAATGCAAACCGGAAAGGAGGGTAAAAGGAAACTCACTCCTTAAGATAACTCGTTGGTGACCCCTGGTAACTGACAGCCAAGCACAACTTCAAGGGACTGGGGACTTGAAGCTAGAATTTCAGGCAAACATCTTCCTGCATTTCTAATGAAAAACGGATCTTTCCCCCTCTGCTTTTGAAGTGCTCTTTGGGAATTGTTTGAGTGTTCTTTGCAATCTTTTATACCCAGCCTAAGGACTCTGACAAACTCTCTCTTTCCCTTCAAAGGCTTGTTAACTATGTGATGAATACACCTGTCACTTCCAATTCTAACCTTCCCTTCTGTTGTGATGGCTGTAGACTCTGGTATCTATGGCAACTTTTCAGGGGCTCAACATCGATTAAAAGGTGATTGGCTTATCAGGGTTGCTCGGTTGATTGATGGAAATGATCAGTTGCTCAAAATAGTCACGACAGATGAAGTCTCTTGATTAGCTGGCATTTGCCAGATTCAGAAACTTTAGATTTCATTACCTTCATTTTCATTATTTTCATGCAAAAGGAAGAAAAATAACTAGAATTTGATTCCACCAAAGTAGTTACAAGTTAATTTAAACTATCTCTATGAAGGGAGGGGGGACTGTGATTCAATTTGCTTATCTTATTTAGAAGTCAAATAGCACCTTCTGCCTAGTCTAAAAAATCAACTCCTTGATTTTCTAATATTCCAAGATCTGAGATTAAGCTATATATTTTTTAAAATCAAGTTCAGTACTAAGAAACATTTTAGGGGTAGAGCATTTTCAAATTAACTGGAAGGCTTTCATTCCAATGACTTCCTCAAGAATGTAAGCCCAGAAAAGGCAATATTATAGGGGAAATTTTAATGACTTATTGAATAGAATCTGTGAAATCAATGTCTTTGAACATGTAATGACGGGCCACTGACAGTTGGGATTATACAGAGATTTTTAAGTATCGAGTGTTTATTTTAGTGTGGTACTGTGGTTGACAATCTTTCTTTAATGTACGCATATGTGTGTGCATGCATGTGTGTGTGGACATATGCTTGAGTGTGTGAGGTAGATACACCTGTCAAGCCTGAGACTAATATCAGTCAGTCTTCCTGGATTGCTTTCCACCTGATATATTGAGTCAGGGTCTCTTGCTGAACCCCAAGCTTACTGCTTCAGCTCCTCTGACTGGCTGGCTGGCTTGCTTGGGTAATCCCTTGTCTCTTTTGCCAGCCTGCCAAGATTAAAGAATTGCTATGCTACCACACCCACCTGGCTTTTCATGTGGGTTCTAGGGATCCCAACTCTGGCACTCCTCATGTACAGTGAGTACTTTACCCAGAGTCATCTCCCTAGCCTCCGGTTCTCAAAAGGCAGCAGGCAGAACATTTTGGCACACGTCTTCCATTCCTATAGAGGCAGATAGATCTCTATGAGTTTGAGACCAGTCAAGTTTTTACATATGAGTTCCAGGACAGTCAAGGCTCCATAGTAAGAATGATCTCAAAGGTGGGAGATGCAATCTAATGTGGTTTTCTTTGTATCATATGCATTTAATTCTATATTTAAGTATGGGGGAACTGAGTCCAGGACTTTGCACGTGTTGAGCATATGACTAACCACTGAGCTACATTTCCTAACACTTACCTTTTATTTATTTAAAACAAACAAACAAACAAAGATACCACACATTTTAGGAGCAGATGTGCGCCAGTGTCATACTTCTGATGTGTAGAGTTTGATATCAGTGTCTGTAGAGCAACAGAGCAATGCTCGTCCCAGGATCCCAGGGAAATGCTTCACTGATTCACCATCCTCCCCGTGCCAGCCAGTGCTCCTAAGTGCAACAGTGCCACTGCAGGCATCCCTTGTCATCACACGATATTCTCCACACCTCTGTCCTCATATGACCATCTTCTTAGAAGAACTCCAGTCTTACCAGATTAGGGGTCTAGCCTACTTCAATATGACCTCAGCTTAACTAACAGAAATGACCCTGCTTCTTAATAAAGTCAAGTGAATTTTGAGAGGACATAATTGGTCCACAATAATTACCACATTAATTCTGTGACTTCCCAGACAATAGTCCTCCGGATGAAGCTAAAATCGTTTTGTTTTTCAACTGAAGCTGCTTTTAAAGCTCTGCTAAGGACAGGATGTGAATGTGCCAACATTTATCAACATTGTAGAGAGAATGACTTTAACTGGAGGAGGGGCATTATTAGAAAGCTGAGCATGTGACTCCCTCCACCATTTCCACACCCCTTTACCATGTGGCTTAGCAATAGTTCCAGAGAAGATGTGAAGCTTGGTTTTTCACCCTTCATTCTGGTTGACCTTGGGGTTTGCTTTGGCCAAATTAGCAAGTCTGCAGTCAGCAGCCTCTTAAAAAGTGCCTGCTCATTAGGGCCTGCCCTTTTGTCTAGGCTGTCCTGCTGAGAGACTCAAGAGACCACATGATGCAGACCAGAGGCCAACAGCCAGTGGTCAGCCCCCTAAGCTGACCAGCTGCCAACGGTAGACATGTGACTTACATTCCTGACCAGGCCACTTGAAGCCTGATGTCCGGATCAGGAGAGCCACTCAGTGGATTCCAGCTCAAAGTGCCAGCATGCAGAAACCTAGATAAAACACAAAACAGGCTTCAGTTTAATTTAGCTCCTTACAGTGGGGATTGGTGGTACTCTGGAATCAGAGGCAAGATTGTGGGTTTGAGCCCAGCCTGGGTTACCTGACAAGACCTTATTTCAAGGAAATAAATAAATGACTGTCTAAACTTTTTTCTTCAGTTTCTGCTTTATTTTGCTTAATGGTTATAATAGTTTTTGCAAGTATTCTTGCTTTTTTTTTTTATAAAGCTGACGCATAAATGGTCTGAACACCAAACATTGAGTTCATTTGGAAGTACCAAAGAGGCTGGAGGAGGAAGTATCTAGCAGAAGTTAGGAAACTTGCCTCCCATCCTCTCAGTAGTCTGTAGAGTTGACCAAGATGAGCCTCCAAGGCCAAGAAATAGGAGGCAGCAGATGAGCCAGAATCTCAGCAGTGCCCCTCACTTTCTGCAGAGTGGTGTTTGTTTGTTTGTTGGTTGGTTTTGTTTTGTCTTTGTTTTTGTTTTTTGTTTTTTGGTGAATTTCAATTTTGACAAGGTCAAAAAGTAGATCTCTGAAAATAGTACCCCCACTTGGTGTCCAAATCGTGGGTCTTTGTGATCTTATGTGACCATTCTTCCAAGAACTCGCCCTACCTAAATTTCCTTCATTAGAAACCAAGCTCTGGGGACTGGAGAGATGGCTCAGCAGTTAACAGGATTTTCTGCTCTTTCAGACGACTAGGATTCATGTCCTAGAACCCACAAGTACCTGTAACTCAGGCTCCGAGGACTCAGACACCCTCTTCCAGTCTCCCTAGGCACCTGCACGCATACACAGGCACAGACACACCACATATACACATACACATAACTAAAAATATTTTTTATGAGAAGAGATAAAGATTCTGAATTAAGATCCCTGGAGAGCCCAGGTGTATTCTTCTCCCGAACCCTAGTGACTTTTCCATGTAGAGTCATATTGCTAAAGCATAGAACTGATCACGTTAACCCCTACTTAAACATGCCAGAGTTCCCTATGGCCCCTGGTAACACCAAGTTTCTTTTATGGGGCTAACGTGGCTATATTAGTATGTTTCTGCAACCATGACAAAACACCACAGGCTGGGTAGCTTAAGCACCAGAAGTTTCCTTTTCAGAATCCTGGAAGCCGAAGGGCTAAGAGGAAGGGCCCGACTCACCTCAAAACTCTAAGACAGCAAAGATTGCATCCCTTTTCATTCATCAGTTTATCAGTTTAGCACATCTTAGGCTCTGACCACAGTTTGCAAAAGGAGTTAAAGCTATAGTAACAAACCTGAGAGTGATTGGAATTATCTAGGTCAAATGGGACTGGGAGATAGATCCACGATTCCCGTTCATTTGTCCGCTCTTTATATAAAGAACTTGTTCTTTATCAGATCCAGAAAACACAGGCACAAGTGTCACACCAAACCCTCTGCAGGCTTATTGATCTTATTGAACCGCATGTCCTATGGCTCCTCTATATTCAGCCTTCAATCTACTTTGACTTACATTTAAACAGCCATTGAGATATGTTTTTAAGGCTATGCAATACTTAAATAGTGTGGTTGTTGACATTCACCACACGTATGTTCATTTGAAACCTCAATGTTGAAAATAAAAATCATTCTATGCCATTAACTGTTTAAAAGGCAATTATCGGACTTTCCAAGAGTTGTCCTGATTATAGTCCCAGGAAAATGTCTTTCAGTAAGTTCTTTATGGCATTACAGTAACTCAAGAGAGTAAATAGAGCATAGGTAAGAATCCTAAAATATGGAAATAGTTGAAAGATACATACTAATTCTTTCAAAATCACTCTCCAGAACCAATGGGACTAATTAGCACATGAATCACACATTCTCTCAAAACATAAAATTCATGTAAGATGAATCAGGGAGAAATAGATATAAAGTGCAAATCACACACACACACACACCCACACACACAGTGCCTAAGATCTAGCAAAATGTATTAGACTGGGTCAGGAAATGGTAGAGGACAGTGTTACTAGCCCTAAAATATGGTTTTGTATGTTCTTCCTTTCCGTTTGGAAATTGAAGCTATTGTGTGACGTTTACCTGAGTGAGTTGTCTGCTAGATGGTTTACAGATGATGCTTAATCTCCAGCCAAGGATCAAGAGTACAAACCATCATCCTTATCCCACAGGAAGCAAAAGTTCAAATCAAAAAGTTTCCAGCACACTCTATGAGGCATTGAACCTGGGAGTCAAACCACAGCCTGTCTGACCTGCTGCCTGCTTGTGCTATTTGTCCCAGGGTGTCTCCAAGCAGACAGGAATACGTGCTGGCTGACTCCCTTTGTGGAAAGTCTGGGATAAAAATAAGTGAATTAAGTAAATTAAAGGAGGTTTGTGTCTCTATATTTGACACTGAGAGCGTGATCCTAAATGCCTCCCAAAGGCCAGGGAGAGAAAGCACAGCTCCTCTGGCCTCTCATCCATCCTTACAAAGCAATTCAGACAATTTCCGCCCTGGAAGATGCAACACGAGTTTAGGCAGTCAGGGACACAAAAGTGGGATTATGCAAGGCTGGATTGTCTTCACCCAGAAGACCTAGGGAGTGGCCTTTCTCCCATGTGGCATCAGGAAAATGAGTGACAAGGTCACAGGCTTTCTCAGAGTAAACTCCTTCTCCCAGCAAACTCTAGGATTCTCACCAGGGAGAATTACTCCTTTTGGTTAATCTATTTTCCCCCAAGGATTCCTTCTTTCAAATGCATAGGACTCTAGCAAGATAATCAATTCTAAGATCCTTATCTTCTTTGGTTCATTTGGAAGCAGCTAGTCAATCACCTAACAGGCTTTAAAAGATGCAATGCAAAATAAGCAAATTCAGGGTGCAATGGGCTTTCCCTTTCTTACAAAGTTGTCAGGAACCAACCCCAACCTGGGCTGTAATACAAGTAAGCTTTCTTCCTGTCATTCTCAGTAAGAGTTGTTTTGACATTCCTAACTGTAAAATGGGGATAAAGAGAATATAATAGCCTTGCAAAATTGCTTTGAGGTGAAGTGAATCAAGCAAGCAACAGACCCTGTTTTGCACACTAAAGAGAATGCCAGAAGCCACACCTGGTACACAGGGATCCCTCAACATGTGGGAATTCTGGAAACTATGGACCTTAGTTATCAGATTTCTAAAGAGAGGGGTACGGGGCTCTAAACTGGAAACACCTGGCTTCCCTTGATACACCCAGCAAGTATTTACTGAGTATTCACTACTTGACAGGCAGCAGGCAAAGGAGACTATAATACACTCATCTTCAACATGTATTGACCTAGCAGTATAAGGGACAAGTAAGACTTATTGACAATTATGGACAAAGACTACCAAATTTTGGCCAGCATTGGTAGAGTGCTTTCAAGGTAAGGGACCAGACCTAGTAAGGCCATACGATAGTCTGTCTAAGAAAATGACATTTCAAGAAACTTGAAGATGAGGAGTTGGATGTACAAAGAGCTAAGGAAAGAAAGCCTCTGGCAAAGTTCACTGTAGGTAGAGCCCTGAAGCCTGAGAGGCTAAGTACATCTGGAGAAGACCAGTAGGGCTGTCATCATTGGAAAAGAGGGAGCGGATGTCATCAGGACTCAGAGGTCTGATGGTCATCCTGCAAGAAACAGGAAGTATAGGCAATATGAATCAGTTTATAACTCAAGGGACTGTTAAAATGAGGGAATCAGGCTTAGGTCATCCAGAGAAAAAATGGTACTAAATCAAGGTATGGATGAGAAGAAGACACAATTAGAAATTGTTATAGAAGTAGAGTCAGTAGGATAGATGGTCCCTTCATCCCAGGGAAGTCAAGGCAGATAACTGAATCAGCTAAATATATACAGAGTCAAGAGCAGAAAGAGAATGAATGCATGCCTACTTACTTATGCCCAGTCCTCTCTCTATATCAATATAGTCCTGGATTCCCTGGCATAGAGAATGACACTGCCCACAATGGGCAGAGGGAGTGTCTTCCTACCTCAATTAATATAACCAAAAAATGTCTCCCACTGATACTCTCATAGGCCAACATAATCTGAATAGTCTCTCATTGAGACTCTCTTCCCAGATGATTTTAAATTGTACCAATTTGATAATTAAGACAAACCATCACAATAGCACATATGTCTCCCCTTTCTCTCTTTGTGAGCAGCTGAAATACTTAGTGGCCAAAGTAGTCCTTGATCTCAGGGAAGGACTATACTTTGGTTCCACTTCTCAAGGCTATAATAAATATTGTTTCCAGAAAAAAAAAAATGGCTGGCCTTCCATAGGGAAAGAAGTCAGCCTAGACAAACTGGTCATGGTCTATTGGGGTCAAATTAGTGTTTGCTTCAGTTTCTGGTTCTAATCACATTTCTCTTCAGGAAACATGAGTAGCTAATTCCAGTGGTGTGCATGAAGATCCTCAGTGAGAAGACGGAAACTGATTCAAGACAGGCCATAAAACAGCTAAGACCATTGTTGCTCCTAAAGCCAAAAACTGCTGTTCAAAAAGGTTCCCACAGCCAACTCACAAGAACACAGACAATCTTGGGCACTGCTGCCCACATAGCAGGACCTACATAGCTTATGGATACAGGAGAAATGAGCCATCAAACACCTTTCAGAACTATCTGAACTTAATGGCTTTGGTCCAGACCATGCCATCACTTGGAGGTCTCCAACACCCATGGAACAAGTCAGCTTCCCTTCCCTCTCTTTCTTGTCCTTCCTGCTCAGATTCTCTTCCTAGGACAGAAAGTAACTGAAAATTGTAAATTTTATGAAGCTCTTGTCAGAATACCAGAAGTTTAGAAGACTAATAAAATCAAGTACTGGGGTGGAGGCGGGAAGTACTGCATCACTGTTTATTTAGAGACTGTGTAACTCGATGATGCCTCTTTGAAAAACAATTTGGCAGCAACTATCAAAATGTTAAGTACATTTTGATGTTAAGCCTTTTGAATGAGCGGTTCCTCTCCCAGGAGTTATGATACGGAGAATTTGCGTATGCACACAGAAGGGTGTATAAGGTTATTCATGTCTATTTCTCACAGATAATAACACAAAACTAGAGACACGTCCTCTTACTGGATAGGAATTTAAGTAAATTGTATTATATCCATCTTATGAAATATGATAAAGCCAGTAAACACAGAATTAAGCCTTAATGATAAGAGCTGTGAAGATGGCTCTGTGGATAAGAGTATGTCCTTCAAAGACTCACAAACATGTGGACTCCAATCCCCAACACCATAGCCTGATGTGGTGATGCTCATGCCTATAATTCCAGTGGTTGGGAGGGCATATAAGGCTGTGGGGAGACAGGAGAATCTCTGGGACCTGCTGGCTATCAGCCTAGCTACTGGCTGAGTGAAAGACCTTGTCTCAAAGAAATAGAGTTAATAAGTATTGATATGGAAGAACAAACATACAAACACTCACACACACTCATATATATATATGTGTACATATATGTGTATATAATATATATATATATATATATATATATATATATATATATATATATATACACACACACACACACACATACATACACACAAACAAAACAAACATACTTTTAGGTAAACCTAAATGACTTCCAGGGCATGTTACATGTACTCACCATTTTTGTTGTTGTTGTTGTTGTTTTGTTTCGGTTTGTTTTTTAATTTAATGGGAGACTCATGACATTACATATGTAGAGTTAAGCTAGAAGGCTACTCTACACTATTGATGGTTAGTGTTGATAAAGAGAGAAGCAGGGCTGTTAGGGGGTGAAAGGAGAAGATCCACATGTGTAGGTATCTGAGGTACCTAGACTAGTCAGATTCACAGAGAACAGAAGTGGTGATGACCAGGTGGGAGGTCGTGGGGTGTTCATGTTTAGGAAGTTCATGTTCAGAGAGTCTCTGTGTGGGATGCTTAAAAGTTCTGTGAAGCCAGGCATGGTGGCATAGCCTTTAATCCCAGCACTTGGGAGGCAGAGGCAGGTGGATTTCTGAGTTTGAGGCCAGCCTGGTCTACAAAGTGATTTCCAGGACAGCCAGGGCTACAGAGAAACCCTGTCTCAAAAAAAAAAAAAAAAAAAAAAAAAAAGTCCTGTGAAATACACGGTGATGATGATTTCTGGCCTTTGCAAATGTATTTAATGACACTGCAAAATCCTCTTAAAATTGTTGGAATGAGTTACTATAAATATCCAAGTATTGTGGCAGGAGAAGTGGGTCAGCAGTTAAGAGTACTTGCTGCTCTTCTAGAGGACCTGAGTGGTTCCCATTACCCACACCTATCAGCTCACAGCTTCCTATGCCTCCAGCTCCTGGAGACCCAATGTCCTCTTCTGGCCTCTGCAGGCATCTGCACTCGGGTGTATTACCCTAGCACAGATACATGTACATATGCATAATTAAAGACAAAATGAATCTTTAGGGAAAAAGGCATCTGCGTATGATATGCTATGTAAAGATTCCAAGACGAAACATGTATGAAAACCCCTATTGTTTTGTAAGCCATTTTCAAAGCACATATTAAAAATTAAAACAATAAAAAGATATATAAAAATGATTGAAATGGTAAATTTACCTTAAGTATATTATAATAAATATAATGGTTAATAAAAATAATTCCATTAGGATTGGTATCCACTGTCAGATGTGGGATGACAATAGAGGACTCTTTTCTTGGAACTAACAGGACTTAATCCTAGTGCCCACCAAGAGATCAACAGAACCCATGTACTGGACCCCTTAGGCAGGGTATTATTTACAGCTTGGGACCGCCAGTCCAAGTTACCAGCCTCGAGACTCTTTGAAATGGTCTGCTTTATTGACACAGCCTCCTTAGCTGTCCATGTCAGATGGTGTGAACTGAGAAAGAGACTCATAACTGTCATGTTTGAACGAAGGAGAAAAGGAGAGAAAAAAAGCCACAATTTTACCCAGTTCTTAAGTGTTCCTACTTGGAGCCAAGAGCTATGTAAATGTTCTGTATTTTTATAGCATGTAGCTCCATTGTTGAGTGGTGCTTGCTTTTTCTAGGTCAACTGGCTTCTTGGAGAAAAACACCCTGAGGATAATCCAGTCGTCTCTGCAAATGAGACTAGAATGAAACTACCTGGTGCCCAAACACGGTGCATTTGACATCTGCACACCATTACTCGAAGCTGCCTCAAAGGCAGTGGGACAGCAGTGATCATGTCCAGTTAGAGTGCTTTGCAGAAGAAACCAAATAAACACAAACAGGCCTCTCGGTCTTAGGCCGGTTCACTGCTCTTCTGCAGGCATCTGTGGGAACGAAAGAGAGATGTTTATGCTGAGACAGGAAGTCCAGGTCAGAGGTGAAGGGAGAAAGGATCCAATCCTTATGGAGAACCGAGGACAGGAAAGCAAATGTTAGTAGGAGAAAGTCCATCATTGCCACAGGTAACCAAATATTGTCAGCCTTTGATTTTTACAGGCTGGTGATTTATGGATGATGGCAAAACAGAGAGGCCATTTCTTGAGCTAATGCCCATTTAGGCGAGGGGATAAACTTTTGTACTTACTTGCAGCACTCCCACTATCTTAAACGAATACTAAGAAGAGGTTTGTTTGTTTGTTGGAAACAAGGACGCTATTTTCCACTGCATCTCATGTCATCTGAATGACCTTGCACTTAAAAACTACAAGGCAGGAATGTATTCGGTTGCCAGGAAATTGTGACTGTCTAACTTAGCGAATCCAAGCTACCCAGAGTACCACTTAAGAAGAATGCAGAACAAAGCGTGGAGCAAGAGGCAAACAATAGCATCTGGCAAGAAACGGGCACAGCCTGAACTTGCCTAAAAGCCTGTTCCTGCTTTCCCAACCCCAAAGAAAGTAGGGAAAGATGTACTTTCCATTGAAAATATAACTTTGACTCCAGCAGACTGTGGCTTAAATAGAGTTCTTAGGGGTGAAGTGGGGACTTGGTGTGTTCCACCCTGAAGATCTTTCCCAGGGCCTTAGAGCTTATTTTGTGGGGACCCTAACTCCTCATAAGCTGGGATGGCATCTCTCCTCTTAGAATCAGTACCTTTATGTCAACTGCAGCAAACCAACATGGTCATCTGGTCATCTCTCTTGTCTATGATAATGTTAGAAAACAGTGGTCACTTTTTAGTTGGTTAGCTCGTTAGTTAATACAAAGTTCTTCTAGAAGGAAAAAGTCCTAGAGTCCTTGACTGAAGTGATATTTGCAAGCACTCAATGCCTGCCCCCATATCCTGGTCAACATTTTCATCCTTTTTAGCCAGAGAGTTTCTTTGATGCACAAACTTGAAAAAGCAATGCCTCCTTTACTCGCCTCTAATACCTCTCTAAGCTGTTAATGATCAATTACCCTACATTTACAAAAAAGCAGAGTGCCTGCAGCAGACTTTGAAGAGAAAGGTTAAAGAGGAGAGGGAAAAGAGAAAAAGGTGGGGGAGGCAGTAGGGAGAGGTGAGGAGAGTAAAGAAAGAAAAAGGCAGGACAAGAAACAGCTTAAGTCTTGGTCACAATTGTGTCCTAGTATGATACGGTGTGGGAGCATGCACCCAACACACACTTCAATACATGCCCAAGCACACACAGACCCCATGCTCATTAAACAACCCAAGCAAACAGCCTAATAGCTCAGTGTGTCATCTGATGTCTTCCCTCTAACCAACCACTTAAACCAATCCTCCATTTTCTCCATCCTACAACTTAATCGCCTGCTCACCATCTTCTCTCTCCACGGCATAGAGACAATGTCTGCTTAAAGAGCTTCATTCCTTTTACAAGCAGCCCAATAAAGATAAGTGGAAATATTTTTTTAAATCTCTGCGAACCGAAACCTCAGACTGCAAAGATTCCTCACATATGATGTTTTCTAATTGTGACCAGGAGCCAGATGGAATAGCCTAATAAAAGTTACAACGAGGGGCAGGCAGAGCCGTAATGCATATGGTCAAGTGGTCTGCTCTGATATGGAAATTTCTCCTGCGGAATTCAATAGTTCTGTAGGCATTTTCCAGACTTTAATCTCCTCTGCTTGACTTTTCAACTGCAAGTCTCTCTCAGCACTCCAAATCTGCCTTATGACCCATCCATCCACCTAAGTTTTTTTCAATTCTTTCAGCAGAATGTTAGGAAGAAGAGGTGAAGTCCTCCTCTGGATACTAATATCAAATAGAACTTAATTGCTCATTTACTATCTGTATAATATCATCCACACAGGAACTTCCTTTTGAAGCTGAGTCCTCAGCAGAGAGTACCATCTCAATGATGCACTTAGGAGCACAGGGTCTCTTTCTTAAGTACTGGTGCTAAGTATCAATGGAGGAGCCTTCAAAAGAATAGGCAGAGGAAGGGATGTGTGTGTCTGTTGGGTGTGTGCTCCCATACCATATCACACTAGGACTCAATTGTGACCAAGACTAAGCTATTTCTTGTCCTGCTATAGACTGTTCTGGCCTCTCCTTTGTTAAGCAACACCTGTGACTGCCTTCCACTTTCACAGTAATTTTCCAAATGTCATACAAATAACCTGGAGTCTCCTGTGAGACTCCGGAGTGAGAGGTCGCTGTCCCCATTTACACAAAAAGAGTATCAGAGAGGTCAAGGAATTTGTTCTGTTGTTACTAGGCATTTGGGTCCACAAACCTGCCGCTTCAGTTTTCTTATTCCATACAAATTAGGAACTAGGAACTAGTGATGGAAAAGAGATTTACAGTTTGGACAAGGGTGGGGACCTAATTTCCTCCCATCCTGCCTGTGGCCATCTTTCAACCTCTAGAAAGCCTGAGACAAAGGCTAGGATGTATGCAAATTAAGCTGTGAGACAGGCTAGCAGAAAGGGAGGGAACCTGGGCCCCAGGCTGCTTTCACTGTCTTCTTTCTCTCTTACAGAAACAGCTTTGTATTCCAGTCTGAGCTGAGAGAAATGAGGTCTTAAAAATACCCCATGTTTGAAAGAGAAAAGAAACCAAAAGCTTAGTGAGATGTAA
This sequence comes from Mus musculus, assembly GCF_000001635.26. NCBI lineage: Eukaryota > Metazoa > Chordata > Mammalia > Rodentia > Muridae > Mus > Mus musculus. The sequence continues at coordinate 76,029,100 of NC_000067.6, read as the reverse complement.
GATCTCTACTCATTCCAGGCTTGGCAGAGTTCTTTGTCCTTAAAGGACTTGGCGGGTGGACAGTGTAAGTTTATTATGTCTTTGAAGGTCAGATTCAACTGACTTTGCCTGTGAAAAGATGCTAGAGGACAGAAAAGTAGAGACAGGCACAAGGGTCTCTCCTTAGGATGTCATCTCTCCCACTAGGTCTTCCACACCCACACACAAAGTGTACCTGCATAAGAGCCTCCTTTTCACTGTTTTGAAAAGCCACTAGAAAGCCTGCCTTTTGCTAGCCTTTTGTAAAATGAGAAACCCTAAGCATTTCTTGGAATTCACAATCTTGACATATCCACACATCGCATCAGGACAGAATTGTGATCAAGGCTAAGCTATTTGTCACACCATCCTTTTCTCCCCTCAGTTCCTTCTCCTACCCTGTCTGGCTCTTTCCTGCTGACTACCCATTCAAGGCTAACGCATGCCCACAAAAGTATTGGACTGTGCCCTTCTCCCCTGGAGCCAATCTTCATGTGGGTCAGAGGCATAGTAAAGTCACCTCCAGAGGTCGAATTCTCAGTGGCATTAAGCAGATGGAGAAAACCTACCAAGATCCAAATCACAGCAGAATGAAATATGGTGAGTCCTATAAATCCCTGATACAATCATTGGGGGAGTAACATTCTATGTGAACAACATACTGGACTCAGAACAGTGTCCAGTGAAGCTTCTCACTGTATGGCGGGTGGATCACAAGTGACTCATCTTTAAAGATCCCTAGGCATAAGCAGTTGTGTACTTGGAAGGGTCTCTATCATGGTGATAGGGGTCCAGTTTCCACAAAGATCTCCCAGTTCTTGTTTTCCCCAGAATGGATCTAGAATCTCAGTGTGAACCAGCCACTGATCACTCCCTTCCTGGGCCTATTTACTGCCCTGTCTCTGATATTGTGAATTACATCTGAAGCCACAGAGGCAGACAAACACAGTGGAGAGTGGTACCCAGAAAGATGGATACAAAGTCTAGCAAAATCAGCATATGAAAAATTAGCAAAGGAGAAGGTTAGAACCACCTCCCAACACCCCACATCTACCCCACCCCTAGGATGACTAAAACTTGCTGGTGACATTGGTTCAGGTACAGCTGTGTTCCATAGTGGTAGCCTGTGGCTCATTCTGATGCTAAGGTTCACACCCACCGAAATTTAACATGCTAATGAGACATATGACTCATGACGTAGGTAGAGCTGCATATAACAGCGGAGCATGCATGGAGATGCCCAACCAATGAGACATGAAAGCCCAAATCCTGATTGGACTGCTCTTCCTCCAGCTCACTTCCGGTCTCGGAAGTACATCTTTCCCTAATGAAATGTCTCTGCTTCTGAAACCATGTTTCTCCTCAATTTATTTTTAAGCAACAGCAGAACCTGGAGCCCTTTTAGAGGTACCTCCTGGACACCAGTATGGCATCCTGAGGCCAGGCTCATGGGTACAAACCTGGCATGGCCTGGACTCTGCTTATGTCCGGTTCCTTCAAAATAAAGTCATTTAAGTAAATAAAATTTCCCCCAATACTTACAACTATGCTCTCAATAAATTCAGGGGCCATCCTGGGTTACTCTTTGAGAGCCTATAACTTTGTGAGCATCATGTGTCCAGCCCTGACACACACTACAGCTTGATAGTGATGATGCCAATCACTTGGGGAACCCTGGCTCTGTGCCAAGCACTCCGGTAACTCCGTTATCAACGTTATCTTCTTTATACCTCATTAACCCAAGAGGCATACACTACTATTACTCCCGTTGCTGGTTTGAGAAGTAAAGCCGAGGGTGATTTAGAAATTTTCCCTTGGCTAAACAGCTGTCAAGGCAGGATTTAGCTCCTATCTGTCTGATGATTAAAGTCCTGCACTCTTCCCTAGGATTACATCATTAAATAAGACCCGCCAATGAGAATGTCTGTTCTGGGGCCAATCTAGATACTATTTAACCCAACTTGCTCTGTATATGTTCTGGAAATGTACTTTTCTGGAACTTTCTCGGGTATAACGGGAATGAAAACATCCATCCATGATGGGGAGAAATGGAGATAAAGTCTGGAAGAAACATTTGGCAAGCAGTGCTCATGTGGGTCGGGTCAGGGAGAGAACAGTGACTAGACTCTTTATCCCCCTGCCTTTGGATAGAGTTAGATCTGTCCTACCTGGCTTAGCTATTTCCCAGACTCCTCTAGCTTGTTCACGCATCTCCTTTGGTGTGTGTGAGTGTGTTTTCACAGGGAGGGGGAGGTACATGCATATGTGTACATTTGCATTTGGAGGTTGCAGGTCCATTGGGAATGTGGTAATGACCAGCACTTTATTTTGTGACAGGGTCTTTCACTGGACTGTAAGAGAACATGCCAAGTAAGTGAAGTTAGCAAGCCAAAGAGTCTTAGGCAGTGCCTGGCCTCTGTTTCTCAGAGCTGGGAATACAAGCTTATCCTACCATGCAGGCTTTTCTCAAGTGGGTTGCATCTTGAGTTATACCTACAGAGTAAATGTCTGCCTTCCTGACCACATAGGTAGCACCTTAACCATTGAGATAACCCCTCAACCCTTCAACCACTTTTTAATCCAACACCTTCCACTACTGTTGGCATTCCATTCCATTCTTTGTCCCTTCTAACTACAATAACGGTTTAGAAGGGGACACAGAACTATATCAGGAAAAAGAGAATTGAGCCCACAGAGTCAAGGTGTCTTATGATGAATCTCAACAAATTTACAAAGCTCCTACTCATGAAACAACAAAGTATTGGGGAACAATGGAGAGTCTACTGGTGTAGAAACAGCTCTGGATTCCAGTCCCAGTAGTTATAGTTTGAATAGGAAATATCCACAATGAGGTTCATGGTTTGACCGCTGAGTTTCTGGCTCTTGAAATTTTGGAGCCTTTAGCCGGTGTGAAACTATCAGAATTAGGTCAGTGGGGTTTTGACAGTTCTATCTGCCCCTGGGTCTCCCACTGATTCTCAGATTCCTGCTTGACTATGATAGAGAACTCTCAGTACATGCTTCAACTGCACCACCACCACGCCTTCCAAAACCACAATGGACAAGAACTTTGAAAGCATGAGCCAAGATAAACCTTCCTTCCTTAGAGCTGTTTCTCTCTGGTATTTTGTCACACCACAACGAGAAAACTAACTGCATCCACTGACTGGGTAGGTCACCTCCAACTCATACGATGTAATATTACTTTATATTCTATTTTATTGTGTCATATATCACATTTCATTCTCTGGTGTAGTAGAGCCCCCAAACATCACTAATCACACTCGTCCATGAGAAGGACCGATCTGATCACTTATCTAATATGAACACTGTGACACCAGACAATATCATTTAGATATCCCAAAGTAGATCTTTTTCCCTTGATATCCCACGTGAAGTCCAGTGAATCCCATAACTTGCTTTAAGCAGGCAGGGACACACCCAAAGGCAATGGTGTTTTCTCATATGAGAAAGGTTTCCAAGCAACAAGGGTGAATAATCTTTTCCAGTGGAGTGGGAAATTCAACCGTGCCAGAGGAAAGCTTGGGCTGACAGGATCTCCACACGAATGTTGATTTTTGTCAGACTTCTCAAGGCAAACAGACACAGAAAGACAAATAGTAAAGTTTCAGGCTGGTTTTATGTTTTCTTTTCAGTCTTTCTTGGAGGGGAGCAACCTCCATGGTCCAGGACAATCTTCTCACCTTTTAAGTGTCTCACCAGCCCTCAGGGCAAACTTACAATCTGTTAACAAAGGAGCATTGTAATCAAGGCTATCAAGCAGAAGGCTCTCTATGGCTGCCTGCTTGGGAAAGAAAGTTTTCCTTTCCCTAGCTAGTCATTAAAGTACTTTACGTTTAAACCCAGGATATTTCAATGACATCACCATATGGACCAACCATAAACCTTTGTGAAAAGTGAAATTACCGCTTTAAAAATGTTCTGTAAGCTTTCGTTTTTCTTGCATATTTTTCATGTTTAGAAAAAAAATACTTTGTAACATTCTCTTGGAGTAGCTGTCTTGATTCAGTTAAACCAAGGGAACTTTTTTTTTTTAAAGGAACTTAGGAACAATGATATTCTTTGAACTCAGTTGAAGGTAGCTATTTAGAATTTGCTAAATTGGATGGTCTGAACACTTCAGTTCTGTTCAGCACACTTATCTGATAAGTCTTTGATGCATATCTCTATTGGTTTGTGGTAAAGGAAAAAAATTAAAGGCAGGTGGGGAGAGCAAGCCAGGAGCCTATGAGGCAAAGCTAGAGCATGTCAGAACATTGTTATTATTGGCTGCTGCCGGAGCTCTGAATCAGTGAATCAGTCCCCTGCATCGGAGGTTAGGTTTGTTTGGTAACACAGGGTGGGGGCCTCTTCGTGGATTCATGTTGGGGGCACAGTGAGCTGAAAGAAAGGATTGGAGCCCCAGAAATCAGAGAAAGTATACTCTGGTGGCCAGAGGACTAAGCAACACAGGCGTGAGGGGGTGACTCTCTGGCTTGTCTGTGCATTGTCACAACTTGTATCCTCAATGGAACACCACCCTTCCTGGTGTTTAGTCACCCTCCTCCTGGTTGTGAGATATTTATGAAGTTGAATTCTAAGGCTGAAGATGGCTTTTCAAAATCCAAATGTGATTTAAAAATTAGAGATTTTAATTTTAAGATTTATTTTTTTAAAATGCGTATATAAGTATGTGAGGCAAAAGGTAGGGTCTGGGCACACATGATAGGGGATGCCACAGCAGTTCAGCAGGGGGTGTTGGATCCCCTAGAAGTAGAATGGCGGGAAGTTGTAAGCCACTCAGTGTAGTTGCTAAGAACTGAACTCGTGTTCTCTGTAGCACACACACAGTACACACACACACACACACACACACACACACACACACACACACTTGCCACTGAGCCATCTCTCCAAGCTCTCCAGCCCCAGATATTTTATTTTTTAAAAGACAATTATTTACTGTACATTTATATTTGCTCTCTTTCCTCCTCCCCATCCTTTTCTAGAAGCAGAAAGTTCAAGAAGAAGAAAACAAAATGCAAAGTAAGAGACAGGTAGGCAAAGTTAGACTGCCGTGGGCTCCCTCCTCTGGCACGATGCCACGAGGTCTCGGTCTCTAGCCCGGCTGCCTCGGGTTTTCTTCCTCTGTAGAGGAAAACCTCACCTACTTTACTCTCTATGTTTAACCCATATTTCCTGGTCAGCAGGTTACCACTGAAACAAAACATTGTTAAGCACTCAAAAGGACTCGATTCAGGCCCAGAGACTCATACACGGTCATGGAGAGGAAGGCCCATCACCTCTGAAAGCCAGCCTTCAGAGCCTTTCAAACAGGAGAAAGGAAGGTTTGTTTCATATACTTCATGCCTGCATTATTTATGCACCAACTTTAGTAGGCGTTAGAAAAATAAATAAATAACCCACTGGAACCCCAAGCAAAGCTCTGGCATAGAGAACTAGCCTTCTAGAAGCAATGGTCCCTGTGTGTCAATTATCCCTATGAAACCATTTCCATGAGGCAACAGCCAACATCTTCAAACCCTGGGGGCCACCCAGGAAAAGGTGCATTGAGAATGACCCAGGACCCCCACCAGTGGATGGAACATTCGATTCTGTGGTCCACAACATTACCAGGAGCCCAGAAACTTGACAATGAGTTTACCTCTGTGGCATGGTAGTAAGGATTGCTCTTCTCTCTCAGTGAGACTCTAAGTTTGGGCCCCACTCCACAGAACACCACCCTGTCACTGCCACACAGGGAAGCAGGGAATCATGGGAGCTATCATGGGAAAACTTTTCTCCTTAGCCATGCATAAAACTGTTCTCCACAGCAGCATCGCCATTTGACAGTCACACAAACAGTGCACAAGGCTCCAACACCTTGACGGCATCACAGACACTTGCTATTTTCCTTCTTCGGGCTCTGTGTGAACTCATCTCCTCCATCTCCCCTTTCCTTCATCTCAACAGCTATCATACCGATGAGAGCTCATTTTCATTCAAGGCTTAGCATAGCCCAGAGATTTTTATAGGAAACAACAGGGCTAACCTGTGTGTCCGCTGCCATTTTAATGGTGAGGAAGTTGACAGGTTAGCAACCTGTTCAATTATACAAAGTGGGAAAAAAATCTAGATTCTAAGACAGATTTTAATAAGCTACTACAACCTGTGCCCTTAGGTGACTAAGGGCAGTCCAAGTCATTGATGACATCTGGACTGCCTGTGACATGTATTCATTGGAAGCCCGAGTGATAACTGAGGGGAGGAAAGGGCAGGTTGTCTGTGCCAGGATGCTTAGGTTGGCCCTGGCAAGAGCCTGCATCACTCACCTTCCCTTAGTACGGGAACTCTGGATGGCTCTGTCCTCAGGCCAGTCAGGTAGGCTTGCTTAAATTCAGGTTCCCGGATGCTATGTAGAAACCAATGTTACGGCAGAAACTAGAGCTGCCCAAGGGTCTCCATTTTTATCCAAGCTCCCCATGTGACGTTTACATGCTACTTTCTGAAAATCACACATTAGATCAAAACTTCTCTCCAAAGCCTGAGAACCTGAATCCAGATTCTCCGCACCCAGGCCCAAGCCAGGCCCAAGCCAGGCCCAAGCCAGGCCCAAGCCAGGCACGGTGGCAAGGGTTGCAACCCCAGCTCCAGTTGAGGAGGAGATCAAACAGAATCCAGCAGATCTTGGGGGCTGGTTCGCAAGCTGGTCTGGCCAAAATAATGTGCTATAGATTCTGTGAGACACCCTGCCTTAAAATCTAAGGTGAGCACCGATAGAAAAAAACATCTACATTAACCTCCTCCTTTCACATGCACAAACACACACACACACACACCACAGTCACATCTATAGTAAAACTGACCTAGAAACCAAGATTTTCTAATACTAAGTTATTGTTCTTATTTGTCTATATTTTTTACTTTAGGATCATTTTCTGTTGTCATGGTAGGGAGGTAACGAGGGGCGTTTTTCAGTGCTTGTCCTGTGACACATTGATACAGCAGTAACGAGTGCTCCTCAAGCAAGACTCATTATTTCTTTCCTCATAAAACATTTTTAAGAAGGACAAAGACAAAATAAATAAAGTCAATAAATAAATACACAGGGTGACTCAACCAACCACTAAGCTACTTGGTTTCTTTTTACTTTAGTGAATTTGGGTTTGGTTTGGTTTGGTTTTTGGTTGTGTTTGGGGGGGATGGGGTTAGAGCTTTGGGTTTGTTTTTGTTTTGTTTTCTTTTGTTTCCCCTTGAAAGATTCTGGTGATCTAGTCTGCAAGGCCCGCATTCTTTACAACCTTCTTAGTCTGCAAGTCTCTTTTGGAAACTCTGAGGCTGGTGCTCCCCCAGGAATGATGCCAAGATTTGCTCCAGGGATCTGCCCATAGGTTCCCCCAGCTTATGGGAGACAGGTTGGGGCATCCCTGCTGGCATGGAAGACAGGATGGGGCATCCCTGCTGGCATGCAATAAGACCTGGTCAAGCTCCTGAGGACGACCTTTGTTTTGGTGGCACTGCTATGGACAAACTTCACATTTCAGCCCTGGATTATCTGGTGGAGAGCCCTGCGGCTGTATGTGAGAGACGGGAGAGCCTACAGAGGTGAGGACCTGGAGCGGGACTTCTAAATCCTGCCCTCAATCTTGGAAGGGCCCACCACTGTTTCCTGAAGGTCATTTATTTATATACCCCTTCAAAATGTAATTTCCTTTCTGCCTCTCTTTCCCACCGGTGCTATTATTAACCTCTCCCTTTAAACAAGCTCAGAGTTCTAGCCAAATTCACTAAAGAAGCCAACTCTGCGTCAGCCTTGTGGGTGACAAGCGATACCAACTGTTGGAAATAGAAGGTCTCCATTCTCTCATATCAGACCTCTGGAAATTAGGAACCAGACAGACTTAATAATCAGAACACCCCACGGCTACATTTGAGCAACAGAATCAGTATTTGGGATTCTAACCTAGAGTTTCCACCTTCCTTGTCAAAAGGTGTATCAGCAACTGTTAGAGGGCTGCTGGATCTATCCACCGATCAGCAGAGATACACCTAGAATTATCAGAAAATTAAAGGATACTTGAAAATGGATGTCCTTTAAAATATAATCTAATATCCGACTCACTTGTACTTTTCTGGTCCTCTGGTAGGGCCCATCCTTCAGTTAATAATGCAGGTGAAGTCTATGTCACACTCTCCTGCCACCTCCAGGCTGTTGTGTCCTCTCCCCATCGACCTCCTATGTCTTTACTGGGCATAGATGCTAGGTCCTGTCACACAGAGGAACTGGCAACACTGTCACCCTTTCTAGCTGACAGCGACCTTTATTTCCTTGCTGGTGGGCCTCGTGCTTCAAAACAATGAGATGTACACAGGTGACACGCCTTCAGTGACACCTGTGCTCGGACATCTTCTCTCCTGCCACTTATAAATTGTGCAGTACAGCCTGGAAGATGTACCTCTATCTGATCTCCACGTGCCTTTCACAGACATGAAGCCTTGAAAGCTCCAGTTACAGAGACCGTTTCAATCCTTTTCAGCCTCTAAAGGCTCCTAATCAACCCACAGTGCCATGCTCTCCAGAGATGGGCAATTTTCCATCTGGATGACCTGGGTATCCACCAGGTCACCTAATGCCCACACGTGTTAGTTACTTTCTCATTACTGTGACCAAAACACATGCAAGAAGCAGCTTCAAGGAGCAAAGCTTTGTTTTGGTTCCCAGGCTCAGGAGGTTGCAGCCGAGCATGACAGAGAACTTCATGGTGAGGAAGCACGAGGCAGAGGTTGTGGATGTGATGTCCGAGTCAGATATCTAATAAAAGACAGCCATACCAAGGGGCTGTAAACCTACAAAGGCATCCCCCTAATGGCCTATTTCTCCAGCTAGTCTTTCTGCTTCCCCAAAACATATTGGTCTTCAAAATGGCGCCACAAGTTTGAGAATAAGCATCGGGGGGACATTTCAGATTCAAGACAATAAACGATGCAGTTGCATTTCTAGGATGAAAATTATGAGTCATTGGTTTGAAAATTTTCTCCCAGATGATTCCAATAGGTAACCAAATGCCTAGGACTCGTAGACCCCACCCAGGTATGCCCAACCTTTTGACACAACAACATAACGTTGCTGTCTACAAATTTCTTGCTTGAGAACTGCACAATTAAGTCACACTTTAAAAAAAAATCACATACACACAATCTCATAAAGTCTTAAGTATGTTTATGGTTTTTATATTGGGTTGCCATGTGCACAGCTGTTCTAGGAACATTAGTTGAAAAGCATGAATCATAGGATGCCTACAATACATGACCTTCAAGAGTCAGATCCAAGGCTCTGTATATTAAACACTTGGGGAGACATGTAATAGGGGAAGTTTTAGTAACCAGGTTGAGCCCTGCCTCCACAGTATATGGATGAAGACACAGACGCCCCAAGTCATACAGCCAATAACCAGAGCTTAATGGTAGCTGAACTAAAAGAAAGATCCTTGACTTCAAACTCTCTGTCCCTTCCTGCAGGAGAGCATCTACCCAGCTTCCAACCTTCCATCACTACAGTTTCTGAATATGCTTTCTGCCTAGCCTGTATTTTATCAATGGCTCATCTGTCCCCAGACGTCCTAACACCTATACCTTTTACCATGTTGATGTCACTGGTCCGACCTGAAATAACAATCGGAAATCTTTTGGCTTGACTCAGCTCCACAGTTGACTTTAATGTCGGCCTCGCTTCCTGTGAAAGCTTACTTAGCCACACTCCAGCACACTCCACCTCGGCCTTCTCTTGACCCCTGTGTGCGCACAGGTTAGCACCGAGTTATTCTTTAACAGCCCAGGGTCGACTTTCCCGGAGGGCAGAGACCATGGCTTATGCTCTTATATCTTCTTCCCAGTGCACTTAGAACAAACACGCAGCAAAAGCTCTTCTACCCAGACAGAAAGTCTCAAGGCTTATTCAAGTGCACCTCCTTCAAAATCACCTTTTGGGCCTCTTTCAGCAATGTGTGGCAAGCGGGGAAGGAAAGAATTACTCTTACTCTCTCTGTTTCCCTTCCTTATTTCATTTTGAAAGAATGGCCTTGAGGTTTATGTCACTTGCAATCAAGTGGCAACAAACTTGATGCCGAGAATACGTAACTTTTCAAGAGATCAACATGACATATGCATAGATATTATAATGTGTCTCCTTCTATGTGCAGTCTTTCTGCAAATGTCAATGGCTTTTCAGGATAAGAGACAATCCTGGGTGATTGCCACACCTGCTCGTGTCCTGCTAGCAGCCACTTGGAGCTAGAAATAAGCAGAAAATCCCCCTAATGCCTCCAGGAATAAAGTGGCACACACATGGCAGCTCCTTTATTAGCTCTGCAGCACTTAGCTCCATTGGTGCCTCCAAGCTGGTAAGTGGTGAGCTTCTAAAACCGAGCTTTTTTTCAAAACTGTATGAATTGTCTGTCTGTCTGTGTGCACTGCTTGTACGCCTGTATGTGCACGTGTGTGAGTGCCTGTGTGTGTGTGTGTGTGTGTGTGTGTGTGTGTGTGTGTGTGTGCAGGCAACATATAAACTGTCTTGTAAGAGATTAACATAGACATGTTTCTATGCTGGTAGAAATGCCCAATGATGCAGCCACATCGGAACACTCAATTACTATAGAATCCAGTAAGTCCCCTCTTGTATATGTAGCTGAGAGAAATGAAAGCACACGTCCACACAAAACACATATATATGTCCATAAAACCTTATTCATAATAGATACAAAAAGTGGTAACAATATGAACAAATGTCCATCAGCAGATGAATGAATAAATAAAATGTGATTCATCCATAAAATGGAATGTGTAGTCATGACTAGGAACACACACTACAACACACAGGAGCCTTGAAAACATGGTGAGTGTAAGAGGCTGCTCACAGAAGACTACATATTTTATAATTCCATTCACATGAAATAGCAAATTGCCACAGGCAGAAAGGAAATTCATAGTTTTCTAGGGATGAGAGGAAGGGACAAGTTGAGTGGACAGGGAAGTGGTTACCAAAGGGCATGGAGCTGCTTTGGCACAGGTGAAAATGGTCTCCAATCCTTCTGATGGTTGTTGCTCAGCTGGGTATACTACAAACCACTGACCCATTATAAATTATAAATAGGTGAATTTTGAGGTGTATGAGTTATATCCCAATAAAATTGCTACCAAAAAAAAACTTTTTTAAAAATTAAAAGTTGATAGCCCTCAACCCTTCATCCTTTCTTCTTTTAAGCAGTACCAGCAGCAGCAGGTCCTTCAGACATCAGCTTCTTCATCAGGAAAAGGTACTTGCATCATTTTAAGGACTAAATAAAATAATGCACATGGATGATTTAAGTCTATCTACATTTTCTGTTATTCTCTAACTCCTGGAAGAATACTAGACCAGGAGCCTTCTGCCGTAAAGGACCTCAGAGTCTGTTGAAGAAACAAAGCAACAGCAATTACATAGGTAAGTGTTAACCGCATACCTTTTCACCAATGTCCAAGAGCACAAAATAACAACCCTGAGCCTGAGTTATATATGAATAAAGACTTAGGCCAAAAGCTCGAACCTGTCAACTAACTAGCTTATAACCCCATTACCCATTTATTCCATTCTATGAGTGCCACATGACTTGCTACCTCTCCTCAGAGTTCCGGGTTGAATCCTTTCACGCCTCTGACTCTATTCCCTGAAATCCTCTCTCTATACCAGATTTTCCACCTCCCTATTTCCTGCCCAATTTCATAGGCCAACAGCCTTTTATTGACAGGTAAACCATCCACACATTGCACAAAGAGTCCCTCTACAGAAGAGGGCTCAAATAAGAAGGGGGCTAGAGGAATACGGCTCAGTGAGCAGAGCACTTGTCCTGTGTCATGATTGGCTTTAATCGACAACTTGGTGTAATCTAAAGTCAGTGGGGAAGAAAGGCTCAATGAAGGATTGTCTGGATCAGTTTGGCACATGAGCATGCCTGTGGCGGATTGTTTTGATTGTTACCTGAGGTGGGGAGAAGCAGACCACTACTGGTGGTGTCGTCCCCTAAGCTTGAGTCCCGGCCTACGGAGGACTGGAGAAAGTGAGCTAAACACGAGCGCTCTTCATTCCTCCCCTCTGCTCTTAGCTGTGAGTGTGACGTGAGAAGCTGTTTCAAGTTCCTGCTGCTCTGACTTCATGGCTATGGTGACTTAGAACCTGGAATTGTGAGTTAAAAGAAACCCTTTCTTCAGAAAATTGCCTTTTGTCTTCGTGGTTTGTCACAGAAACGGAAACGAAACCTGGACACCAAATGTGAGCGTGAAGACCCCAGTGTGACTGCCCAGAACCTGTGGAAAAGACAACATGGTAGCACATATCTGTAATCTCAGTGATCCTTTGTGGAGACAGGAGATGAGAGACAGGAGAATCCCCCAAAGCTTAAGGGGAAGCTAGTCTGCTGTATATGACGACAAAACAACAAAATGGGGGCTTCTTGATTCAAAGAAAGTAGAAGGCAAGGACCAACAATCAAGAACGTCCTTGATCTCCACATATACTTAGTGGCAAGTGTACACATGCATGTATGTGAGCAAGTATACATACCACCCACATATATACATTATGCATGTGTATACATCACAATACACATATCATATACACATCACACGTATCATACAAACATCATATGTATAATCATACGCACACAATAAAAAAAATAAGTATGTCTCAAAATGCTTTCTTCAGTGCTCTAACCCAACCCCATTCCTTACCTCCCTCCTCATCCCCGATGTGAAAGGGACTTCAAAGATTCTCCTCTCCATGCCTGCATAATTTCCCCTCTGCAAGCTGTCATTTAAGCCGCTACCTTAATGTCTCAGAACTTCTGGAGACTTGGAAGAGCTCAGAAGGAAAGCATAGTATGCTTAATTAGAGCGATGGATGGAAGGCAAATGGAAGGCTCCTTACCTGCCAGGCACACCTCACACATCTTCCCTGGCTGAGAAAAATTCCATTCTGAAGGGCACTGAAGCTATTGCTATCTGGAGCAGCCAGCCAGTGAGAAATTATGCTCCGGGTTTCAGCCCAGCCAGCTTTCATTACTGTTGAAAAATATCACCTCATAATTCAACCCAGCTCAAGCCTTACCTCCTCTCTGACTTGTTGGCCATCCCAATCCTCGGCAATTCCTCCCACTGCCGACCGAATTCCTCTAGGATGGATGTGATAACATGAAATCACCCAGGACTGGGGCCAGGATATTAGCAACTACTCAAAACCTATCTATCTCCCGGAGATCCACTAACACTTATTATTGGCAAAAGTCCTTGGGCTCTCAGCAAACTCAACCTGCATTGTTGTCTTTTATGTATCTATTTTCCATTTCCCCAACCCATCTGAAAGCCTGAGGAGGACGAGATCCCATGGTACCCTGCCCCACTTCCCAGAATAATGAGTTCCACTGTAGGAAGGTCCCCAAATAACATTTGTTTATAGAGATACTACCCAACTCCCCCAACCCTGACTTGAAGAATATCTCGGAATGTGTCAGAAGGGCAGAGCAAATATTCTGTGAATTAAAGGCTTGCTCTACCACTGAGACGCTTCCAGTCATGCTTTACAAATAGAAGAGAGAATTGATTTCCAGAGGAAGGCTGTGCTTAATAAATGATAACATGTACTCTAGCAATGTTTCCAGCCTGCTGCTCTGACCCTCCTCCAGTCTCTACCCAGTTGGCATTATGAACACAGGGCTGGTTCTCCAGAGAGGCAGGGTGAGCAGTATTACAGTGTGTTGAAACATCTAAGTATGAAGACATGAGTTTGCAGACTACTCCAGCCTCCTTCTTGTTAGGCATGTTACAGAATAACCCTGGGCCTCAGTTTCTCTATGAGGCACTTGTGGAATAATGCAATCTACATCTGCTCACATTGTTAAAGGGACAGTGCTCAGTAAATGGCAATTAAAATCATCACAGCGTTTTCATCAGGAACTTCCAGAATGGCCATCATCAACCTGTGGCAACCTCTATCTTCAAAAATATTTATATTACGATTCATGTCAGTAGCAAAATTACGGTTAGGAAATAGCAATGAAAATAACTATATAGTTGGGTGGGTACCAGAACATGAGGAACTATATGAAAGGATCACAACATTAGAAAGGTTGAGAACCACTGGTCTAGGAGATCCTGGGGCATTCTGTATGTCGGGAAAAAAAGGAAGAAGAAAAAAAAATCTGTCCCTGATCAAAAGACATCAATAAGTATAGTTTTCACCCTCTCACCCAAGAAGCTTCCTATTGCAGAGACAGAGGCTACTGCAGAGACCCACAGCTGTTCAAAAAACAGAGAACAAGTACCTTCCTTAACTACACAAGGAGAATAATTCCTACCATTTACTCTCCGTGACAAGGGCCATTACTATCAAATGTCTTATTTTGTCTTCTGAGTATTCAACAAAACTACATCTTTGAAGATAAGGGTATTTATGGGTCGCAGGCCTTATCAGTAAAATGGGAACAAACACGATACCGTGTAACTTTTAAGCCACAATCATACAGACTTCCCACACGCACGTCTCTCCATTCTTCACCCCTCTGACTGGCTGTTTGTAGATATGTGTTCTAAATGACAGATCTTCCATCTCTCTGAGTCCTTGAATATCTGGATGAGGTGGAGATCCTACCCATCACCCACCCCATCCTTGAAACCATAGTCCAGGAATCGAACTGAACTTTCTGTTTAGCAAAAATAATCTGTGTGTTAAGTCACCAAAATCAGGCATTCATTATGCCAGCTTTCTGTTAATCCTAATACTTATCCATATAGATGTTTTGCAAACAATTAAATGAAGTAAGTATACATTAAACATCAAAGTCATAATAGCTCAATAATGGTTAACTCCTTTCTTCTTGTGGGCCTGCTATGCACCTGAAAATATCATTTTTTTCCTTCAGATGCAAAGTTTTCTAAGAACGTTTAAACAATAGTCAAGTGGTAACTGGAACTAGAACTCAAAGCCAAGAAAGTTGACAGTCTGATAATAAAGACATCCCCCTTCATTCAGTGGATGGAAGGCCATTTCAGATTTCCTGCAACTGGCTAAATTGACCTATTACTCACCAGACGGTCTATAATCGTATATAAGGCATCTTGCTTTCTTTTCATGCTTGTTGTGACCAATTTGATACTATTTCTTTCTATGTATCTCTTAAGATGAAATATTTTTCATAATCTGAAAAAATGCCATAACAGTTCTAACCCTGTGAATAAAAATCTAAAACTATGGTTTCTGCTCCATTAACTCTTTGTCAATGACCCAGCTTAGATCTTCTAAATATCCTTGTGGAAGGTGAATTCTGTCCATGGAGGAGGGGGAAGTAGAGGAGAACATGGCAGGATGGCAGAGATAGGGGCATTGAAAGATTAGAGTAACAGAGGCAGAGAAACAGAAACTCCAAAAAGCCAGCCCTAATGGATAGAAATGTTACAAGGAAAGAAACTGTGGCCATCTACCAAAGGCAAAGAAAGAAGTCGGAAGAAATAATGACGTTAGTCATTGCTATTCCATGAAAATGATTTCAGATGAACCTTTATGTTTGCGGGAGGCAGGGTCAGAGCTAAGAATTAATTTGGGTGATTCTCTGTCCAGTCCATACTCTGGGCACCCTTGGGTTATTACAGCCTATAAGCATAATGGTCAGAGAAGTGAGTGACCAGGTTGAAGTCCCTAGCCACAAAGTGGTCTCTTACGATGTGGGTACACCAGCAAGCCTAAGAATCAACAGTTTCACCCATGACTCGGCACCTAGTTAGGGAAGGCATTGGAGAGGGGAATTCATTTTTAAGCTGCATTTGAGGATTCTGTGGCCTCCTGGACACTCTCTCCAAACTCTCCAGTGATATCTTAAGCACCCTAAACAATTCCCCAATAGATCCGTCCAAGATTAATTGGAATGTTCCAAATGAGAATCATTTTTCCAGGGAATGCCAGAGAACAAACTTGAAGATCAAGACATAACCCCCAAATTGGCAAAGCCTCCTTACAACCTGGTCACGCATCTCCCTTCTGGACCCAGAGTCTGCCATAGCACTTACTAGCTGACTTTTGTACAGCCAAGCGTGGGCTCCCACCCCATGCCTGATGCTTCACTTTGGAAAAGAGGGAATGATGAGGCGGAGGCACAAAATCTGCATGAGTGGGGGAGAAATATTTCCAGCAAAAGTGTCTATTAAATTAATACAGTGCTCTCCCGAGAGCACCGGAGCAACTCAATATTGAGCTGAGGAAGTGACAAGAAGGATCTCATTGATGACTCCGTCCGCCCCTGGGACTGTCTCTGCTGCTTGTTTTTCTGCTCCTCGGCCTGCTTGCTGGACATTTTCTTTCAGACACTGTAACTCTGCACACGTGTGCAAATATCCACAAGCGCGCATGCACGAGTGTGTCTGTTTGCAGGAACTATGGTCTCAGAGTTCTACCATAGGCCAGTATGTTATTTTGCTAGAAGGTACAGACCCCAAGTTCATGACAGTGTTTTGATGTCCAGGCTAATACATCCTGAGAGTGTGATATATATTTATTCAGGTGTTTGTGTCTGATCAGAAATACTGACGCCGTACAAAACCATTGTGGTGGAGATCATTTTTGTGACAAACCACAAAGGCCCGGGAAGGAGAGAGAAACAACTTTAATTTGCAAAACTCACAGCGTCTAGACCTCTTCTGTGATTTATAAAGCTTCATGCCATTCCGTTCGAACTTTCAGTACAGAAATTCTAGGTGGCTATTTCTTCCTGGGACTGAAAATATACATGTCATTAATACAATTTAATTCTTTGCTCTTTCTTTCCCTCAAAAAAATAAATTACCTGACCTTCAAAACATGTCTGAGTCTAACTTCGTTAAGGGTTTGCCTTTGTGTTTTCTTTTGGTAGAAGCCCAGCGATTTAGTTCAAGCTGTCACTCAAAGTCTCTGGGTTAAAAGGTCTCTATGTATTTATCTTGGTGCTGGTATTAACCAGTTAAATGGTTGGATAGCAGTCAAAGACTGAGAGACACAGATATTTGAGAAGTCAAACATTTGGTACTTGAGAAATGACAGAAGAGCTTTGGTGGAGTTTATTACCCACTAATTATTGAATAAGCAGAAGAAGTTGTATATTTTTCCAGCCTCCGCAATAAGAAGTCACTGAAAGCCACACACACCATTTACAAATAGTAGACAGAAATTGCTCTGCAGACCTATTACAAACAGAGGCTCCAAGGATCTTTTGATATTTTTTTTAACTGCTGACATCTAGAGACCAGAAAATGACACAATCAGCCCTCCCCTACCTGTGAACATGTACACACACACACACACACGAGAGAGAGAGAGAGAGAGAGAGAGAGAGAGAGAAGAGACTCAGGATGGTCAGCCACTGTGACTATGAGTAAGGCAGGAGCTTTCTACACTCCCAATGCTAGAATCCACCTTTAAACATTGCCAGCTGCCCTCCCAGCAAGGGTCACCTTCCCAACTTCCTCGCATCTGTCAGTAACTCTGCCAGTGTCTGAAGCAAGAAATCAGTCATCATTGGCCACTCTCTGGCCTTCAACCCCCATGTGCAATCTGTGACCAAGCCCTGTCATCTCCACTCACAAGCCTCTCCATTCACCTTCTCTTTCACAAGGGAGGAAGATTTTTAGCATAAGCAAGCAAAAGGCTGCTGGGCAGATACATTGCTCAGCATCTGCCCCCTAACCCAAGCTTCCATCAGCCCCTAGCACAATCCGACCCGGCCTGTTCTGAGCAGGCGAGTCCTGGAGACTGGATGCACCCTGAAGGTGCACAGGAGGAAGTAACTTTACACCTCAACAATGTGACTTCAAACTTCAAACCTCCAGACCCATAGGAGAATAACTTCCCGGTGTTCCGGTCACCTGAGTTTATTACAGCAGCCACAGAAAACTAATATGAGAACAGAGAATTATCTAGATAATTAGCAGCTCATCTGAAATAGGTTGCCCTGCTGCTGCTGTAAGCTTGCAAATGTAAACCAACTTCCTATTTATGTTAGTTCTCTTCTTTACATTGGATATGCATGACTATGCAACCGCCTGGTGTTATTTGTTATAATGATGGTCATTACTGTCACCATTTTTAACCACTGTCTATAAGATGCGTCAAGCACCTCAGGCTCTCCTGACATTATCAACTGAACCCTTTGAAGATGTTGAGTTGTAAGAAAGGGTAACCTGGAAGTAAATTCATCTTCTTTCTCTCAGTATTTACAGTTCTTCCCAACAAAAGCATCAAATCCTACTTTTCTACACAGTTTTTTTTTTTTTCATGACACAACAGCTGAAGGACGCAGCCAGCCTCCAGTTCTACACTTTGCTGATGAACTTCCTGTTCTTGTACTCTGTCCACACTGAGGAAACACCCGGGCTTCTCCCCAGCTTGGTCACAAAACCACATGCGACTTGGATGTCTTCACTTGTTTGGTTTGGCTTGGTTTTATATTGGCCTCCAAGCCACAACTGTCTGACCCCAACCTCTCAAATGTTGAGACTTTTTTTTTTTTTTTAAGATAAGGTATCATTGTTAGGGTTTTGGCAGTGGAAGAGTACCTTGGCAAATCAATTGGGACCAAGGATTGCCTCAGAGGTGACATCACACAACAGATCTCACACAAGAGAATGAGGAGAAAGTGAAAGGTAACCTCTTGGTAGGGGACAAGCAGGAGACAGAGACTGAGAGACAGAGAGTGAGCTGTAATGGCAAGAACCATTTAAAGGGTGTGCATGTTGCATTTGGCAAATGGGGATGGTGTGGCCGCTGCTGCTGAGGTCCTGAAGTCTGGTTGTGGGCAGGCAGATCCTAACAGTTATTTAGTCCATAGTGAATTTCCTCAAATTCACTATGTCAAGCAAAACCTTGAATGTCTGATCCCCCTCTCTCTACCACCCAAATGCCAGAATCACAGGCAAGTATCACTGTGCCCAGTTTACGAAGTGTTGGGGATTGAATACAGGGCTTTGCATAGCTGGGGCAAGCACTGTACAAACTGGGCTGACCAGCCTTGGAGTCTTCATTCTTAGTTCAGTGCAACTAGTAATTTTCTTTCCTAGGCTCCTTTCCCAAAAAACTACCTTAAGAGACAACTGAGAAAGAGCACCCACCGCATTCTTTATGTTCCCTGGCCATTTCTGAAAATAGCACTGTTCTGACAGGAAATGACAAACAGATGCCCCTTGACCCACCATGACCCCAAAGTGTCTGATCATAAGGTCAGCACGTGGCTTGTTCATTTGGGAACAGCCAAAGCCCGGGCTTCTTAATTTAGAGTGTCATATGTCACAGCTGTGATAGATTAGGGACATCCTTTCAAAAGAGGCCTTTTGGCTGTTGCTGGGGCCATTGCTCTTATCATGCCTGAAGGCAGGCAGGAGGGAAAATGCAAACTAGTTAAGAGAGCTGGGTAAGAATCAGAGTGTCCCTCATGATTAAGTGACAGTAGGAGGCTGCATCACCACCGAGGATCCCACCATGCTCCGGGCAATCCCCCATAGCAAGGACCAATTCAGACACCAAGGAGAACCCTCCACCAGGGTAAGCTTCAAGCCAATTTAGGATGAAGACTTCTCTGCTAGAAGACTGACAAATTCTTAGGAAGAATATTCTGAGTAATTCCAGCAGTTAGAGGCATTTCAATGCAAAGCAAATTTATTAGAAGAAGCATTCGGTTTCCTCAAAGGAGAACACTCAGGAGGGACCATCCATTCCCCATCTCCGCTCACACTGTTGACTTCCAAACTTGGATCGTGTGCTCAGCCCTCTGAGCTTACGATAGCATTGTTCCGAGGCTGTGGGTTTTCTTTTTTTCTTCTAGAAGCCGTTAAATCTTTTCTCCAAATGAAAGTGTGATTATGTGAAATCTAATATTAACAAAAAATTTGCAGAGCTGTAGGTGCCATGTGCAGAAAGAATAGAAAGGGGGCTGGGGAGAAGGCTGGATTGCTGAGTGAGATACTTGCCACACAAGCCTGAGGACCTGAGTTCGATTCCCATCACCCATGGAAAAAGCCAGGTATGGTGGTATAAATTTATAATCCCAGAACTGGGGGCCTGGAGACAGGAGGATTCCTGGGGCTCACTGGTCAGCTAGTCTAGTCAAATCAGCAAGCCCCAGGACCCAGCGAGACATACTGCCTCATAAAACATGTGGACTCAAGTTTGACCACCTCTGCCTACACACACACACATTCATACACATATACACACACGCACACATTCACACATATATACATATACACACACACATTCATACACATATACACACATTCATACATATATACATATACACACATTCATATACATATACACATACACACATACACACACACATATTCATACACACACACACACACACACACACACACACATACAAATGAATTCAATTAAGAAGGGCAGACAGGATGGGCTGACTCCTTCACAGAGGAGAGTCAACGTGCTGCTGTACTTCTGCACTTAAGTCAAGGTAGCCCAAGTGTGACCTTCTGATTCCAGAACATCTCTTAGAAATGGGTTCCCTGTGTCAACTTAGTCCCCAGGTTCCAGGGAATAACTGCTTTAACTGTCTTTCCTTGATGAATTCTGTTCTAACTAATTAGAAGATCAGTTATGTGAACAACATGCAAGTATAATTTATAAGCAGAGAAGTAACCACAACGCAGGCAGATTTTTTAAAATCTCTCATTTCAGCAGGCCTTAGGCACTCCGCTGCCCTCCTGACACCCACCTTCAGTGTGCTGAAAATAATGCATGCTTATAAAGCAAAAATTAGAAACTTTGATTCTAATTTGCTACTCAGAGCCTAGAAAATTCAATGGCTTAAGGCCAAGATCGCATTCTACGCTCCTAATTGTATACAACACTCATCTTTCTTGCAAATAGTCAGAAGTTACGCTGGCTAAAACCATGTACATAAAATTGCAAAAAGCATTTGGATTAAGATTCCAAAGCATCAATAAAGGAATTTGTGTCTCACTATATTAGGGCCTGCTAGAACCAAATGCCGAACACTGCTAAACAACTGGAATGTATTGCTGAAGATCCCAGAGAATGGGGAGTTCAAGATTAAGGCAGGGACAGATATGGTGTCTGACTGGAACTTGTGTGTGTGTGTGTGTGTGTGTGTGTGTGTGTGTGTGTGTGTGTGTTGTTGTTGTTGTTGTTGTTGTGGTGGTGGTGGTGGTGGTGGTGGTGGTGGTAGTGTACATGTGTATGCATGCATGTAGAAGTCAGGAGTAACCACAGGGTGTCATCCCTCAGGCACCACACACATTGTAAGTGAAACGGGGTCTCGCACTGGCCTGATACTCATTAAGCTGGCCAGACTGGCAGGCCTGCAAGCCCCAGCAATTTTCCTATATGGAACTCCCCAACATGGGGATTATACATGGGTGTCACCAATGTTTGGCTTTTTTCTTTTTTCTTTTTGCATGGGTTCCGGGGACCCTGTGCAAGTCCTTGCATGGCAAAGCAAGCAATTTACTAACTGACTCATCTCCCCAGCCCCACACTTGGTGTTTCCAGGCTGGATCCTTACTTACCTCAGAGCATCAATAAGAGCATCAATCCTGCTGGGGAGGGCTTTGCCCTCATGACCCAATAACTTCCTAGAGGCCCTACCTGTTTATATTACTACACTTGGGATTAGATTTTAACATATGAATCTGGGGAGGGGCATAAGTATCCAATCCATCGAAAATGCACACAGGAAAGCACTTCCTAATACAGCAGAGAACAGCTAAACTGGCACTATTATCCTAGAAAGTTCTTTTCAAAGCTACCTTCTATCAGGAAAATGCAAATCAAAACAACCCTGAGATTCCACCTCACACCAGTCAAAATGGCTAAAATCAAAACCTCAGGTGACAGCAGATGCTGGCAAGGATGTGGAGAAAGAGGAACACTCCTCCATTGCTGGTGGGACTGCAAGCTGGTACAACCACTCTGGACATCAGTTTGGTGGTTCCTCAGAAAATTGGACATAGTACTACGGGAGGATCCAGCAATACCACTCCTGGGCATATTCCCAAAAGGTGCTCCAACATATAACAAAAACACATGCTCCACTATGTTCATAGCAGCCCTATTTATAATAGCCAGAAGCTAAAAACAACCCAGATGTCCTTCCACAGAGGAATGGATACAAAAAATGTGGTACATTTATACAGTGGAGTACTATTCAGCTATTAAAAATGATGAATTCATGAAATTCTCAGGCAAATGGAAGGACCTAGAAAATATCATCCTGAGTGAGGTAACTCAGTCTCACACACACACACACACACACACACACACACACACACACAAACACATATGGTATGCACTCACTGATAAGTGGATATTAGTCCAAAAGCTTGGAATACCCAAGATGAAATTCACAGACCACATGAAGCTCAAGAATTAGAAAGACCAAGGTGTGGATGCTTCAGTCCTTCTTAGAAAGGAGAACAAAATACACACAGGAACAAATATGGGACAAAGTGCAGAGTAGAGATTGAAGGAAAGGTCATCCAGAAACTGTCCCCACCTGGGGATTTATCCCAGATACAGTTACCAAACTCCGACACTATTGTGAATGCTAAGAAATGCTAGCTGATAGGAGCCTGACATAGCTGTCTCCTGAGAAGCTCTGCCAGAGACTGACAAATATAGAGGCAGATGCTCGAAGCCAACCATTGCACTGAGCATGGGGTCCCCAATGGAGGAGTTAAAGAAAGGACTGAAGGAGATAAAGGGATTTGCAACCACATAGGAAGAACAACAATATCAACCAAACAGACCCCGCCCCCAGAACTCCCAAAGACTAAGCCACCAACTAAGGAGTACACATGGCTCCAACTGCATATGTAGCAGAGGATGGCTTTATCAAGCAGCAATGGGAGGAGAGGTCCTTGGTCCTATGAAGACTCGATAGATGCCCCAGTGTAGGGGAATTGAGGGTGGTGAGGTGGGAGTGTGTGAGTGGGTGGAGGAACACCCTCATAGAAGCAGGGGGAGGGAATGGGGGGTTTCTGGGAGGTTGGGAACCAGGTAAGGGGATAACACTTGAAATGTAAATAAATTTTAAAAAATGAATTTAAAAGAATGAAATAAAAATACACTTAAACACACACACACATAAAGTTGTGTCCTATCTGAGGTAGCCTCCTTCTGAGATGGCTCACCATGATCCACACCTCTGGGTGTTCACCTCTTACACGTGTTCGCGCGACCGGCCAGGAAGAACGCAACAAACCGGAATCTTCTGCGGCAAAACTTTATTGCTTACATCTTCAGGAGCCAGAGAGCCAGAGAGCAAGAGAGAGAAAAAGAACAAGAACAAGAAAGCAAGAGAGAGAAAAAGAACAAGAACAAGAAAGCAAGAAAAAGAACAAGAGCAAGAGAGAGAAAATGGCAAAACCCCGTCCCTTTTAAGGAGAATTATCCTCTGCCTAGGACGTATTACTCCCTGATTGGCTGCAGCCCATCGGCCCAGTTGTCATCACGAGAAAGGCAGAACACATGGCGGGAAAACTGCCCCTGCACGTGTGCAGATTATGTTTACTACTTAGAACACAGCTGTCAGCGCCATCTTATAATGGCAAATGTGAGGGCGGCTCCCAACATCTCCCCCTTTTCTTTTAATAAGAAAATAAGAGCAATAGGCCACCCATATTAATGAGAGTGGAGATAGAGGTCAAATCCCCAGTGTGCAGGTAAAGGAGCCATGTACAAGATTAGCTCTTAGGCTCACAGGCTTTTACCCAGAGCAACCCTGACCTGCTCCCGTGTCGTTTTTCCTGGGGGAAGGGAACTAGGACACTGAACCTTCATGAAAGATGACATGTCTCCCTAGAATAGGCTCATATATGCCGCAGAGCCCTTCTATTGCAGTGCTTAGCCGTGCAACTCTCTCGGGCTGCTGAAGCACACTCACTCTATCCCATGCAATGAGACTAGCCTCGTGGTGTGCAAGAGCTGAGTGGCCAGCGACCTATTGCTTAAGCATAGATAACCATAAATCAGGGGAAGCACCATGTTCTAGTCTGCAAGTGCCTGGGCAATAACCACCTTGTCTCTCCTAGTTTGGGCCTTAAGCTTACAGACCAACCAAAGAAGCAACACTAATCCACAGCAAAGTGTATCTCCAAATAATATCAATCCCACCCATTCTTTAACGAAGGAAAATGCTGAGGAGATCCAATTGGGTAATCCTTTGATCAGGGACAGGTCCAAGCGCGTGGAGTTGACCTGAATGATGGCAATTCTCAATTCCCGAAGGGTCTGTTCAAATTCAGCCGTCCAATTCTGTAACATATACTGAGACAGACTTTTTGACAAATTAGCTGCCCTAGTAAATTTCTCATACTGAATGGAAGTAACGCACAATCCCGGAAACTTTTATTCACATCCCAGCTGAGTTATTTGCCATAATACATCTAGTTGTTTCTGGACAAGATCTATGAGTTGATTAATTTCTGCCCATGGAGCATTTTTGGGATTGGAGGATGGCGGCCGCTAAGCCTGCATTGTTGAGAGTTCCCCCAAGCTCCCGACAAACCCTGAGCCAGTCTTGTAAACCTTTGTTCTTTCTTGGGGCTATGTCCGCTCTGCATTCCTGCGTGGCTTGCTCATAAATGAGCTATTCTACCAGAGGTGCGGCTTACTCTGAATCTCCAAAAATACGCTCTGCTGCCTCTGTCATTCTGGCCACAAAATCTGAGAATGACTCCTGAGGTCCCTGGACGATCTTTGTTAGTTGTCCAGTGGCTTCACCTGCTCGGGAGAGCGCCTTCCAGGCCCTAATAGCCTTTTCATCTGATTCAGAACTATTAAGAACTGGCTCCTTGAGCTCATCTAGTGATGAGTATAGGCTCCTTCTCCTAGAGACCTCCGCTGATTGATCTTTTTTCTTTTCTTTTTCCTTCTCCTTCCTTCTAATCTCTCCCCAGGTATTCTTACCTGACCTAAACTTTTCCTCGGGTTCAAGACCCTTGGAAAGGCCTGTATACTTATTTTGTCCACCATATTTCCTCTTTGCTCCTACTCTCTTTCCCCGCTTTACTTCTGATAGATTGCCCTGAATTTCATCCAGAATTTTCAGCCCTGCCTTAACCACTTGATAACATGTGAAAAGGAACAAAAAGGGCTCCTAACACTAGAAAAAGTTCAAGGCCAGACTTACCTTGTAAAGCTATTTCCCACTTTACTTCTGATAGACTGTCTTGAATTTCGTTAGAAAGTTCAAGGCCAGACGTACCTTGTAAAGCTATTTCCCACTTTACTTCTGATAGACTGTCTTGAATTTCGTTAGAAAGTTCAAGACCAGACTTACCTTGTAAAGCTATACTTACCGGTACCCTGTTCCCCAGCTGAAGAGTTCTGAATTCACGCAGTTGAATCCTTCTCAACAGTCTGTGTTGCGGGAACACTTCATTACCACCGTTCCCCAGCTGAAGAGTTCTGAATTCACGCAGTTGAATCCTTCTCAACAGTCTGTGTTGCGGGAACACTTTATTACCACCGTTCCCCAGCTGAAGAGTTCTGAATTCACGCAGTTGAATCCTTCTCAACAGTCTGTTTTACGGGAACACTTCATTACCATGACCCGCAGTGCTGGTTCCGGAATGAGGGATCTTCCTTGCGCCGGTGATGGTAACCGTCCTGGGTTTTCTCATCCCAGGATTTCTCGTCCCGGGTTTTCTCGTCCCGGGTTTCAGCACCAACTCTTACACGTGTTCGCGCGACCGGCCAGGAAGAACGCAACAAACCGGAATCTTCTGCGGCAAAACTTTATTGCTTACATCTTCAGGAGCCAGAGAGCCAGAGAGCAAGAGAGAGAAAAAGAACAAGAACAAGAAAGCAAGAGAGAGAAAAAGAACAAGAACAAGAAAGCAAGAAAAAGAACAAGAGCAAGAGAGAAAATGGCAAAACCCCGTCCCTTTTAAGGAGAATTATCCTCTGCCTAGGACGTATTACTCCCTGATTGGCTGCAGCCCATCGGCCCAGTTGTCATCACGAGAAAGGCAGAACACATGGCGGGAAAACTGCCCCTGCACGTGTGCAGATTATGTTTACTACTTAGAACACAGCTGTCAGCGCCATCTTATAATGGCAAATGTGAGGACGGCTCCCAACATTCACCCCCTTATAGTTCCACACACATACTGTACAAGGGCCCTGATCTATATAACCAATAGAAATGCTAACAAGCGACACATTTCCCCCATGAGAAGGCACCCAAGGCAGCAAGGGATCAAGGGATGTCTATAGTCAATAGCCAGGAACCTCAGAAGAGCCAAGGCTACCAGCAACCATGTGATAAACTTGAAGAGAATCACCTCTTGACCAAGTAAGTCTTTCTCAGGAGAGACACCCTCAGCCAAACCCTGGAGGCTAACTCCTCGATGCTGGATGGTTAGGACTAACCCAGTTTCCAAGTAGTGTGTCAATTTCTGCAGTTTCTGAGTAGTGAATCCATTTCTGCTATAGCCTGAGAGGGACTAATTGTGAATGTCTGTGCCTCCCCCTCAGTCAAACGTTGAAACTAGTTAATTAAAAAAAGAAAATGGGAAGAAACATTTCCCTGGCAAAAATAACCTGCAGAGTGGCAAAAAATGTGTTAAAACATTGTGACAGACCAGGAGATGTGGATGAAGTCAACACTGAGACAAAGCCACAAAGGCATTTAGAAACAAAACCATTAGGGCATAGTGTGTGTGGGGTGTGTGTGTGTGTGTGTAATAGCTCTAGAAGTCTGGAACTCGCTACAAAGACCATGTTGGCCTCACACTTGCAGCAATTCTCCTGTCTCATCCTTCTGGGTGCTAGGATTATAGATGTAAGCCACCATGTTCAGCTCAAGCATTACATATTACATTAGTAATTAAAAATCTATTGCTGGAAGCTGTAGAGATGGAGAGTTAAAAGCACTGATTGTTCTTCAGGAGGGTCTGGGTTTGATTCCTGGCACCTACATGGCAGCTCAGAGTAATCTGTAACTCCTGTTTTACCTTCATGAAAATGATACACATGCATGGGACCAAGCATCCATATAAATAAAATAATAATCAAATATTTAAAGGAACCTATTAGCCATTTTAAGCATGTATAGCATCATAAGTTCAACAGATATTAGTGGAGTGCCCACCTGAGACAAGGTATTAGGCTGTGCAGCACTAGAGAGACACAGTCAGGGTCAAAACAAAGTCTTTGTTGCTCTCTGATCCAGCATTGATAATACAATTCTGCCTTCACCTTCAGAGGGGATGTCTTTAGCTGGGATGGAGAGGAACCAGAGGGAGAGGCTGGTGAAGAGACTCAGAAGTGTTTCCAAAGACCATCTTGCTCTCCATAGTCCTCTCTAACCACCCTGCCTCCTTATGTACCAAAGACTTGAAAAATTCTATCCCTAGAATACCAGCTACGTGTACCTTAAGCAAGGATTCTCCAACCCTGTCCCCTTCGGGCACCTTTATTCTTTTTTTCATGGCAGAATTGCCAGGAACTGAAAGAGACTTTGGTTCACACATGCGCAGATGAAGAAAGTAAAATCTGAAGGGAAGAAGCCGGTCCAAGCCTTCAAAGGCAAGAGCCGGCTGAAGCTTCCACCTCCGGGGTTCCAGCCGGTGCTTTCCCTACCACATCTCAGTAATGCCATCAGCCTTGGACTGCTATGCTTCAGCAGCCTGCGAGAACAGCATGGGGAAAAAATCTCTGAGCACTGCAGAGATTTCAGCTTCGCTCACACAGCGATGGCTTCATTCGGCAGCCATCCAAGGTCCCTGCTAAGCCTGTTTTCCTTGACTCAATTAGAGAAAGCACTGGGGGAAGATCAGGCTGAGAAACTCTCTGGGCTCTCATCTGTTAATTGAAGCCACTGTCAGATTTTCCACACCATGACAAATGATCAAAGATATCTCTCTCTCTCTCTCTCTCTCTCTCTCTCTCTCTCTCTCTCTCTCTCTCTCTCTGCAACATTAGGTTAAGCTACAAGTAAAAAAAAAAAAGTACAACCTGTTTTAAAATGGAAATAAAAGAGTCAAAAGGGACCTAACCACTCAGATATGTTCAGAGTTTGAAGTCAAAGAACATCCATTTCTCAAGGTGGAAGAGAAATGTCATTTGGGACTATTGCGTTAGATCCTGTGAGCTGGGTGTTGGCCTAGAGCCTCTCTGCCATGTCTCAGGCCCCTGCTGTGTAAATGACATGCAAGGGCCTTGGGTCCTTTGAGCACTGGCCAGCAAATTACCAGCCTGTATCTATATTGACATTCGTGTTCTTGACTTAATGGTTAATTTACTTAATGAGGAGCTGCTGTCCTCCTCAAAACGAATGGAATGTCAAAATGTACTGGACTGGGGAGTGTGATAGACAAGAGGCTGGAGAGGGATTCCTCATTCCCAGACCCCCAGTGGTATGCATTTCATTCATTTCATACGTGAATGGTTATTGGTTCCTGTTGTGACTGGGATATGGTTTAAGTGTGTCTCCCAATGACTCACATCGCGCAAACTTATCCTCAGCATAGTTACACAAAGAGGTAGTTGAGCCTTTGAGAGTTGGGGATGATGAGAAGTAAAGAGCTGACTGTGAGCACCATCTTCAAGTGGAACTGGTGTTCTTTCAAGAGTCTTGCTAGATCCTGTGAGAATGAACTCTTAGGCTACTTTTCTCAAAATAAAGCAAACCTGGTATCTGCTGCTCCCAGTTTCCTGAATCCCGTGTCATTCATTCCTCTTGCACATGTTCTCGCCATGATGTTATCTGGTATGCTAGGATGTAACTAGACAGCACCAGCAAGAATCAAGTAAATGTTAGTGCCATGTTCTTGGGCCTCTTGATGCTTGAGACAACTAAGCCTCTTTTCTTTAGTCATTGTCTTATATTGAGTGTTGTGCTTTAGCAAACAGAATCAGACTAATGTGTTTCCTATTATGTGAAAGCCTGGCTCCAGAGTAGGGCAAGAGTGAACAGTTGAAATGCGTGCCCTATGCCCTGTCCCACAAATCCATACCACACCAGTCCAACAAACAACTACCATAAACAAGTCATAATAACTCACGATTGTGCAGCTCCTGAACCTCTCTGGGTTGTGTAAAGATGTTAAAACAAACAAACAAACAAAAAGCACCAGTTTGGAAATTTCCTGGCTATCCAGTAGGCATTATTTGCCACTGATGGAAGAAAATTTAAGTTGAACTAAGGTGGAATTCCAGAATAACTGACATATTTCCTGTCAGATACCCCACCCCACCCCACACTAAGACTGCCAGCGGATAGAGAATAGTAAAAATCATAGATCCTGGAGCTTAGCCACTGGGTGTGGGTCCTGGCTACTCTCTCACTAGTGTGGCCTTGGACCAGTTGTCAGTCTTTCCTGGGCATCAGTTTTCTCATTTGCAGGATGGAGTTGAAATGATACTTCCTAGCATTGCTGTGAGGCCTAAACAAACTGACTTACTAAAAAGATGTAGGGAGACTTGTCCTACCCAGAGGCTACACTGTCACTTAAGGACAGCTTCCTGTTATAAGCAGAATTTCTATTTCCAGAGAGTTTCCCGTTTGGGTATCAGAACCACACACAGTAGAGCTGAACCTCAGACTCATGCTTCAAATGTTTTCTTTTCTCTTTCCTTTTTTCTTCTTTTAATTAAAGAGAAACTCTAATAACGACCAAGGGTGTATTGCAAAGCTCAGTGAGTAATATCGTTAAAATAAAAGAAAAATGGCAGCATCAATACTTTTAACTTTTTAAATTAAATTTGTGTGTGTATGTGTGTGTGTGTTTGGAGTGGGCATGGGCATGTGCATGCCTGAATATGTGTGGAGGTTAGAGGGCCATATGGGTCCTAAAAATAGAACCCAGATTGCCAGGTTTGGCCTCAGGCCCCTTTACCCACTGAGCTATCTCACCAGCCCTCAGAATCTCCCACCTCTCTTTAATCTACTTTACAGACCTTTAAACATGTGTTTATGGAATAGACTGTGAACCCATGGAGGTGAAAACTCAGATTTTTAGTATATGTGATGCCATATCCCTAGAATAATATCACACAGAAGGTGAGTGCCCAGCAAATGTTACATTCATATATAATCCAGTCTATTTGGAGGCCCCCAGTCTAGCTTTTGTCTTGGATTCTAAAGATCAAACTCAGGTTCTATATATGCTAGGCAAGAGCTCTACCACTGAGCTACATCCCAAGCCCATATTTTCTCAAAACTATAAAGGAAGCTATGGGTAATGTTGATATGTATATGAGTATATCTATCATTTTATAATCACCTCCATAGAGAGAACAAAGGACCACAACGGTGGCTGTGAACAAAGTTGGATAGGACTCTGGGTCCTAGTCCACCTGTAACAGGGAGCAACTCTCCAGGGGTACAGATGCTCCAGGGTAGGACAAAGAGCTGCTCCTTTACATTCTAATCTCTGCCATGCTTTCAGAGTCCTAAGTCCTGTGCTCCTCACACAGGTACAGCTGTGTCTAGTCCAAGGGCATTGGGTAAGTCTAAGTGAAATTCATCACAGAGCAAATGCCCCCAAGTCCCATGTACACCTCTGTAGGCATAGGAAGGAGGTCACCAGCAGAAGCACACCCGATTTCTCCTCCCGATTAGAGCCAATACGGACAGTCTCTGCTGACATAGTCACATTGTCCCTGCCAATCATAAAGTTTCTTCTCACAGGAGATGACGGTCTTCACCTACACAGCACACATCTGCCAAAGCTCTGCCCTTGACTTCTATACATTGACGTCTTTTGAACGTTAATTGAGGTAGCCCAGATGTCCAGCATGAAGACTCTGTGAAACTCAGGCATATGCAGATTCGGTCTGCAAGTCTTTCACTGTGTGTGAGCTTACAGGAAGGGAAATGTGGGCAAGAATTATATGTGACAAAATTCCACTTGTGCTTTCAGTAGAAATGCTAATAGACTTAAAGAGCTATGATTTATGATTTCTTCTCTCATACAAAGATTTTAGGAATAAAGAGACAGTTAACAAGCAGCTAGGGAGAGTTAAAAGTTAGTCTTTTTTAGTTAACCAGAAAAACTATTCATGATCTCTAGGCTATGAGAAACAACCCAGCCAGACTGAAGAAAGCAATTAAGAAAAAATGAGTAAAAGTGGGCCTCTAAGAAACAACAGAGAATATGTCTGGAGGTGTGGCCTAGTGGTAGAGTTTGACTAGCATGCTAGAGTCCCTGGGTTTGAGCCTCACTCAGTATTGAAGGGAGGGAGGGAAGGAGGGAGGAAGGAGGAAATTTTCCTTTCTAGTTTCTGTGTATTTTCTTCGGTTTGTCTTGCGTTTTGTTTTGTTTTGTTTTGTTTTGTTTTGTTTTGTTTTGTTTTGTTTTGTTTTGTTTTGTATTGTTTTTCAAGACAGGGTTTCTCTGTAGCCCTGGCTGTCCTGGAACTCACTCTGTAGACCAGGCTGGCCTCTGAACTCATAAATCTGCCTGCCTCTGCCTCCTGAGTGCTGGGATTAAAGGCGTGTGCCCAGCGTCTTGAGTTCTTTTTAAGGGGACAAATCATCCTTCCCATTAAGGGTTAGATTAAGAACCCATGCTAAGGTCTCCAGGGAAGCAGTCAGAGAAGCTTTTCAGACCACACCTATACTGCCACCTGATGCCATCATGCTAAAATTGCAGGAGCAAATCTTTAAACCAAAATTTCTCTCTAAGGCTAAATTTGCATAACAAAGACAGCTTTGTAACTTTGGGAAAAAAATAAACTTTGACTGACACTAATGCAAATGAGAAAATGTAATGACTTTTTTAAAAAAAACACAAATAAGAGCAAAAAGGGGCGAATCTTCAAGGCTCATGAAATTACTAGCATGAAATCCCCCACATGCAAGCCACATTGTTACATTGTTGCATTGTTAGATTGTTGCATTGTTAAACTGTTACACTGCCAGGCCCTTGTTCGGCTTTGCCAGACAGTTTCCCAGAGATGTGAGCAAATCCTTAAATAATGATTTCAACAATTGCCTGGGTCAGGACACTGTACAGCTGCTGTATGGAAGAGACCCAGGGCCATACTGTCTCACACAAGATCTAATATATTTCTTTTTCCTCGTGTTAAAAAAATGCAAATATTTACTAAAAATTAATTAATGTTCCTTTTTCAAAGTGTGAGAGCCGTTGAGTAACTGCGTTTTGGTAAGTGGTTCCATTTTAGAGAAGGTGTAGAGAAGTGGCTGAGTGAGGAAGCCAAGGGCTGCAGAGGCTGCTTGACATGTATTAATGACCATGATCAGTTCCTTGATCCAAGTTGAATACCTGCTCTACCCGTCAGATCCTTATCCTACACTGAAGCTAAGGAACTAAAGGCTAGCGAGATGGCCCAGTGAATAAAGCACTTGCCATGTAACAGACATTGGGGCTCACATATAATCGTAAGAGACGAGACAGAGACAGAGAGTCACGAAAACAAGCTGGTTAGTCAGATTGGTAGAAACCACAAGGTACCAGCTCAGAGAGAGGCCTTGACTTAATACATAAGGTAGAGAGCAGGGGAGGAAGACACTGAAGTCAACTTAGGCAATCATACACACACACACACACACACACACACACACACACACACACCTGCACACACATACATGTGCCCATATATTCAAATATATATATACATATATACATACATACATATATATGAAACACACATATATATGATCTATCTATAGATAGATAGATAGATAGATAGATAGATAGATAGATAGATAGATAGATAGATAGATAGATAGATAGATCATATATGTGAATAGAATAGAAGAAAAGCCTATTCTTTCCCCTTAAGGACTTGATCTAGAAGTCCTTGCTGTTACTTCCTCCATCACTTCCTTCCCATTGTCCAAAGATAGTCTGGGAAATGTAGTCTTTGAACAGGTTTTATTTGTATGAATCACAAAGATTAAAAGAAAACTGGGGACCTTCATGATATTTTAATTCTCTCCTTTCATCTGTTCTTGTGGCTTGTAAACAGACACTGCTTTTTAAAAAGACTGGCCAATCCTACAGGGCTAAAAGGGCACAGAGAGGCAACCACAAATACAGTGGAAGGTCTTAGATTGTGTTTTCCTGTAAAGGCTGAGTTTCTGCCTCTACTTCCTAAATGCTGGAATTGCAAGTAAGCCTGGCCACCCTTGACTTCTCCTCATACCCAGTGCTGCAAATAGTATCCCTGTTTTAATTCCACCGACTGCAATAGTTGGGGCCTATGGATCGAATAATCACACTGTTAACATTACCTTTTTGAGATTAGTGATCAAAACACTCTTGTGCAATAGGGTGTCCTTGATTCCAAGAAATACATTCTGAAGAACGTTCAGGGGCAGAGCCATTGTGTCTGTGGCATTTTCTCAGATGGTCAGAGAAGGAGGGAGAACAAAAGCTGTACCATGCTAACATTTGGAGTCTCTCGATGGAGCGGGCAGGAAAAAACTTTGTGCCGTTCTTGCTGCTTAGCTGTAACTCTGAAATTCTGTCAAAATAGAAAGTTAAAAACAGCACTATCTTAGTTCTGACTGGAATTAACTTATTAGATTTTTTTAATTCGGTTCATTTGGAGTTTAGTCATTATATAATACCTTAGTTGACCTCGGAGTGCAGACAGCATAGTAGCCCTTGTTTCTATATTTAGTTGGAGATGCTGGGAATTGGACCCATGGTTTAAAGCGTGCCCAGCAAACAATGTACCTCTGAGCTGTTTTCCTGGCCTCTGTATTTGGTTTAATTTGAGCCCATTACCCCCACATATTATAATCATTGGAGTCAAAATAGGGATTTTATTTGCAGCTTTGGCTATGACCAGAAGCCAAGGGTGACCAGGCTTAAAACTCCAGCATTTAGGAAGTAGAGGCAGAAAGGTCCCCAGTTGAGGCCAGCCTGGACTAC
This sequence comes from Mus musculus, assembly GCF_000001635.26. NCBI lineage: Eukaryota > Metazoa > Chordata > Mammalia > Rodentia > Muridae > Mus > Mus musculus. The sequence continues at coordinate 75,995,146 of NC_000067.6, read as the reverse complement.
ATAATGAGACCCTGTCTCACTGAAACAAGAGGACAAGGCCACATGTGCACAGTATTAAGCACATCAACTGCCCACCCCCACCCCCCCTCAGGGATGCTGCAAGAATTCCAGGGCCAAGTACAGACTGCCCAGTGTCTCCACCCACCTAGATTCTCAATCCAGTTGGCTCAGACTCAACATTCTCTTGACACTAGCAATCTTATGAGTTTTCTTTCTAAGACTCTCAGGTTCTTAAGCTAAATTCAGTACCAGGAATAGTTATGTTCTTGTCAGAAACTCTTCTGGTGGCCAGGTGTTCAGGAACACCTCCACCTCCAGCATGCAGGGGCACAGGGTGTGTCTTTCTTCACAGATGCTCCCCTCAGAGGAAGAAGACAGAAAGGAAGCATTCTATCCCATCATGCCTATGTGCTTGATCTTGCCCCTGCCTTGCAGATTGGCCTACAGACTCTTCTGTGTCTTTGATGATGCTATCCACCTTTACCATGGGGTGGGCAACTCCATCAAAACAGATACATGCTTCTAACCTTGGCATCCAAGCCGTCATCACCAACTCTTGATCCAGAGTCACGTGTATTCCCCCTGACTTTAAGCACACAACTCTCATTCAAATGTTTAGATTTTCACACCCCCCTTCCAAGCCCCCATGCTCAGACCAGTGGTTAAATAGTTCTATCAAGAACAGCAGTTCTCAACCTGTGGGTTGTGTCCCTTTCGTGGGAGCCAAACAACACTTTCACAGATGTCACCTAAGACAATCAGAAAAAAACGTATTTACATTATAATTCATAACAGTAACAAAAGTACAGTTGTAAAGTAGCAACAGAAGTAGTTTGATGGTTGGAGTCACCACAACATGAAGAACTGTATTAAAGGGTAGCAGCACTAGGTAGGTTGAGAGCCAGTGATCTAGAACTTCCCCCAGGGAAACATTTAAGGCCAGAGACAGGGGCTGTATGTGATCACTCTTCTAGTCACCCATAAGCTTGGCGGGAGTTAGACCCAGAGTAGTGCCACTCATGAACAGGACCTGAGGGGGAAGCCCACTGGGGATACAGAGGTGGGCCCTTCCCTTTTTATGTATAGCTATGTTTAGCTGTGTGCTAATAATTCCATAAATTGCCAGATAAATACACGCACTGCCTTTGAATTTGAAAAATATGTATTTCCAAACACATACTCCCACAAATTGATCTTGTTTGATACTGATAGAGATGTTTAGAGTCTTTAAGTGTTGGTTTATTGAGTTGTTTGTCTGGTTGGTTGCTTCTCATGTAGAAATGCTGCATTAGAACGTATGGTCATTTCCCCTTCAGCTGTCGCCTGAGATCTGAGATGGACAGGAAGCTAGGTGGATTGAAACAACACTCCTGGAATCACAGGCTATAATCTAAAAGATGTCAAACTATCATGAAAGAACAAAGGAAATGTTTCTTTTCTTTGTCCCAACCCTGAAGATGGAACTGTCTTCTCCTTTTAAAAAATATTGTTCTAGTCTAATTGAATTCAAGATTCCCGCACTGCCTTGTAACAGCCACGCATAAGCAAATGCTTTAACTGAGCACACACACACACACACACACACACACACACACACACACCCCTATGATCAGATGATGAATTTCATAATTCAGGGCTGGGCTTCCTTCTTCCCCTCTAAGCATACCTGAGTCCTGGAGTTGGTCCTCTTCCCTACATGACCACTGAACTGATGAGAAAAACCTGCCTTGGCAAAAGCTGCTGTTCCACTTCTTAACCATGTCCACTTGCAAATCTGTAGGACTAGACGGAGCCACCAATGAACAGATTTCTTCCCTCTTAAAATAAGGAAACTATTCCAAAGGAGAGGCCTTGTGGGAGCACTTAGAACATTCCAGAAAGTGAAGTCAATCAATAAAGACAAAGTTACTCTCAGTTCTGATCTTCTACCTACCTGCTTTTAACACTGACCTAGCCTGGTTTTTTGTTTGTTTGTTTGTTTGTTTGTTTTTTGTACCTCCCTCTGCCTTTGAAAAGGAGCCATCCTCTGCATCCCCAGATGCCAGGGGTAAAGAAGGGCTTACAAAGGCTGCCCCCACACTCCTGAGCAGACATCTGCTGAGACAGACATTTTCTAGGTCACATGAAGAAGCACTTAATGGGGCTGTGGCTTGCCTGGCCTCCACTAAGTAGCTGCCACCATCTTGTAGGAAGACACACCTCAGTGATCTAGAAGATCCCCCCATGAGCAGGGAACACATCAGCAGGCCTAGAAGCTCTAAGCACTCAAGGGATCAAGGAATCGTTCCTAGTCAGCATCCTTCAATATGTATTCGTCATTTCCCTGCATGGCAAGGTGATGAATCCCAAGTCTTTGGTTAGAATCTCAACTCTGCTCATTTATTGCAATATGGTATTGATATTTCCTTTCTTTTCTTCTTGTTTTAAGTCTCTCTCTCTCTCTCTCTCTCTCTTTCTCTCTCTCTGTATGTCTGTGTATGTATGTATGTACATATGTGACTATATGTGTGTTTTCTAGAAATATTTATAAAATGATTGCAAATATGAAACAATATTATTTATGGCATTTTTTGTTCTAGTTTCATTTCGGTTGCCGTGATAACGCATTCTAACAAAAACGACTGGGGGAGCAGATTTACTTTAGCTCACAATAGCAGTTTAGAGCCTATTATAGCAGGGAAGCCAAGGCAGCAGGAATTTAAAACAGTTAAGAGTTTAAAAACTCTCAGTTCAAGAGTTTAAAAAGAAGTCCCAGGTTGAATCTCTAGCTCCATGTTTCCTACTCATCATCTCCTCGGCAGCTTTGTCATATAACTTCCCCTTCTTGTCTCTTCATCTATGAAGTGAAAGACTTGAAGCAGATCAGCCCCTGCTCCACACCCACAACATCAGCTGGAGTCTAAACTAAACACAGAGATGGAAACTATTCAACTCTTCACATCACAGCTACAGTCAAAAGCAGAAAGAAATGAAAGCACGCAGGCTTGCTAGTGCTCAGCTTACTCTCATTAAACACACTCGAAGACCTAAGCCCAGGGAATGGTGCCACTCATGGTAGACTGGCTCTTCCCACATCAACTAATGTAACCAAGACAATTCCCTACAGGTACACTCCCAAGTCAAACTGATACAGAAAATTCTTCATGGAGATTTTTTTTTTTTAACCAAATGACTGTGTCAAGTTGACAATGAAAGCTACTGATCATATGAGGCATAAAGACATGTCTAAGTTTGAAAGACATTTTAGATCACTCTTAGAAAGTGAAGAACAGATCAAGAGTTTAAAAAGAAGTCCCAGGTTGAATTTCTAGCTCCATATTTCCTACGCATCTCCTAGGCAACTTTGTCAAATAACTTCCCCTTCTTGGACCTGTCTCATCATCTATGAAGTGAAAGACTTGAAGCAGATCAGCTTCACGTGCACAACATCAGCCAGAGTCTAAACTAAACACAGAGATGGAAACTATTCACGCAGAATGTGCATGCTTTTCTAAAAGACTACACTCTAAAATAATAAAGAAGATGAAAAATAAATAAGACATGGTTTATTGATTACGACCCTGTTTCTTCAAACCTAGACATGTCTTCATATTCTGCTTTTCCATTAACAAATAAATTTCAATGCACTGTTTTTAGTACAAGATTTTATATAAATCATTTATAGAGAAAGAGTTTTAAATGATTGCAAACTGCATATGTTCTCAGATCTATGTGTATCTGTGTGCAGATATGCATGGCCACACACACACACACACACACACACACACACACACACACACACACACACACCGGATCACCTATTTGATCCTCATAGATACCAAAGCTCATGGGTGCTTTATGTATATGAAGCAACACCTCCACAAACATTCATTTCCATCATCTTTAAAGCCTCATTCACGAACTACTTAAGAACAAGAATTCTTTAGTAACCAGGAAAGGAAGGCAGGTCATCTGACCTGATCACAACTCTGGGATGTTGACTGCTAGACCTTGACAGTTAAATTGGTCATAAGGTCCAATACTGCACCCACTGGTGTGTTTCAAAATGGAATATTAGACTGGCAGTCCTGCTTTGCTTAGAGGATGCATAAGGCCTTTGCATTAAAACCTTTCTTATAGCCTTCTGTCGTGGTGTACACCATCAGTAAGGCAGAAGGAGCATGGCGATCACAATTTCAAGGCCAACCCAAGCTATAGAGTAAGCTCCTATCTCCAAAAACAATATGCTTTGTACCATATGTGTTTGTTCAGGTGGATAACTGTTAAATTTCATATCCATGAACAATATTCCATAACCCCCGTATACCAGCCATTTGCTCACAATTCTGTTTAAATTTCTTTCTAATTAAGCTGTAGACATAAATTCAACCTTCAACTTGTTATTTTAATAATAATTGTAACAATTAACCCATAAGTGTTTTATCACTAACAATTATTAAATAATAACTTGTATGCTCATTAACATAATAAGTCTTGCTAATTGCATGCTGTCTCACAATGAGATTAACCTATGATCAGACAGAAAGCATAGGATAAAACAGAATCAAAGAATAGCTTTGGAGCCAGCTGGGCAATTGTTCAAAAAGTTTGTCTTCACAGAGGTAGGGGTAGGACTTGGGGAAGTGAGGGAGACACCGTGTTAAATCACAGTATAACAACATCAATTAGAGCAAGAAATGTACTGTAAGTGTTGGTGTCACTTTGAAAAACAATATCTTAGGTATGGTGATTTGCATGAGAATGACCCCAGAGGCTCATCTGAACATTCTGACCATGGTTTAGGAACTGTTTGGGAAGGAATGGGAGATGTGACATTATTGAAAGTATGTCAGTGAGGACAGGCTTTGAGGTTTCAAAGCCCATGCCATTCCCAGTTAGCTCTCTCTGTCTTATGCAGATAAGATGTAAGCTCTCAGCTATGGCTCCAAAGCCATGCCTGCCTGCTTCTGTGATCCCTGGCATAATGATCATGGACTCACCCTTTGAAACTGTAAGCCCCAATTAAATGCATTCTTGTATAAGTGAGTTGTCTTGGTGTGGTGTTTTATCACAGCACTAGAAAAGTAACTAAGACATTAGGAAAGTATTACTAGCTAAAGATTTTAGGGATGATCATGAAGACAGAGATTTGATTTTAGAATGACTGAAGATTCTCTTCCAGCCACAGGGGTCCTGGAACCCATATATAATATTGGTTTGCCAATAACTCCTGGGTATTGTACCTTAGTCCATTCAGTTGCTATAACAAAATGCTTTGGGCTTGATAATTAAAGAAAAAGAATAGACTTTTAAGAGCTGAGAGTGTAGCTCAGTGGTAAAGTACTAACAAGGATTCTGGTTTCAATTCCTGGAACCACTGGGGGGTTTAAAAAAAAACAATAGAATTTTGTTGGTTATAGTTCTGAACGTTGGAAAGTCCAAAATTGAGGTCTTAAAAAACTCTAGTGAAGATTTGCTCTCCTCTGCCAAGATGTCACCATCTTACTGTGTCCTTGTGTAGTAGAAACAGCCAGCAGGCTCCTTTGTAAGGGCTCTAATCATAAGCCCCAACCCAGCAATACTGTCTTACTGAGAATTTAATACTCTGGGAGAAACTTTCCTCAGCTGCAACATACTGATATTAAATGTTCTCTGAGGTTAAATTACAACTGCTGATCTTTTAATACATTTTCTCTTTCCTGTTTTCCTGCATACCTGTGTGTGTATGTATGTCTGTGTGTGTGTGCAAGTCTGTGTGTGTGCGCATGTCTGTTTGTCTGTGTGTAACACACATAAAAGTATATCCTATCTTTTCCTTGGGCTTCTAATCTTCATTCTCGAACATCTCACTAGCCACATTAACACATACTTTAATTAGTTATTTTTGTCCCACTACCCCCTGATGACAGAATTAGATTGGCCACTTATACTACTCTGTCTCTTATTTCAACCTTGATATTCGAGTTCAATTTTTAACAGTCCTGGGCCTCTCAAGAAGGTACCCACTGTGTTCTCTGAAGTTTGGAAGGCTTAGAGTCAGACAAGATGGGTCCATGAATAAATCTCTGACCTCTTCCACTGTTTTCAGAAGAGTTCACTGTTTCTTCAGAGTATCCCAAGTAAGTTTCAAGCTCCTTGGCTTACCTTCCAGAGCCCACTACAGTTCATCCCCCAAACTATTTTATGGCCACTTACGTCACCCATAGTGGGCTGAGTTGACATTATATTATTTAAACAGCTTGTATCTAGAACTTCTTTCTTGTTCCTTTCCAAGTGAGTTCATCATTTTGGATAGCCTCTTCTTTCTTCCTCAGACTTTAGATTTATCCCTCTGTCACTGTGAACACTGTATAAAATAGTTCCTCTATCTGTAGTTCTTCTGGTCCTGCATCTGCTGTTCATTGTTGCCCCGGCTCTCGCTGGCCTTACATCCTCAGAGGCCTTGTTATTTGTGGGCAAGTTCACCTCACAACACTGCATGTGGGAGTTACATGAGACATGGATGTGCACTTGGGTGGTTTGTTCCTCCTGGAAGGATAAATACTCTCTGCTTTCAGACATTCCAGAGCGCTGCAGACTTGAAATGACTTGAAACCTCATTCTTGTGATCTTCAGCCTTTCCACAGTATACAGATCCAGGCCCTGGATCTTCAAAGGCCTGGTTTGTATTGAGAATTCTCAAGAAAGAGTGTTTCCCTTAGCCAAAACAAAGCTGGGATGGCGCATTCCTTTGCTCGATTTGGATGATTTTCTAAGTCACTCTTTCAGTAAGCTTGGTGTCCTCCAGTCGTCCTGAGGTTTAGGGGAGGCACTACAACTCAGTTCCCTACTGAGCCCACTGTTGTCTCTTGCCCCCATCCTCCACCCTCCACCTTCCACTCCTACCAGAGGTCACTGATATCAGATCTGGCCAGCTACTGCCTTTTGCTCCTTCGGTATTGTTTCTGCCCTCTGACTTGTTCTTTTTGTTTTCACTGTGTCTGATGTCCCTGACAGCTTCCTTTCCTTTCTCTATAGTCTAGCCACACACCAAAAAGATTTTATTCCTATTTCACGCAGCATTTCTGGCTGCTTTGGCATAGGATTTCAAGGCGTCAAATTCACACTAGTGGGTAAAACAGAAGACCTGTCATGGACAGTGTCTTTCAGCCATATCTCTTGCTCTGAAAGCCTTGCTATGATTGTAGTTATTTTTCTACAGACGTTTTAGCAGCAGAGCATTTGGGGAATTGAACTTCTGTACACCCTTGGCCCAAGGACTCAGGTTCTCACTACAGTGCTCCAGAGCAAGAAGGTCTTTTCTTATTTTTTACTGAAAATTCCAAAGAATAAACAACGCCTGGGGTCTCCTTAGGTTCTCCATTCTCCATCACAACTACTCTGACAAATGCAAAGCAGCCATTTGACTTACATAAACATACTAGTACAAGTATTAGTCCATAAGTATTGTGGACCAATAATATTTTACTCTTACATTTCTGGAAAATTGCTACAATTTTCACGTCGTGCAATATTCTTTATGTTTTTGAGATGAACTTTTATGTGTGGGGGTGTTTCACCTGCAGGTATGGCTGTGTCTTTGCACTCTGAATGTGAAGTGCCTGCAGAGGTTGGAAGAGAATATTAGCTCCCTCTAGAACTGCAGTCACAGATAGTTGTGAGCCACCATGTAAGTGCAGGGACTCCAACCAGAGTCTTCCTGTAAGAGCAGTCACTGCTCTTAACTGCTGAGCCATGTCTCCATCCCTGAAATTTTTTTTTTTTCAACCATTTAAAAATGTAAGAGTTAGGGGATATGGAGATGACTCAGTGGATAAAAGAGCCTGCTTGCACAGTGTGGAAAATGGGTATGATGGAGAATGCCTGCAGTCCAAGTGCCGGGAAAGACAGACAGGAAAACCGCTGGAGCTCACCTACCAGCTCATCTTACCCAATCAGTGAACCTCAAGTTCAATGAGGAAATCTGTCTTTAAAAACAGAGTAGGGAGCTTTTTGAGTATAAAGAACATTGATTTCTGTCCTCCATCCATGCATATATTGTGTATGCAGGTTCACACGCACAGAAACACACACAGATACAAACATACACACTCATGTAACATGTATGCTCAAAGTGAAAAATAAATGTCATTCTTGCCCCATGAGTTCTTGCCCCACAAAACCAGACAGCAGGCTGGGATTTGGCATGTTCTATAGTTGGACTCTGCTTGAGGCCATTAGCAATTAGGGGATGTCGATCAGAACCATCTGTGAAACATCTTTAAAGCAAGATGCTCTGACCCATGTTAGACCTACCATTGGAAAAGTGCTATCAACGGAACCCAAGATTGTACTTATAAAAAGTAGGTTTAGAGTCCATTGGTAACTCCGACGTGCCCCCTGTATTGATCCATTGTCATGGTGACAAAAAAATACCAGAGGCTAGGTACTTTATAAAGGAAAAAAGGTTTGTGTAGTTCAACTTGGAGGCTGATGAAAGTCCAAGCAGCACAGAGCCAGGTCTCATGCAAGCACACCACGGCAGGTTTCACCATGGCACTGTGGCAGGAGTGCATGCCAGCAGAAGAGATCACATAGCAAGACAGGAAAGCAGAAGTACAACCTTCTGGCAAAACTAATCAGGGTCCCAGAAGACTTATCTTAATCCCTTCCATGACCTAATGAGCTCCTGCTAGACCCCACTCATTAAAGGCGCCGTCGTGTCTTAACATGACTACGCTGGAAGAACAGTACCTCTCATCACATGAATCTTTAGGGGACACAATTAAATGATAGATATATAAACCACACTTTAGGATACCATAATTCATTTTTATAGATTTTGTTTCTACTTGGCCTTCAGAGGAATCTCCAACCAATACAGTTGATTGTCCATCGTCACTTCATTTCTCCGACTCCAAACAAAGCCACTAATTCCCTAGCCAGAAAGCCATCACTGTGCAAAAATAAATATATGAACAAAAAGGGCTGTAAGAGAGCTCAGGCCAGCAAAAACACACAGAAATACTAATGTTTGATGAAGAAGACATCACAAATCAAAAGGAAGAAGGAATTCATCAGAAAACAACAGTTTTAGAATGTGGAAACAAAAACATTTTATAACCCTATCTCACGCCGCTGGCGGAAATAAATACCAGATGCGCTAAAGGATAGAATGTAGAAGAATTAAGCCACAGGAAGAAACTGAAGCAAATGTTTGTCAAATCTCTAGAGTGAAAAGGAATTTCAGAGCTTAAAAGCTTAGAACAAGCCACAAAGTAAAGCTACACAGACTTAACCGCATCAAAACTGTAAACCTGCAAATAAAGAGATAAAGGAACCAATGTAAAGAGGTAAATGGAGAAGCGCATTTGCATAGCTGAGGACATGTAACTGGTTGGCAAAACATAGGAAACAGAGAAGCTATGTAGTAATCAAAAAATCCAAGTTAATCCATGATAGCGTAGCTCATCTGTCCATTTAAGAATGAGTCTCCTCTCTGACAGGGCTCCCTGCTGAACAGCAAACACTAAACACACAAGTCCAAATGCTGATGTTTGTAGTCTGGGATGGCAGAAAAGTAACAAAGAATAAGATGAGTCTGACTGACTGTGTGAGATTTCCAAAGGTCTGGGACTCAGAGCATGGAAGCTGTAGCCATGTCAAAGGTCATAGCATGCTCACAAATACTAGGAAGTAACACGGACATGATAAAGGGAAAGGCAAGAGAGAAAGCTACACAAATTCTAAGTACAATTTAATGTACAAATTCTACACGGAACCCAATTACATGAAACTTTAATCAACCTCTTCAGAAGTGGGGAAGGTAAAAAGAAACCCTCAAAACATTAGCAGCATTTGCGTTTCCATGTAGGTCTGTTTCAGATTCTGTTTCATAAGATTTATCATACAGGTCTGGGGAGGCAGCTCAGTGTAACAGCACTTACGGCTCCCACAGAGGACCCAGGTTAGGTTTACAACACCCACAGGGCAGCTCACAGGTATCTGGGATTCCTGTTCCCAGAGATCCAGTGCCCTTTCCTGGCCTCCACAAGTATATACACACATGTACATACACACAATACATACACATATATAAATAAAAATTGATTGAATAAATATTATTCCATTATACTTACTTTTTTTTTCTTAAAGGGAGATTTTTAGAAGGAAAAATCCTCATTTGGAAATTGGAATGTGGAGCTGACAAGATGGCTTAGCAGGTAGAGGGGCTTGCTGCCAACCTGAGTTCAAGTCCCAGGACCCATATGACGAAAGGAGAGAACCAGCCAAGTTCCACAAGTTTTCCTCTGACCCACACACAGCATGGCAAACGTGACCTCCCCCCATACATACACGCATGTATGAATGCTAAATAAATAAATACATACATAAATACATAAATAAAACATCATAAGAAATTGGAATGTGGCAAGCCAGCAGAAAAGAAATGGTAACATTTCAAAATCTATATTTTGAAAAAACCTGACGTTGGAAATCCTGATTGAAGTAAGTCACAGGGTAAAAATCCCAGAGCAGAAAATGGAGAATTAAGGATCACCTCTTTCCTGTGTTTTCTTTGTACTTGTTATATTATTGAGACTCTACTATAAATAGCTACTGTTATCACTGATAACTTAGTGAAGCCTAATGGTGTGGTTTTTAGTCTCAATTAAAAGATCGAGAAATGGGAGAGGCTTTCTGACGCTCTCCCAGATAAATAACACTCTAAATGCATAGCCTTCGATTGGAAACGGTTTAATAGTGCCTTAGCTTTCTGGAAATCTCTGCACATAGATCTTAAGCATCTCAGACATTTAAAGGTATCCTCCTTTGTCAAAGCTTCAGGAGTCAGACCCCCACGTTTGTTACAGGACATTTGGATCTTGAGACTGTGCTATTCTTTCCATGGCCATGGTGTGTGCTTTAAGCAGCGGAGCAGCGGACCTGAGTCAGCCACTGGTCCTTTGTTGTTTCCTGCCACCTTCCTAAGAAAGGGCTCCAGTTCACAGGGCTTTCTCAGAAGAACTGGGAAAAAAATCACAAGATCACCCCTAAAACATAAATGAATCCACATCCCCCTTTCCCACCTAAGTAATGTTCCACGTGCCCTTCCTCACCTGACCAGCGTCTGCCAGAACAGAAGACACATATCTGACTCCACGTGAAAAGTTGGTCTGCTCAACAACTCAGCCAGACTGGCTCATCATGCCCATGATTGTCCCCACCCTATCTCCCTGATGCTGGCATTATAGATGTGTATATTTGCCTTTATACACCATTGTCATGGATCCAACCTCAGATCCTTATGCCATCTTCCCTGGCCCCAGTAGCGCCATTATGGTAGGATTCTGCACTGTTTAGCTTTTGGCTTCCTTTGTTGGTGCCAGACAGACCCTCCCAGTGCTGGCTTCTTGGGGGAGGGAGGGGGGGAATGCATTTCTCCAGGTGGCTGAGATGAAATGGCTTTGCATGCAGATTGATAAACATTATGCCACAGATCTCATGGGGAGTCACAGCCAAGTCTTCCTGGAGACCTTGCTTTAGGGCTTTGCAAAGTGAAGGACTGTCCATTACAGCTGGGCACTTAGGCCTTCAAAATGCTCATTTCTTCTTATGAGACCATAAAATACTTGGCGCAGGAACAGCAGGTGAGAGCAGAATGCGTCTTAAATATCTGACCTGAAGTGCCAAAGATGCTTAATAATCTTTAAAGTTACCAACAATATTGTTTCTCCCGTTACCAGGATGTTGTAAAATGTCCTAATTAGTCTTTATGTTAATGCCGACACCTCCACAGCACATAAAAAGCACTTTTAATTTTTAAAAGGACAGCTCTGGTTGGTTTGATTTTTATCTCTAATTGGCCTATAATGTCTATCCCTCTGGCACTCCAGACAGGCAAACATTAATTTAACAAGGAGCTCGTGCACCATGGGAGACCCGAGAATCAAGGAAGGAAAGGAAGGCTCCCGTATTCTGGACATGTAATTGGCTCCATTTGCTGTTACCTCCTGGAAGTGCTAAACAAGCTTATTCGCTGCTCAAACAGAGAACCTTTGGAAACCACCGCTTCCTGGGGATCTTCTAAGGACATTCAACCAAGACCCTGGTGCAACGTGAGCAGGATTTGTCAAACTCTTCAGAGCCACTTCAGGAGATGCTCTAGAAGAAGCTTCATGGGAGACCCAGAATTTGGGGTGGTGTGATGTGCATTACCAAGAAACTGAGATGGGAGAACCAGAGAGCTAAACCAAGGGATCTGTGTTCTTACGTCAGTCGCTCATCCTTCCTAGGTGTGCTCTCTCTCTACAAAAAGAAAAAAGAAAAGAAGAGAAGAGGAGAGGAGAGGAGAGGAGAGGAGAGGAGAGGAGAGGAGAGGAGAGGAGAGGAGAGGAGAGGAGAGGAGAGGAGAGGAGAGAAGAGAAGAGAAGAGAAGAGAAGAGAAGAGAAGAGAAGAGAAGAGAAGAGAAGAGAAGAGAAGAGAAGAGAAAAGGACAAAGACTCTCTAATCTCAGGTGCCCTAGATTCATACACCAAGATTTACTAGTGGGCACAGCTCTGCCAGCAGCATGGATGAAGAGTCTCAACTCCTGCCTTGGCTGGTAATGCAGAGGCTGGCTCAGGCCACTTATAACCATCAGGAACATCCAATCTGATAATCAACACAACACAGTCACACTGTCACCGTCTAGCTTCCAGCTTCCACCAGGGTACCCAGGACATTTCAGAGCAGCTTAGAGCTAAGATGGCCATATATATATATATATTGGAAATTTGGCTCAATTGTGAAAATTGTCTAGCTTCTGAGTGAGGAGCTATAACAGTCCAAGAAGCATCACACTTGCATAGGTAATACAAACTGAGAATTGGGTCTTCGTGTCATTCCTCTGGGTACATGTGAGGGCCAGCACATATTCAGAGCAAGCCTCGCAGGTTTCTGCTGCAATGGAGGCATGGCAAGCGGACCTTACGTACTAACCGCAGCTGATTCCGGTTGTTGAATACCGATCCGCTTCCACTCTTCCCCCTTTCCAACCCCAGTCTCCCCAGTGAGCTGTTGGCAAAGAAAGCTGGAGCTCAATGGAATAACGTGGCTGCTGAAAAGATTTTTTTTCTTTACAAAGCAAGAAAACTATGACAACCTTTTATTCATATTTTCAGTGCTTAAGCTGGAGAACCAAGGATAATGGCGTTGCCCTCTCTCTGGACACCCTCTGCCGTAATGGCACCACTGCCAGGCATCACACACAGCTCATCAACAAATCAAAAGGGGCAGGAAGCAGGCCACAGAAATTGTCATCTTGCACACTGGTGACTCTTAAGGAAACACACTCCCGGAGCTTGATATACTGTCATTGAGAGTATAGTTCTTTGGCAGGTTTCACTGAGAATCTGCTAAATCAATCATGCTGTTAAATGCATTAACACCACACACACACACACACACACACACACACACACACACACACACACATTCCAGTATTCTGAGGTCTGAAATGAAATACAAAGATGGTGAAGAAACTGTAAGCCAAATTTTCACTTAAGTCTCAACAAGGACTCCACTCAGCTTCCATCTGTTCTACAACATTGGTAGTTCCCCCATGCCCTGCCTTTATTCTCTTAGCCGAGACTCTAAGTACAGGACAATGGAAAGAGAGGAATATGCATTAGAGCCATTGTCAAGACTAAACATTTTCTTTGCACACCTTGGATGACACTCTAGCCCTTTCCTGATGAATGTCACTACCGTTTTGTTCCCCTCTCTGCCATATGGTAACCATCAATCTTAACCTGAACTCAAATTCCTTTTGTTCTGTGCAGGGTCCATTCTAATCGATACTTAAAACAGAACGTAGGATATGTTGATTTAAATTTCTCTCAGCCATCAAGCTTAGAGAGAAATATTTCTTGTAGAAAAAAATGTGGACTCCTTTAAAATGGTAAAGTCATTATTGTCTCCAATAACCAGAAGAAATTTTGTGAGCTACCTGTGGAGTTATGTGGGAATCCTTAAATTATGGGAGGGTAATTTGCATAACCATCATCCACTTATCATTCACCACAAAGGGAGGCCTCAGAGAGGGTAACACTGTAGACTGAGTGGCTTGAGCTTTAGAGAATCGCAAGTCAGGGCTCATGTCCCACTTTGTCATTTACTGTCACATCAGTTTGTTAAGCCTTGGGTTCTTTTTTTTTTTTTTCTCTTATTTTTTTTATTAGGGATTTTCTTCATTTACATTTCCAGTGCTATCCCAAAAGTCCCCCATTCCCTCCCCCCCCCCACTCCCACTTCTTGGCCCTGGTGTTCCGCCTTGGGGTTTTTTAATAGCAATCATAGGTTAAGTGTAAAGCTTTGTTAGGGTTGGAGAGATGTAACTGGAAATATATAAAACATATTTCTCATGAAATAAAAGAAAATCAATGAGTGACATTATTATTGTTGAAAGACAAAAATAATTAACTAGCTAATTAATTCATTCATTTTAAAAAGTTAAAGCATACAGATCCGGTAGAGGAATGGCAGAACACAGGGAAGAGGTGGGTTGTGATATAAATGAGCTTCCTCAGGGATTTCTTAACAACCTTTTGCTCACCATTCTAGAGCCAAGGGCTATCTCTGGAATCATCCCAACAGAAATCTCACTGAGATGAGGGGAACCAAACCAATCTACAAGTCCCTTTATTACCATGAGGAGACAAGAGGTAAAGATCTGCAGCCTGCATTCTTGAGGCTGTATAAATGGCTCCAGGTGTTTTGCTCTGCACATGGCATGGCTCTGATGGAATCAGAAGTCTTACCTGCTTTCTCCCAATCTTCTTGTTGGTACTTTACTGAAAGTTATTTATCATCTCCACTCCCTTATAATGGTACCATCATCTGGCTAGTCCAAGCTCAGCCATGGACCCCAGATTGGTACCCTGAGTTCTGATCTTCTCCATTGTATTCTCTGCATTTAAGCTGTACCCTGCCAAGGGAACTTCATTTCAGTTAAAAGCTTGTTAGAAATGGACTCAGTGGCTCTCTTAGGGCTTCTATTGCTCTAATAAGATACCATGTCCAAAATTAATTTGAGAAAGAGAGGTTTTATTTCATCTTACAGTTTGAAATTCATTAATCCAGAGAAGTTGGGGCAAGAACTCAGCGCAGGAATCTGGAGCCAGAGCAGATGTAGAGGGCTTGGAGGCTGCTTAGAGGCTTGCTCCCTGTGGATTGCTTAGCGTACTTTCCTATAGCACCCAAGACCACCTACCAGCAGCAGCTCTGCCTGCAGTGAAGCTGCATCCTCCACATCAATCATCAATCAAGAAAATATCCTACAGCCCTGACTACAGGCTAATCCTATGGTGGCATTTTCTCAATTAAGATTCCTTCTTCCCAGCTGACCCTAGCCAGCATAGTGACTTAACCCCAAAGCACTGGGACCTCATTGAGAGGCTGCTAGCATT
This sequence comes from Mus musculus, assembly GCF_000001635.26. Lineage (NCBI taxonomy): Eukaryota > Metazoa > Chordata > Mammalia > Rodentia > Muridae > Mus > Mus musculus. Next base: position 75,979,738 of record NC_000067.6, on the reverse strand, counting down.
AATCCGCAGTTATCCCTGATGAATTCCAATTTAGGAATGGGACAAGAGAGGTGACTCTGTGGGTAAAAGCACTCTGTACCAAACCTGATGATCTGAGCCCAAGCCCTAGAAACCACAGCAAGGTAGAAAGAGAGAACCAACTATATAAACTTGTCTCTTCATGCCACATACATGCTGTGGTACACACACATACATATCACACATACACACAATGATGATGATAAATATTATATATGTGTGAGAGAGACAAAAATAATTAAAGAAGAAGAGATCAGAAATTTGAGATCAAGTAGAGGAAATAGGAATTAGAGTTGAGAAGGAATCATAAGAATTATGTAGCTGAAATGTTCATATGTGAAGTTCTCCAAAAATAAATTTAAAAAGAAATACAGATCAATGAGAAAATAATATATATATATATATATATATATATATATATTAAATCTAAGAATCACTTGAGACAATTGGAGCACAAAGAATTTGGGAATCCATTGACTTCTGCCATCAAAATGGTGACCTCCTATGTCAGCTGTAGCTGGATCTGATCACTGTGCTCCTGAGAAGTTTCATCTGCAGAACCTTGGTGACACTGGGACAAGACTGGATCACTAGAAACAGTACTCTGGAACTCTCCTTTACAGACAGAAATGGCCTTGTCTAGAAAGCCATATGCAAGGCCATGTGATCCTAGGGATTGCCTAGAACTTACGGAGTGTATGCTGACGGGAACAGAAGATGGTGCATCTCCATTGAGGGTGGCATGTCTGTCGATAATCAGACATCACGGGGGCAGTGTTCATGGAGAAGTAACCTGAGGAAATAGGAGCACAGCACTCAGGCAGCACAGACATTGCCTCACCCCAATCAGAGCTAAGAATGCCTACAGCAACCGAGAAAGCTGGCAACACCACCATCCTGGAATGCCTGCTTCTCTCCCTATTTGCAGAATTTCAATGACAGCATCCAACAGATGGGTGGCTTCCCTCTTGGATGCCAGTACAACTAGACTCTTCTACTAAACTGTCGAAGAGCATAACATTAGTGCTCCACCCAAGCGATAGTAACCAGCAAAGTCAATGATTTTTATAGAACAAGATTTTACACAAAGCACATTTAAGCACATATAAAGAATAAATAATGTCATCAACTGTATGTAGCTTGTTGGGTTTTTTTTTTTTTTTTAAGTTAGCTTTACTCCTCGGATTTTCTTAGAATGCTTTCCAAATCACTCAGCATCATAATTACTTTAGAGTCAAAGCCTCCTAGGGGTTGCTCTGAATTTTAAGCCAACTTAGAATCAAAATCCTATATTGCTCTCCCCAACTGCCAGCTGGAATTGTTTCCATCTAGGAAATCACGATTTCCCTCTTTTCTAGCTTAATTCTGAAATAACTCCTCACAGCTTTCTGCCACACATTTCAGAGTGCACCTTTCCGTTTTATAATCTAAGTAGAAAGGAAACAAGGAAACAGTATCAGAGTTCTCCATTGGCCTTTGTGAGGATTCATTCGTCCTTCTTCCTCCTTCTGAAGGAGGCCACCAGCACCTGGAAAGAAACTGAAAGACATTTCCTTCCTCGTGTTGCTTATCATTATTATTATTACTATTATTATTATTATTATCATCTCTTTTTATTGGATATTTTATTTCTTTACATTTCAAATGTTATTTCCCTTCCTGGTTTCCCCTCTGGAAACCCCCATCCTATCCTCCCTCCCGCTGCTTCTATGAGGTTACATCTGCAGATGATATGATAGTATACATAAGTGACTCCAAAAATTCCACCAGAGAACTCCTACAACTGATAAACAGCTTCAGCAAAGTGGCTGGATATAAAATTAACTCAAACAAATCAGTAGCCTTCCTCTACTCAAAGGATAAACAGGCAGAGATAGAAATTAGGGAAATAACACCCTTCACAATAGTCACAAATAATATAAAATACCTTGGTGTGACTCTAAGCAAGTGAAAGATCTGTATGACAAAAACTTCAAGTCTCTGAAGAAAGAAATTGAAGAAGATCTCAGAAGATGGAAAGATCTCCCATGCTCATGGATTGGCAGGATTAGTATAGTAAAAATGGCCATCTTGCCAAAAGCAATCTATGGATTCCATGCAATCCTCATCAAAATTCCAACTCAATTTTTCATAGAATTGAAAAGGGCAATTCTCAAATTCATTTGGAATAACAAAAAAAAACCAGGATAGCAAAAACTATTCTCAACAAAAAAAGAACGTCTGGAGGAATCACCATCCCTGACCTCAAGCTGTACTACAGAGCAATAGTGCTGCATTGAATTGGTACAGAGACAGCCAGGTAGATCAATGGAGTAGAATTGAAGACCTCATGTTGCTTTTATCTCTCCTTTGTTCTTGCTTGCTTTGATTTCTTCTCAATCTTGTCTCTTATTTAAAGAATTATATTAATACATCTCCCCATCATGGATAGCCACCTTTGATGTTTTAGTTGCACAGTAAAAGTCTGTTCCAAAGGAATTCAACAGTAGATCCATTAGGTTGTCTATCCAATTCATTTCTGTCCTGCGTTTTCCATCCTATCTGAACCTAAATTTCTTCAGGTGCTCACCCTGGTTTGTTTGTTTGTTTGTTTGTTTGTTTGTTTGTTTCAATTGTTTGAATGGTGCAGAGAAAGGCAGCTCTGCCCATATCACTAAAGCTCTGTCCTCTCTACTGAAGACAAAGCAATTCTTTGTCAGGGGTCAGTTTATGGATGTCCCTGTGAATTTAACTCTGGCCAATGAGAACTGAAAGAAAATCTACCTGAGGTTTCAAATAAAAGTTGGCTTTCTCCATTCTGAGAAGGAGGTACTGAGAGAGGGTAGGCTGTCTTCTTCTTTGGGAGAACTCCTATATACTGTCTTGGTATCTAAAAGTTCAGTGGGCCTCTTAATAACAACACAGAGTAGGGTGTGGAATGAAGAAGAGGCCAAAGGTCGGTTGAAGTCTAAACTGTGATGAACTCAGTTCAGAGCCTGAATGACTTTTATGTTCTCAGGTAAAAGAATCATCGGTTCTTTCCCACGGGGAGGGGTCTGCTCTGGTACTGGAAGCCCAAACATCCTACTCAGTATCAGCTCCCTAAAGCAAATGGAAATGTTTGGCAGAGGGTTTAGAACATGGACTTAACTTGGTTGTGTGGCCATTTTCCTTGTACTAATGTGGGTGGTTGCTGGCCCTAGACTATGATAAGACAACGTACAGGCAGAGTGTTTATTCTGTAGTAGACACTTACATTTGCAATTCTATTAAATGTTAGCTAGCAGAGTGTTTTGTGAAAATAGTCTACTGTCGATCACTGAAGGTATTTTAAAGCAAAGGTAACATAGTTTAAAATCCCAATGACTTAAACGCTCCTAAGAGATAAACCCAGAGGTTGCAATAATGACTTCCAAAGAAATTGACACTTTAGCAGAATTATTTCTTCGGTGGAATCAATGCCATTTTGTTGGGATATAAGAGTCAAGGAAGGATGCTTAGTGGGATAGACAGATTCAGTGACAGCCATGTAGCCTAGAGCTGCATACATTCCTTGTTCATGATTCCAACCCATTACATCCAGAGCCTTGTCTATTAGGATAACTTAAAGTTAAAACTGGAACCTAACTTTGCTTGAATCTTCTTAAGTCCTAGTACTGCTCCAAAGTCTTAAGTCTTAAGTCCTAGTACTGCTCCAAATATATTTACACCAGCAGTCATTAATATTTGTATAGATTTTGTGATTTGCAAACCCCTTTCACATTTAGTACTTGGCTTAACTCTCCCCATATCTCTAACAAGATTTAAAAAAAAAATCAACGTTACTTTATAAATGAACTGAAGGCAAAGAAACACATTGACCAAGACGGTGCTAACACATGAAAAAGATGGAAACCAAGGCCTTCTGACTCCGTTCAAAGTTCCCCCTCCACTCTGGCTCTGCCCTCCTCCCCATCCCCGTAGGCTGTAACAAATTTGAAGCGATGCTACTGATCAGGCAGCAATTGGTTTGAAATAAGAAATCTTTGTATTCAAATAGAAACATGAATATTTGAAAATTGCTAATTTGGGCCAAATGTTGGGCTTAAGATGATTGCCAGCCTCTTTGGTGAGCACAAACTCCCTTAAACCATTTGCTCTCATGTAACATTTAGCTTAAGATGTAATACACAATACACATATAGTGTTTCCCATGTACAATGTTTTCCAGCTTCTAATTCACTTTAGGCCATCAAAAGGGAACATAAAATAACTCCAGAGCTCTAGACTTCTGCAATTACCTTGTGGAGAAGGAAAGGGAAGACTGGGAAGAGTTTTTACAACTGAGAAAATCCAGATTTCTTATTAGTCATGGTCTAAAACTGACAACCCCCTGCCTATGCAGCAGGCCTCCCTCCACCCGCCCCTTACCCACAAACTGCAGCTGGCAAAGCCTGCCGGAGAACACATTTTTTTTTTCTGCCTGGCAAGCCATCTCCAGACCTGAGAGGAGAACCCATTTTTACACAAGCTGGACTGCTCCTCATGGCCTCAGGGGCAAAGTACCACCCAAGAGGGCAAGAGTGATGCCCACAAAGCTTAGCCAGCTGCAGCTCAGGCCTCTGGCCCTGGCATCTAGCCAGCCACGGCCCACCAAGATGTGGAGTCAACACCCAGGTCCTTCCCCACATGTGAGCTTCCTTTCCCTAGCAAGAGCTCATGGGTGAGCTTAATGAGTTTGCTTTGAACTATCCCACATTTACCACGCCCAGTAGCCTCTGTTTATCCAAGCTGACCACAGTCGGGAAATTCTGGTGAATGAGATGGCCAGAGCTCTCTAACCACCAGAGCTGGAAGAACATGGAGGAATCACAACTTATAGCTCCATGGGGAAAGGAGCATGTAGCTTTTGAAATGTCAGAATGGGCCCCCAGCCTCAGGTATACTTTTCCAACAACTGTTCATCTCACTGAACATAATAAGATGAAACTATTGTTATAGACAAAAACCTAAAGGTGGTCCCTGTTATCTTTGACAGAATGCCCCCCTTCTTCCATTTCCTCTATATCATTTCTTTGTACCTCACTACCCCATGCTATAAACGCCTTCCCTTGACAAGGCAAAGCCTAAATTCTCTTAGCACTCCCCCCACCCACTTTTACCTCCCCTATTTCCCAAACTGAGGCGTTTCCCCCCTAGGCATATAATAATGATTGCTTACAAATTTAAACCCCCACCAGAGGCCTGGGCTCCAGATGCAAATTGCTCAGAGCAACATGGTTAAAACCTTTTTATACCCTTTTCCCGGGAGGACAGAGACATTCCGTCCAATCAAGGTTCTAGGCCTTGGCTTCATGCACAAGCACAGAAGAACTGGTTTGAGTTTACGTTTCCATTTGTGCAGTGTCTTAAATCAGGCTCTTTGGAAACATATTCTGAAAGATGGAAAGTTGCCCATGGAAGGTTTGCTGGAGGATGCTGTCAGGATATCAAGAAGGGAGAGAGGCAGGGTTGGATGAAGAGAGTAACTACAACACTGTGTGACTGTAGCGGAGACTTTAGAAAGCCCTGTGATGGGCTCTGAGATTGTAATAAGAGTATTCCAAATTGATATAAGAATCCAGACCTTGTAATCTTCCGTCAGGCCATTGATTGTCTCCTAGAATACAGTGCATCCCTTGTGCGCAGCCATTTTCAGGTGCTAGAAGCGATTCCTCTTGAGGTACAGAGCAGTGAGCCAATAGTCACCCCTGTTGCAGGTGAGGATGATGCATTGTTTATGAGCAGGGATCTGGAAGATGGAAAGCAATGCCCATCACATGTCTCCCCTCAGGCTCCTAGATCCGTAGTTTAATAAGAAACCTGCCCCACCTAAGGAACTTTTCCAGGAATGGAGTTGATCCTGCTTCTTCTGTTTCTAAGAAGAAATCCACAGAATGAACTAGTAAAAGAAAATGCTGCTTCAGTTCATTTCAAGATGGAAAGGGAAACCCATCTTTCTCCTCTTTCAACATATTTATTGGAGACTCCCTGCATTGTCTTTGGGTCTCTCCCCATGGCTGTTCTAGCCTTAACTGCCCACTGTGGTCACACCAGTCTTCTTAACTGAGCCACAAGGCCACTATCCTTTCAGGATCCTGCTCTATGAGATGCCCTATCTCCCACCCCTTTGGGCTTCTAGGAGCCAGTCCCTATTACTGTTATTCATGTTGCTGCTCCTCTTGGCTTTTCTATAGAAGTCAGTCAAATGGGGAGACGTCTGGTCTTATAGACTACATACACTCTAACACCCTTCCCTTACTTCTGGTCTGTTGTTCTTTGCCATCTGTCAGATCATCAACTTCGGTTAGGGTATCTACACACACCTTCACTTTCTCCAATGATCCAAAGAGTCATTTAACCAAACATTGTCATCTCCTGCAATCACTGATAGTATATAGAATTTCATACCACTGGAGTCCATATTGGTAAATAGCCCCCTCAATGTTCCACCTATCCCTTGGGATCCAGTCTCTTGTATTCTCTCTAAGCCCCTGAGATAGACATTGACTGAGTTCTAGAGTTTCTGTGGCATATGGGTTTCTCCTCCCCTAAAATAGCTAGTTCTTTCCCATCTGCTAATAACAGAACTCAATCCTAGTTATTGGTCCAATTGGTGTGTAGTGGTTTAAATATGTTTGGCTCAGGGAATGACACAATTATGAGGTATGGCCTTATTGGAGAAATTGTGTCACTATGTCAATAAGCTCCTCCTCCTAACAACATGGGAGCCAATCTTCTTATAGCAACCTTCAGATGAAGATGTAGAACTCTCAGCTCCTCCAGCACCATGCCTGCCTGGATGCTGCCATGCTCCTGCCTTGATGATAATGTACTACTGAACCTCTGAACCTATAAGCCAGCCCAAATTAAATATTGTCCTTTTAAGAGTTACCTTGCATTATGGTGTCTGTTCACTGGAGTAAAACCCTAACTATGATAAAAATTGATACCAGGGACTAAGGTATTACTGTAATAGGCCTGACTATGTTTTGTTTGGAAGAATGTGGATTTTGGGACTTTGGATTTGAAAAGCTGTGCGATGCTTTAAGTGGGCCTTAATGGACCATCCTAGTAGGAATATGGAAGACTGTGGTGCTGGGGGTGATTTGAACTGTGTCAGCCTGCTGGGCCAAGAAGTTTCAAAGGAGAAGAATGTTAGTGTGTGGTCTAGAGACTATTTTTGTGGTGTTTTATTGAAGAACATGGCTGCTTTTTGCCATTATCCAAAGAGTCTGCCTGAGGCTAAGGTGAAGAGATTTAGATTAATTGCTTCGACAAAGGAAGTCTCAAAACAGCCTGGTATAAATTCTGTTGTGTGGTTTCTAAAGTTCAGTCTCATGAAGAGTGTTTTAATGAAAAGGAACTGAGAAAGGAGAAACATAAAATACATGGTTTGTGAAATAAAGGGGCACCAGCAAGTGACATGGAGCTGAATTCTATTGTCAAGGAGATAAACAGATTAAGGGAGGGGTGACTTTGGGGCAAGATCCCACCCAGCTAAGCTTAGGTCCAAGAATAGTGGTACACATGTTTAATCCCAGGAGGCAGAGGGAAGCAGATTTCTGTGTTCAAGGCCAGCATGGTATAGAATAAGTTCCAAGTAGGGAAAAGCTAAAGTCCAGGGGTGGTGGTACACAACTTTGATGTCAGCATTCAGAAGACTGAGCCATGCAGATCTCTGAGTTCAAGGTCAATCTACAGAGCAAGTTCCAGGACAGCCAAGGGAGTGAGGGACTTGAGGTTTAAAAAAAAAAAAAAAAGCACAAGCCATTACTGTTATATTCAGGAATTTTTCCCCTGTACCCATATCTTCGAGGCTTTTCCCTACTTTCTCCTCTATAAGTTTCAGTGTCTCTGGTTTTATGTGGAGTTCCTTAATCCACTTAGATTTGACCTTAGTACAAGGAGATAGATGTGGATCAATTCGCAATCTCCTACATGATAACTGCCAGTTGTGCCAGCACCATTTGTTGAAAATGCTGTCTTTTTTCCACTGGATGGTTTTAGCTCCCTTGTCAAAGATCAAGTGACCATAGGTGTGTGGGTTCATCTCTGGGTCTTCAATTCTGTTCCATTGGTCTACTTGTCTGTCACTATACCAGTACCATGCAGTTTTTATCACAGTTGCTCTGTAGTACAGCTTTAGGTCGGGCATGGTGATTCCACCAGAGGTTCTTTTATCCTTGAGAAGAGTTTTTGCTATCCTAGGTTTTTTGTTATTCCAGATGAATCTGCCGATTGCCCTTTCTAATTCGTTGAAGAATTGAGTTGGAATTTTGATGGGGATTGCATTGAATCTGTAGATTGCTTTTGGCAAGATAGCCATTTTGACTATATTGATCCTGCCAATCCATGAGCATGGGAAATCTTTCCATCTTCTGAGATCTTCTTTAATTTCTTTCTTCAGAGACATGAAGTTCTTATCATACAGATCTTTCACTTCCTTAATTAGAGTCACGACAAGGTATTTTATATTATTTGTGACTATTGAGAAGGGTGTTGTTTCCCTAATTTCTTTCTCAGCCTGTTTATCCTTTGTGTACAGAAAGGCCATTGACTTGTTTGAGTTAATTCTATATCCAGCTACTTCATTGAAGCTGTTTATCAGGCTTAGGAGTTCTCTGGTGGAATTTTTAGGGTCACTTATATATACTATCATATCATCTGCAAATGTGATATTTTGACTTCTTCCTTTCCAATTTGTATCCCCTTGATCTCTTTTTGTTGTCGAATTGCTCTGGCTAGGACTTCAAGTACACTGTTGAATAGGTAGGGAGAGAACAGCAATGACTTGTGCTGTAAGATCGAGAATCGATAAATGGGACCTCATAAAATTGCAGAGCTTCTGCAAGGCAAAAGACACCGTCAATAAGATAAAAAGACCACCAACAGATTGGGAAAGGATCTTTACCTATCCCAAATCAGATAGGGGACTAATATCCAATATATATATAAAGAACTCAAGAAGGTGGACTCCAGCAAATCAAATAACCTCATTGAAAAATGGGGCTCAGAACTGAACAAAGAATTCTCACCTGAGGAATACCTAATGGCAGAGAAGCACCTGAAAAAATGTTCAACATCCTTAATCATCAGGGAAATGCAACTCAAAACAACCCTGAGATTCCACCTCAGACCAGTCAGAATAGCTAAGATGAAAATTTCAGGTGACAGCAGATGCTGGCGAGGATATGGAGAAAGAGGAACACTCCTCCATTGTTGGTGGGATTGCAAGCTTGTACAACCACTCTGGAAATCAGTCTGGCGGTTCCTCAGAAAATTTGACATAGTACTACCAGAGGATCCCGCAATACCTCTCCTGGGCATATATCCAGATGTCCCAACTGGTAAGAAGGACACATGCTCCACTATGTTCATAGCAGCCTTATTTATAATAGCCAGAAGCTCGAAAGAACCCAGATGCCCCTCAACAGAGGAATGGATACAGAAAATGTGGTACATTTACACAATGGAGTACTACTCAGCTATTAAAAGGAATGAATTTATGAAATTCCTAGGCAAATGGATGGACCTGGAGGGCATCATCCTGAGTGAGGTAACACAATCACAAAGGAACTCACACAATATGTACTCACTGATAAGTGGATATTAGCCCAGAAACTTAGGATACCCAAGATATAAGATACAATTTGCTAAACGCATGAAACTCAAGAGAACGAAGACCAAAGTGTGGACACTTTGCCCCTTCTTAGAATAGGAAACAAAACACCCATGGAAGGAGTTACAGAGACAAAATTTGAAAGTGTGACGAAAGGATGGACCATCTAGTGACTGCCATATCCAGAGATCCATCCCATGATCAGCTTCCAAACGCTGACACCATTGCATACACTAGCAAGATTTTGCTGAAAGGACCCAGATATAGCTGTCTCTTGTGAGATTATGCCAGGGCCTAGCAAACACAGAAGTGGATGCTCACAGTTAGCTATTGAATGGACCACAGGGCCCCCAATGGAGGAACTAGAGAAAGCACCCAAGGAACTAAAGGGAACTGCAACCCTATAGGTGGAACAATATGAACTAAGCAGTACCCCGGAGCGCTTGTCTCTAGCTGCATATGTATCAAAAGATGGCCTAGTCGGTCATCACTGCAAAGAGAGGCCCATTGGACTTGCAAACTTTATATGCCCCAGTACAGGGGAACGCCAGGGCCAAAAAGGGGGAATGGGTGGGTAGGGGAGTGGGGGTGGGTGGGGTATGGGGGACTTTTGGTATAGCATTGGAAATGTAAATGAGCTAAATACCTAATAAAAATGGAAAAAATGTAAATGAGGAAAATACCTAATTTTTAAAAAAAGAAAGAAAGAAATAGAGGCTCACCCTGGAATAGAGCCTTTTATAATTTCATGTGGCTCTGAGACCTTAGGTCCAAAAAAAAAAAAAAACCCTGTTAATAGAATGACAGGGCTGTGGTCTAGCCCCAGCAAGCAGCAGAACTCAACAGCTTCACCATATGGCTCTGGCTTTACAGTCAATAATAGAAGGAACTACTGGGACAATTGATGCTGATCAGCCAGTGCCAAGAAATTAGCGGTGATTAAGAAGAGACCAGTTCAACTTTATATGCCCCAGTACAGGGAACGCCAGGGCCAAAAAGGGGGAGTGGGTGGGTAGGGGATTGGGGGGGTGGGTATGGGGGACTTTTGGGATAGCATTGGAAATGTAAACGAGGAAAATACCTAATTAAAAAAAAAGATTGGATGGGAAAATTCCACAGAAAAAAGAGAGAGAGAAAGAGAGAGAGAGAGAGAGACCAGTTCACTGAGGTGAAATCTTATGAGAAGTGTTTTCTAAGAGCAGAAAGAAGCTATGTTTCAGAGGTAGCCAAGGTTTTACCTCGTGTTACAGTTGTGTTAGAACCACCCAGGTGGTATTGGTTTTGAAGGTAATGAAGGATTCATGGAGAACAGTTGAGACTTGGCATAGTGAGTGAGAGGCCAGGGAAGGCCACTGGTGAAGGTACAGCCTCAGTTGCAGTTGACAGCCCAGTACTGAAGGGGTCATGCAAAGAAGCTGAGGCTTGGCACCACAAAGAGAGTGTATGAGAGGCATTTGATGAAGCCTAATTGCAGCAGAAGACCCCAGTCTTGGAGATGCCAGTACTATAGGATGATCACCAAGAACAGCAGCAGCAATGGAATGGATCAACCTGAGCTTAGAGTCTTACAGAGGGCAAAGCTAGAGATGTGACACCAACCCATTGGGGGATCCCAAAAGATCATGTGTGGGTCACAGACATTTGGAACAAGAAAAAGTAACATTTGAGGATGCCCTGGAGACCCCAAAATGTTCAAGATGCCAGACCCATGGAATATCTGCTGAGGAAAGCTGCTAACAGGGAGTGGAACCAGCCCAGGAGAAAGAAGTTTGTTGCAGTCAACAAAGATGAAAAAGGAGCTGGAGATCTGAAGACCACTTTGACATCAGACATGGAGATGCTAAGTTTGAAGTTTGCCCAGCTGATTTCCTGTCTTGCTTTGGGGATTACAGTTAAGTGATCAGATCAATCTCAGAAAAGACTTTGAACTTTGGACTTTTAACATTGTTGAAACTTCTATAGACTATGGGGACTTTGGAAGTTGGACTAAATGTATTTTTTATTATGCTATGGCTAGGTATGGCCCCTAGAGACTCATGCATTTTAACAAGCCTATGGGCGTCAGGCAGTGGAATGTGGTGGTTTGTCTATTCTTGGCTTAGGAAACGGCACTATTAGAAGGTGTGGCCTTGATGGAGTAGGTGTGACCTTGTTTGAGGAAGTGTGTCATTTTGCAGGTGGGAAATGAGCCCCTCCTCATAACCATGTGAGAACCAGTCTTCTTCTAGCAGCCTTCAGATGAAGATGTAGAGCTCTCAGCTCCTCCTGCACCATGCCTGTTTGGATGCTGCCATGCTCCCCCCCTTGATGATAATGAACTAAACCTCTAAGCCTGTAAGCCAGCCCCAACTAAATGTTGTCATTATAAGCGTTGTCTTGGGTTATGGTGTCTGGTCACAGAAGTAAAACCCTATCTGAGACATGGTGTGAAAAGAGAGATGAATGAATGAATGAATGAATGAATGAATAGAGGTATAATGAGGCACTGTCATATAAGTGTCCTGCCCTCCATGTGAGCTCTTTTTCTGCAGAACCATCAAACAAGGAAAGTAAGACAATTATTTCATAACCAGGAGATAAACCTCTTCTATGGGCCAAATAAGTCTGAAAGAATTTTGAACTCACATATGGTAGAGTACTTTCTTGCACGTTAGTCCTTAACCTTGGCAGAGGTTCTCCAGGCTTTGAAAGCAGTCTTCTCTGAAGTTCTACCCCCAAACAATAAGTTCTCTACTCTATCTGCTTTCCAATTAGAGAAAAATTAAAGCTCCTTTAAGTACTGCTAAAGACCCCTCTGGCTTTCATATGACCCCTGAAATGGCGAATCATCACCCTGAAGTTGTAATTCTCCCTCTTCAAGGAACTAATGGCCCTCAGCCACAGTCACTAGACTCCACAGTCTTCACTGTGCTTTTCACACTTAGCAGCCAAAGATGCTAGTACAGTCCCTTTCCCTTGCATCTCATTCTGGTTAACTGCTAGGGAAGGCTTGACTGTTGCACTGTCAGATACAACCCCATGGCAATGGCTATGGCTAGCCATCAGTGAATGGTGACTCATATTCCACTTTACAGTCTTCTTCCGGAGGCCATATTCTCTGCTAATTAGATTCACCTGAACTACCTGCACTTCCTAAAAGACAAAGGTTTTTTTGCTTTGGTGTTTGTTTGTTTTGAGATTTTTGATAAAAGTTTATGGGGGTATGATCATAGGAAAAAAAAACGTTAATACTTCAAAAACAGTCAGGTGTAGTGGCTCACAAATAACCCCAGCTTTTGGGAGACAGGGGGATTGCTCTGAGTTAAAGGTCAACTTGGGTTACATGATAAGTTTTAGGTCAGTCTGGGATATGAGCGAGATTCTATCCCCAAAACACACACACACACACACACACACACACACACACACACACGAATTTAGGTGTAGACATAGCCAATCTGCAAGGGACAACAATGGTCTCTGAGAGTTAATTGTCCACAACTGGGTTAAGAACCCAAATTTTTGCATCCTAATGTCAGCCAGATCTGGCCTGCTCTTATAAGAAGCAAAACATTGGGTGGTTATATGGGGGGGTAGCATTCTCAATAATGTTCACCTGAAGAGTCAAATTGCCTTGGTGGGGCCACAGCACTGAGGAGAGGATGTGAACCGAGCACTAAGTACCCACTGCACAATGACACCACATCTAAGCCACAGTATCAAAATGGATAGGTTTTTCTAAAGTAATCTCAAGTCTCTCCCTGCTGTGTTCAACACCTCCTCAGTTGTACTGACCTTGTGTCAGCTCTCAGAGCCCACCTGTTGCTGGCTTGACCATAAGTCCCGCTTTCTCTGAATTATGTATGCCTTGTCATTATTCATTGGTCAAGACTCAGAGGCCTTCCTTGACTAATACACACATGTCAGCTTTGTCTCACACCTGCAGTAATCCTTCATTATAACACTTCGCATATTTCCTACCCAACTCTCACCATAATCTGTGAACATTTTTGTTTACTTTATGTGTGGTCTACTTCTCCCTCTAGAATATAAGCTCTGTTGGTCCATGAAACACATTTAACTATCTGTTATGGTATTCTCTGCTCCTGGATTGCAATTAAATGGAAGCACAACAAACTTTTGCTGAATGAACGAACCAAAGCAGAGAAATGACAAGATTGATAAAGACAAATGAGTCACAGATCATAAACAACAAGGTTGTATGAGTCAATTGCTGGGTTTGCAAAAACCCTTCTGAAAATATGCAGGCCCATTTAAAGGAGACTGACTATCAAGCACAGATTGATTCTAGAACTTCTGTCCTCCTGCTGTGTAGGTAAAAATATGCCCAAGACTGTCAGCTAGATTTTTATCTATGCCCATGGCAATTCATATCCAGAATGACATTGTCCTAACATTACTAGCATCATATCTGTACCTGCTGACCGATAAGGTCTATGGAAATCTAGAGTATGTTGGTACAAATCTGAACCAATACTTTTCCATATTTTTATCTTCAGCCCAATGTCAAGCTATGATTGGAAAAAAAAATGTCCTTATTAAAGTGAGATCTAGTAGGTAATGAGAAGCTATAGAAGTAGTCACCTGTAGATCACAGGGTGTTTACTGGCAGCTGCTGATCTCCACTATTGAAGGTATTATTCCTCCCTCAGGACACATCCCCACAGTTTCAGATCCCAACCAGCAGACGGCATCAGAAGGTTGATGATCTTCACTAGCCATTGAGTAGCCATTGCTAAGGCAACCTCGCCACGTTTCAGTTTCCTTACAAGAAAGATAAGAGTTGACACAGATTTAGTAAAAGGATTCTTGATCTCGGGTTGGGCATGAACTTGGCTCTGCCAGGTGTCTTTGTGGTCTTCCACAGGAACATCATCATCCTAAGCTTCAACATATGATCTGTTGGCCAAGGACCAGCTATGATGTCTTCCCAAGTTCCCCCAGTTTAAGTGATCAATATTCTTTCTGTGTATGTCCCCAAGCCTGATGAACAGAAACCCAAGTCTTCTGAAAGTGAAGTAGATTCTTATTCCAGCAACTTTGTCTTGGGAAGTTTCAGGTATAAAGAAAAGGGGGGGTTGGCAAACAGATGACTGAGCCTTGTTTAAAATAAAGTTCTGTCAAAGTCATGGCTGTCAGGGCATTGCCTGGAGTTATGAGTTTCAAATGCAGCATTAAAATTCTTAATGGACTTGGAAACTCATTTGAAGATTTCCTATTTATTAATATCCCCACTGATTCTATTTTCCACTCCAAATTCAATAAAGATGCTATTTTTATCAGCATATTTATTACTCATTCAATGGTATGGAGGCATCTTGTATAGATACACAGAGATGCTTTGAAGTTACTTTGAAAATTACTATTTATATTCTTTGGAGTTAATTGAGCCTGACACTATACATCTAATTTATGGAAATCACAAAGACAGCAAGTTGCGAAACAAAAGTGTATTTGGTGCATAATATTGGGTTTTATGCTCTCTAATGCAATGGAATACAGGCTATCAAAATGATCTTTCTCTCTGACTGTAATGGCTGATTCTTATTTATGACTGCATATTATATATAGCTGGATCCATGCAAGCTGATAATATAGTCAGATGCAGCTATTTTTGCTAGTAAAACCAGGAGATAAAGTTACTTAAGTCAATATTTTGGTCATTTAAGCACTGATAACCACCCCGTGTATGTATTAATGATGATCCATTTCACAACATATCATTATCTGGATCAATTTGTCTATTCCCTCTTTATATAGATCCAACTGGCTCAGCTTCTATTCACAGATGTAAAGTGCCATCAGCACACATTACCTCTTAGTACTTATTGCCTCAAATATTGATTTTTAATCTTTTTTTGTCAAACAAAATGTGTGCTTTCATTTTGTGCTACAAGAATACACACACACACACACACACACACACTCTGGGCAGGAACGATGACACTGTATAAAATATTCTCTAAAATAAAGGAGCTCTTGGATTGAACATTATAACTTGTAATTTACTTTTGTTTCAAGAAATAGAAGCTGATGGTGGCTTCACCAGATAAGGAGAGGTGGAGAGATATGCATGGGAGAGCTGCCAGGCTATTATCTTGAATACAAAAGAAAATGAAATAAGGACTCAGAAAGCAAAGGAACTAGGGGACTTTCCAGGACATCCAAACATTGTGTCTTTACTGTGTTCCCAACACTGTCTATACAACTTCAAGGTGTTCTATCATTCACCCCTCAAAACAATTTCATGAGATGAGTACCACCATCTCTACTATAGAGAAAAAAGAACCCAGGGAAAGAGAAATTAAGTAATAGCCTTGTCTTCACTACCATCCTGTTGCTGTGAAAAGACATCACAATCAAGGCAACTCTTTATAAGAAAACATTACATTGGGAGTTTGCTTAGAAGGTTAATCTATATCGTCAACCAAAAAAACAAGACAGGAATGGCACTGAAGAAGTAGCTAAGAGCTTCCTGATCCACAGGCAAAGAGAGAGATTAGACTTGGCATTGGGCTTTTGGAACCTCAGAGCCCATGCCCTGTGACACACCTTCTCCAACAAGGCCACACCTCCTAATTCTTCCCAAATAGTTCCATTCCCTGGTAAACATTCAAATATATGAGCCTATGGGTGCCACTCTCATTCAAACCACTTTAAGTCCCAAAGTTACAGAACTAGTTTCTGAGAACTAACACTCCAAGCTATTTTCTGTATGCTGTTGTCTTTACAGTGCATGGCCCAAAAGTGACAGCCCCACTAACAACCATTCTTCTTATCTCAATGTTTATGAAGGGATGGTCTTCCTCATGAGGTAGAAAGGACCCTATGATACAACCCTGGGGTCAGTCCTTATAAGTTGAGCAGCCCAACCAAGTGAGGTAATTTTTTGCACAGTGGTATTTTGATCAATGATGAAACACATATACAATGGTGTGACACAATTTATCTATCATATGTTTGTGGTGACATTAGTATAAACAAGCCCATCACACATTAATTGCCTAAAAGAACAATGCAGACATATATAAGGTACATACACTTAATAATGAACAACTATGCAACTGCCTTATTATTTACCATATTATATTTATCATTATTTTTAGAATGTATTTCTTCTATTCACAAAAAGAAAATTTGAGATTGGAGAGATGTTTCAATTGATAAAATACTTGCCATGAATACATGAGAACCTGAGTTCAAGTGTCAGAACCCACATAAAAAAGCTGGGCATAAGTGGTGTATGTGCTAAACCCTAACATGAGAATGCAGAGACAGATGGACCCTAGGGCTCATAGCCTAGCTTATTTGCTAGGTAGGTTCCAGGCCACAGAGAGACCCTGACTTTTAAAAAATCAAGGTAGATATTACTCCAAGTTAATAAAAGGGTAATTGTGAGGTTCTCCTCCAAAATCCATGCATGACTTTACTAGACCTGGATAGTTGGGTAGGTCTCTAATACCAGCATGATTTCCCTCTTGTTGTAGGTCTTAAGTGCAATGAGAGCTGTTGGTTACCACCAAGGTATGCATACCACTACTGCACCTTTGGGAATAATTATTGTGCCATACTGATGGTGGTTGTGGTAGTTGTTGTTGTTCACGGCACCGTAGACAAGTAGGACTTTTAGTTGTCTCCCTCCTTTGAAAACTTGCATAGCACCTTCTTGTACCATGAAAGCTAGTATTCTTGGAGGAGGCATTCAGGTCAGTTCTAGCTTTGGATCCTGTTTTAAAAGTGCATGGTGTCTTCAGCAATAGGGAATTAATTTCCATCTCTAGTAGCCAACCAAGGACAATAGCAATAGTCTTTAATATTTCAGGAGTCTCTTAGACAATCCTAACCAACAATAAAAGAGGATTTCTCATGCCTCATACTGAAGAATTAGATAGATAGTTGGCCTTTAGATCTTGGAGGAAACATTGTCAGGCTTGATGGTAAATTTTTATTTAAATTAGATAGATAGATAGATAGATAGATAGATAGATAGATAGATAGATAGATAGATTGTGTGTTGTGTGTGTGTGTATTGTGTGTATGTGTATGTATGTATGTATGTATGTATGTATGTATGTATATATGTATATTTGTACACTGACTTATGTATATTACAGGTATTTTAAGGTAGAGAGGTAATAACATGATTCCTTACGAGTGTTTCAGGCATCCTTACTTCTATTTTACCCACTCCTTCTTATATATTTATCTCCTTCCCTCCTCCTAATTAAATTCTAAATATTTGTTCTGATACCCATAGGTAAATATAGTCCTTACCTCCCATCAAGAAAACTTCCTTGCAATAGATGAAGACAATCATAGAAAACCACAACCAATAAAAATGCAGAGCTGTGGAGCCCAGTTCCAATGGATACACTTACAATAGAACTGCTCCAAAAGTGCAGAGGTTGTAAGAGCCAGAAGAGCAGAGAGTTTACTATGATGTTGTGTTTCTTCCTAGTGTGGTGGTTTGAGTGATAATGGTCACCATACACTCAAATATTTGAATTCCTGGTTCCTAATTGGTGGGATTGTTCAGGAAAGGTTAAAAGGTATGGCCTTGTTGGAGGAAGTCATCGCCAGGTTCCAAAAACCCATGCCATTCCCAGTTATAACTCTGCCTTCTGCTTGTGGATCAGATCTAAGTTCTCAGGTGCTGTTCTATCTCTATGCCTGCCTGCCTGCTACCATGCTCATAATGACCATGGACTCTAAACCTCTAGAACTGTGAGCCCTACCTAAATGCTTTATTTTGCTTTATTTTACAAGGTCATGGTACTTTGTCACAGCTATAGAAAAGTAACTAAGACACCAAGTAATATCAGCAGCTACACCCATAAACTCTCACCGACATGACTGCCGAAACATGAACTAAGCAAAGACAACAACAATGGTCATGCCAACGTGAACACGGAAACATCACAAGGCCTCGACACCTCACAAAAGCACTATAGGCAACTAAGGATGCTGGCAATGGGTAAAATAGTCTTTCCCTTGGGACAAACGCCCAATTGGTTATCCAATAGTAAATGATCATCCCTAAAAACATACAAGTAACATAGAGACTGAGCAAGTTATGGCTAGATATTTAGGTATATAAATGTGTGTATGTGTGTCTAAGTGTGTGTACATGCGTGTGTGTATGTGTGATGGTTACTCTTGGTTGTCAAATTGACTATGTCTGGAATTAACTAAAATCCAAATGACTGAACATACCTGTGAGGGTTTTTTTCCCTTAATTAAATCATTTGAAGTGGGAAGGCCCACTTCTAAACTGGATTTTTGAGGTGAGATCCATATGTAATCTGGACCACACCTTATGCTGGCAGCATATATAAAGAACATGGAAGAAGGATGTGCTCTTTGCCTGAATGCTGCTATGCTCCCCTCCATAATGACAATGGACTAAACCTCTGAAACTGCAAGCAAGCTTGCAATTAAGCAGTTGCTTTTATAAGAATTACCTTGGTCATGGTATCTCTTCACAACAATAGAACAGTGACTAAAACAATATGTCACAACAATTAATGAATATTTAAAAAGAGGCCATGAATTGAAAGAATGCAAGAAGGGATAAGAGTGGGAGGATTTGAAGGGAGAAAAGAGAAAGGGGAAAATGATGCAATATTATTACAATCTTGAAAATCAAATAAATAATTAAAACCAATAGCAACAAGATAGGCAGTGCCTGAGTAATGACATCATGGGTTGTCTTGCGCCCACAACCAAAAGCAAGGGTGTGGATGCACACATGTGAATGTGTCTTATAATAGTGTCTTTAAGATTTTTCTGATTGAAATGACATCATCTGCTGAGAGTAGTACCTTGATTCCTTCCTTTTTTATTTGTATCCATTTTATTTCTTTCTCTTGCCTTATTGCTCTGGCTATAAATTCAACTCCTTCATTAAATAGGAACAGAAAAATCCACCATCACTGTAATGCTGCAGACTTAAATAGAGCTCACAGCCTAGGGTATAGGCTGGCCCAGTTTAGCTTGAGGTGGCTTACATACAGAAGAATGATAAATGGTATAAGAATATTGCTTATACCAATGAGGGTTTATGGTTGCTCGCTATTGCAAGAATATGCTTGAAATTATCAGATCTAGTAAAAAATTAACTTATTAATTTAATTATATGTGTACATTCGTTAAGATACATAAATTAATGTATTAAAGCAATGCCTGATCAATTTGTTTCATGAAACAATTGTCTTAAATGTACACAAATGAACTGGATAGAAATTATAGGGTTTTCTATAACAATTATTAAATTTGCTCCAGAAATTTCACTCCAACTCACAAATACCCAGTCTCAGCCTCATGGCTATAGAGCAAGAGTTTCAAGATATCTATCAGTAGCTGGCTTATTGTAATATTCAATGTCCATGAGGCTATAACCTCTGGCTTAATTAAATTATTAAATCATGTCAAAAATTTACCCCTTTTTAAAACTGCTTTACTTCGATGATTAGCTGGCACTATTCAAAGTCTCTTCAAGATAATATGTCTGTCAAACTCTTCTCTACCTGCAGTGATGTATTCCTTCTCTCCGACTACTTGATGAGGTCATCACAAAGCCCAGCTGAGCATTCCTGCCAATATTCCCATGGTCAACCACATTTCTAAGACATGCAAAAACAGATGTTAACTTCGATATGTTAAGAACAGTAAGTCCTGTGTGCTTGTTCTCTGTCAAGGCTTCCCAGGGTATCAGGTGTTGGAGTAGCCATAAGATAGCATTTTACAGACCTACCTAAACAGTTCAGCTAGGGTCCGCTTCATGTGAATCCAGTGTAGAATTACTTCTATGCATGGTGAAGCCAGTGTTAGTCGTCCTGGTATAGCAACAGTCCTTAGAAACACTCACTGGGCCAACTTGTCTGGCCCAAAGACAAGAAGCAGATGTCATGTCAAAAATATCCACAGGATGTATGGCACCCAGCATGAAGTCTGTGGGCACCGCAGAAGAAACATAATTTGAAATATATGGAACCAGAAGCTAGTTTGTGGGAAATTCTTGCAATCATCAGAAATGTAAAATTGTAAGTAGAAGATTTGGTTCTTATTAATGTTTAATAAGAACAGAAGTTCACTCTTATTGAGGAAATACATTCAATAACACAGCATATACAATTATAAATGCGCCATTTATTTTTTTCTTTTTGATGGGAAACATATGAAATAAATTTATCAGAATTCTTGGATCTATTGGGGGAAACCCAGAGCAGTACCACAAGCTGACTGCAGCAGCCTTAACAGCTCAATTACAAATGAAACTCGCCAGCGGTTTGCTCGAGTCTGACAGCCAACCTGACAGCAAATGACATTACCAAGAACAAATTATGAAATTCAAAGGGACTTTTCTGGACTATTTCTACTTTTTTAAAAAAGTTAAACAAAATGAATTATCTTTATGCTCTCATATGGAAGATGATATTACAAAACCATTGTCTTATGAAGAGTGTTTTCTGAAGTTTGTAGAGCTTAGATTGTTTATCGGTTTTTAAAAGTAACTCCACCCCCCCCCAATACACACACCTTATTCAAAATTACCATCATGGGCAGGTGAGTTGGTTCAGTGAATAGAAATATTTGCTGCACAAGTCTGACAATCTGAGTTCGATACCTGAGAGTCATGGCAAACCCTGACTCCCTAACCCTGTCCTCTAACCTCCATTCATGTGCCATGGCGTACGCGCACATACACACACACACACGCACATACACACACACACACACGCACACGCACACGCACACGCACACGCACACACACACACACACACACATACACACACGCCCTCACACACATACACCACAGATGCCTACATACTCTAAAAATAAAATAAATTGCACTTTTGCTAGCAAAATATTCCTCTTTCACCATTGAAATGATTTTACACTCTGCATCTTAAAATGAGGTGCTTAAAATTGATTGTTAAAAGGTTTGTTGAACCCCAAGTGATCACGGCAATGAAGCCTGAGGTGAATCAATGTTTGTGTTCTGGGTAACTCAAATGATAGTCATGATCCCCCAACCAGCCCTCCTCCCCTGGCTCTTCATTGGCATCACAGACCAGCAGAGAGGAAGACAGAAAGGAGGGGTGGAAGATGGTTGTAGACCCTATTGCCAAGGACCAAATACTAGCTCAATTTGTAACTACATATGAATATGGCTACTGTGCCTCTCTCATGAAGGCATTGTAGGAACTGGAGAGAGGGCTCAGTGGTTAAGAGCACTTCCTGGTCTCCCATCCCTCCAGCTGAGTGACTCACAACTGCCTATAACTCCATCTCCAGGGAACATTTCCCTCTTCTGGCCTCTATGGATCTGCATACTCATGTAAATATACACGATATATACACATGCGCACACGTGCTTGCACATACACACATACACACAAACACATACACACATGAATACATACACAAATTAAAACTAAAAAAGTACATTTCTAAAAACTCATTATAATAAAGAACTCATCTATGAAAGCATATTTAATATCAACACTTTGCCCATGTTGACAAACCCTCCCCAGAGGCTGGCTTCTGTTGCATATAATTGTCTGCCCCTATTCAGTGCTGAGATCTGCCCCTATTCCCACACTGTGAAACACAAGGTCTGCTTCATATAATTCTCTCAATAGCTTATCTAGCCACGAGTGGAGATGAAAGAAGTGAAACCCCAACCCCACGAAGCTATGACTCTGCCTGTCATCTTTCCAATTCACTGATGCCCCCAACGACTGGTTTTGCTTCCACTTCACATCCATGGAAGCGTAGATGATAGCCTCACAGACAAAAAGGACATCAATTAAAGTGAGTGACATAATTGCTGCTTGGCTTGCTTGTTTTAAATAAATAGGAAAGCAAAAGCTATTGGGGGAAACTTAAGTCTTTGCAATAGTTATTATTCCATACCCATTGCAAATATTAAAGTCATCTGATTTAGGAGCATAAAAGCATATTTTACATGGATTGCTTTCTTGAAATTAGTGTGTTATGTTAAATTAAAAGACATTTTTATTCAGGCAATTCTGATAAATTTTCCTCTCACACAACTTATGAGCTGTTTTTCATTCTTGTTACCAACTGAGCTATAAGCTGCTGAAAGTCACAAAACCCAGCGATGCTTCATTTCTTTTTCTTTCTTTCTTCCTTTCTTTTTTTTTTTCTAACTTATATGAAGGCGAAGCTTTGTGAACTTTGTGAACAGTAGAGTATAACCATACTGTAACAAAACAAAGAGCTATTGTGTTGTCTGGAGTTGGTTTCACTACAGTAAAGGGTAGAGACAAAAAGCACTCCTTTCCAGAGAAAGAATTCAGAGGAAGAAAGGACAAGCCCTCCCTCCTCCCTCCAGGCTCCCAGAGGCACGAACACAATATCTGCCATGCAGAATATAATGGCCTTCTAAGTATCTAGCAATTTATGGGTTTTGTCATTTTTAAAAGATTCATATCACCTCCGCAGAATTTAGAAATCTTTCCTAATTCTTCAAACCCTCAATAATAAATATTTTCATCATAGTTATAAAGCAACGCCAACCCATAGCCTGAAGGAGAGGTTGACCACAGGGGTCCATCCCAGCACACTTGGCCCAGAAGTTTCTTTAGGCTCACAGAGTGAGCTAAAAATTTCTCCAATGTACTACCAATTAAAATCTGAAAGACTTGACATTAAGGCCCAAAGTTCTGGGTTTTCTTTAGAAACAGAACATCTAACCATTCCTTCCACATACCAACAATCAATACGTTGCACGGTAGCTGGCTAGATATCCCCCTGCAACTCCCCACTGGACAGAGCACACATTCTGAACACTGTCCTGGTCTCACTGCCTCTTCATCACTACCCAAGAGTGAAGCACAGTTTTAGCTGACACTCCTTCATATACTGGAACTCCTGAGCCTCTTATAAAAAGAACAATCCTATGTGGGGCTAGAGAGATGGTTTAGCAAATAAGAGCTGCTCTTGCAGGAAACTCAGGTTTAGTATTCAGTACTCAGCACCTCAGTACTCAGTACTTAGCACCCATAGCTGTCTGGAACTCCATTTCCAGGAGATCCGATGCCCTCTCCTGGCCTCTGTGGGTATCTGTATGTATATGAAACACATACATACACTCAAGCAAATACATTTATATACACATACATCTTTTTTATCTTTGCATGTGTGTACATATGCATGTATCTGTGTGTATGTATACAATGGCACACATGTGGGAGATAAAGAACAACTTGGATCAAGTCTCACCTTCTGGATTATTTGAATCAGGGAGGGTCTCTTGTCACTGCTAAGTAGACCGGGCCAGTGGCCTGTGAGCAGCCAAGAGTCTCTTGTCTCCATCTCCCATCTCAAACTGTCAGTCCTTACCATATTAAGACTTAAACCTGAAAAAATGTTAAAATACAAATAGACTTTAGGTCAACAGCATTAACATTTTTTAAGAAAATACTATTTTCTCAAAAACCAAGCAACAACAACAAAAAAGATCATGAGAAGACTTGCATTGTTTTATATTTTTAAAAGAATTCTTTGATGCCTAGTTTAATCAAATCAGCCATGCTCTCAAATCTGTGACACATTAGTTTGATTAAAGCATGTATGCAAAAATGACATCATATAACCGTGTGAATATTGCAGATGCAGAAGCATGTGAGTAGCCTCTTCAGATGGCTGGGATCTTCTTTGATGCTACACCAAAATTCAGCAAATGACCAAGCCTAACAATGAGCCACAGAATGAAAGCCAAAAGCACAAGGAAATCATTGCACGCCATTACATTAAAACCAGTGATCTGTCCCCTACTCTTGATACGTCTTTTACCCACGCAAGACTGTCGAACACCATCTATCAGTCATTTGGAAAATATCATTTTACTGAGTTACAGATCACCCAAATGTTGACACGTTTCATTGTATAATATTTTTAAATAATCACATTCGTTTTCACTGTGATCTCATCGGGAAAAACAATTTTAAGTAGTGGCATGCTGTCACACTCACAGCAGTAGATGCAAGGTTTCCTAAATTTTAATAATGCTTGTAAGCCTCAACTCCATCATTGCCAACACGTTATGACAGTTGTTTTCCTGGAAGTGGGAGGCTAACTTCATTCCCTTTTGAAAAAAGATCTCCCCAATGCCAATGTTGGAATAACTACATTTGACTGTTAATCACCCTTTCAGGTAAATGTGTTCCTCAGAGGGAAAATGGAAATAAATAAATAAGTCCTCCAGCAATGACACACAGCTTCTCTACCACCAGCGCACAGAAGGGCTCTCTGGACACTAGACTTAGGACTATGACTCACGAAATACACTAAAAACACATATGCATATCATTTCCAGTGGGAAAAGTAAATTGTTGAATGTAGCAGTGCAAAACACAGGGGCTACTAGAACAAATTAGAGCCACTGCCTTGGTTGATGATGAGAAGGTATGAGTTTTACCCACACTAGAGAAAATACCAAGACTGTGGAACAGTAATTTACCTTTGTGTTGTTACAAGTGCAAGCCCAAGCTCTGAATCTCTGAGTCTCTGAATTTCTGGCTTCATGCTTTGAGACATGTCTTTCTTCCACATGTGCCAAGAGGGGCCTCAAAAGACTATGCCATGCTCTTTAGACTTTCAGCCTCCTAAATTGCGAAGAATGACTAATCCCCTTTCTTTGTAAGTTAGCCTGCCTCAAGTATTGCATTTAAAAATACACACACAAAAAGGAAAAACAAAGTGGTGGTGTTTAACAGTTTTGACCTCATGGGCTTCATGAATGGGACTCAGTCACCATGCAAGGGTCCACCAATCACATTTGAAAATGACTATAGTAAAGAGAAACTTCCCTGTGCCCATGTCTGTCTCAGAAAGAAGAAAATAAAAGAGTCTCTCAGAGGTTGCTTGGTGGGAAACATCAGAAGCAACAAGCCAGGAGGACCCAGTCTATAAGATGCTTGTAGCATGACTATGAGAAACAGAGGTTGACCGAAACACCATGTGAAACGCTGGTTGTGGGGATGCATGCTTCTAACACCATCCATGGGGACTTGGAGACAGGAAGATCTCTGAAACTTGCTGGCCAACCAGCCTAGGCCAATCAGTGGGCTGCACATGCAATGCTCACTGATTTAGTCTTAAAAACTAAAGTAGACAGCTCCTGAGGAATGACATCCAAAGTTGACCTCTTGTATAGACACCCATATCCATGCAAGCATACACACACACACACACACACACACACACACACACACACACACACTTGAGGAGAGCAGATGATGACAAGGAAGAGGAAGATATAACCTGTGTCACCTCTGTAAGCTTCCTAACCATCCTCAGTAGCCACTCTCTATGATTTGAGCATAGTTTGACTGTGTCCCAAGAGGTGCCTGTGTGATAAGCTTGGCCCCAAGTATGATGGAATACAGGAGATGATGGAAATTTTAAGAGGTGGGAGGTTTTATGAGGCATCCTTAGGCTATCAGGATAGTTACCTGTGGAAGAGATTAAGATAGCTCTTACAAGGTTCCTGATCTCTATAGGAATGAATTGTTATAGGAGAAAGCCCAACTCTGAATCAATACTTCTCCTTTGTCATGTTTCAAGATGTGTGTGTGTGTGTGTGTGTGTGTGTGTGTGTGTGTCTTCCTTCCACATACATCACCATCCCTCCCATCACCACTATGTAATTTAGTCAAGAGGTACCCATAACAAAACACTGTACTATGTTTCTTATGAATAAACTCCTTTTCTTTATAAAGTTGGCCTGCCTCTAGTACTACATTGTATTGTGAAAAAGGATTAAGATCTCATTTAAGTTAACATAACCATGACTACCATACTACTTCCTACACAGAGTGACCACACTGCAGATTATCAGCACCTCTCATGCCTGAATAATATGGATTACACTCTGATGACCCAAAAAATATACAGTTTGAAAAATGAGAAAGAGTTTCTGGGAATGCCAAACAACATACTTAGCCTAATTTCTCTATTATCCAGAAAAAAAAATGGAGAGGCCTGCCTACAAATATTACCACTGTTTATGAAGACACCACTGGGAGAGACACAGGGGTGGTTCAATTTATATAAGTCAAAAAACATAATATACCATATAAACAAACAGAAATACAAAAATACATGATCATATTATTAGATGCAGAAAAGGCCTTTGACAAAATCCAACACTTTTTCATGACAAAGGTTGTGGAGAGATTAGAGATACAAGGGCCATATTTCAACATATTAAAGTTCAAAATGATATCAAGTAAAATGGCAAGAAATTAAAAGCAATCCCACTTAAATTAGGAACAAGACATGGTTGTCTACTCTCTCCATACCTATCCAGTATAGTACTTTAAGTCTTAGCTAGAGCAATAAAACAACTGAAAGAGACTGACAGGATACAAGTTGGAAGTCAAAGCATCTTTATTTGTAGAGGATATGATAGTGTACATAAGGGACCCTAAAAATTCAACTGAGAATTCCTCACTGCTAATAAACATTTTCAGCAAAGTAGATGGATGCAAAATTAACTCATGGATACATACACACAATACACACACAAAGCACACTGAGAAAATGTCAGAGAAACATCATCTTTCACAATAGCCTCGCATAATACAAATTATCTTGGGGTTACTCAATGCAAACAAGTAAAAGACATAGATGTTACAAACTCAAGTCTCTGTGGAAAGAAACTAACGAAGATATCAGAAGATGGAAAGATCTCCCATGCTCACAGATTGGTAGGATGAACATAGCAAAATATCCCATTCTACCAAAAGCAATCTACAGATTCAATGTAATCCCCATCAAAATTTCAACACAATTCTTCACACATCTTAAAAGAACAACTGTCAGCTTCATATGCAAACACAAAAGGCCCAGGCTATCTAAAATACTCCTGAATAATAAGAATTGCTGAGGTATCACCATCCCCTACCTCAAATTGTACCATGGAGCTATAGTAATAAAAGTAGCATGGTACTGGCACAAAAACAAACACATTGGTCAATGGAATCAAACTGAAAACCCAGACATGCATACCTATAGACACTTTACTTCTTTATAAAGAGGCCAGAAATACACACTGGGGAAAAAATATAGACGAGTCACACAGCCAAACATTAGAAGGAGCTTGAGAAGTCCTGTGAAGAAAAGGGGAAAGGATTGGAAAGACTAGAGGGATCAGGGATACATCAGGAGATCACAGCCCACAGAATCAACTGATTTGAACTCATGGGAACTTGCAGAGATCCGGGAGGCTATATATTTGGTTGATATCCCTAGGAAGCCTGCCCTTTTCTGAAGGAGAGATGGGTCTTGGAGAGAAGGAAGGTATAGTGTGGAGGGAGAGGCTGGAGTGAGGAGAGGAAGGGGAAATTTAAGTCAGGTTGTAATATATGAGAGAAGAATAAAAAATAAAAGACTTTTCAACAAATGGATGCCTGCATGTAGAAGAATCCAAATAAATCCATACTTCCCACCCTGTATAAAATTCAACTCCAAATGAATCCAAGATTATATCATAAAACCAGACACACTGGACCTGATAGAAGACAAAATAGGAAACATCCCCGAACTCATTGGCACAGGAAAAGACATTCTGAATAAAATGCCATTAGCACAGACACAGATAAACAACTGGTAATTGGTACTCAAGAAACTCAGACATTTCTATAAGGCAAAGGACACCGTCATTCAGACAACATGGCAACCTACATAATGGAAAAAGATTTTTAACAATTACACATATGATAGAGGGCTAATATCAAAAATATATAAAGAATTTTTTTAAAACTAGGTATCAAAAAGAACAAATAACCCAATTAAAAATAGGATAGAGAACTAAACAGAGAATTCTCAACAGAGGAAACTCAAATGTCTGAGCAACACTTAAAGAGATGTTCAACATCCTTAGTCAACAAATCAAACTACTTAAGAGATTTTATCTTACACCTGTCAGAATGGCTATGATCAATTAGACAAGTGACAGTTCATGCTGGTGAGGATGTGGAATAAGGGACACTCAACATTGTACAGCCACCATGGAAATCAGCGTGGTGGTCTCTTAGGAAGATGAGAATTAATCTACCTCAAGATCTAGCTACACCACTCTTGGGCATATACCCAAAGGATGCTTCATCCTCCCAGAGACACTGATCAACCAAGTTCACTATTCCTCTATTCCTAATAGCCAGAAATTGGAAATAACCTAGATGTTCCTTCCTCAACAGGTGGATGGAGAAAGAAGATGTGCTACATTTACACAATGGAATATTATTTGGCCACTAAAAACCGATGAAATCTGTGGGTAAATGGGTGGGACTAGAGAAATGATCTTCAGTATGGTATCTCAGATGCAGAAAGTATATATTTATTTATATGTGGATATTATTTGCTAAATCAATGATAGCCAAGCTACAGTCCATAGAACTGCAGGTTCAGAGATTAGGTAGAGAGTAAGTGACTAGTGCGGACAGATAGATCTTAGGAAAAGGCAATAGGACAGGATGGATGGGGCAAGGAGCTGGAATGAGAGGACCATGTGGGGAGAGGGAGGAAAGGGAGGAACAGTGGAGGGAATACAGAGAAAGACAGCGAAAATTATGGGCAATTTGAAGGGCAGTATGGAAACCTAATATAGTAGATGCTTCCTAAAATATTTTTATGTTTTAATATAAATGAAATTGCCAAATAATGAGGGAGACAGATCATCACCTGAACATCCCTTTACACTAAATGCAGCATCCACTACCAGGAATGAGCTTCATTTAATCGAGTTGTTGGCCAAAGGAATCCCATGGGAACCCCTAAACAGCCTAGGTTATTGCCAAGAATATCAGTTACTCTCCACAAGCTGATGTCAAGGTTCTATTGTTAAAGACACCTACATAATTCATGGAGAAGTTGATTGAGCCTTCACCTCCATATGCAAGCATCTTTGGTACAGGAAGTTACTCTACATGCTACCAAAGGAGAAATGTGAACACCAACCCTTTGATCTACAAGATGTTTTACCTACAAGATATGCTAGTGTGACAAAGGCACAAAGCTCATGGGAGTAGCCAATCAATATCTGCTTTAAGAGCCACTCCATAGTGCTTGGGTGACCAAGAACTAGATAGCCCAGGAACTATTGGTAAGTCTAAATACTACCAGTTTATTAAAAGAACATAGCAATGAAATGACTCCTAACGGCATTCTGCTATACTCACAGATCAGTGCCCTGTTCACCCATCATTAGAGAAGTTTCCTCCTGCAGCAATGGGAACAGTACAGAGACCCATAGCCAGACAGTATTCAGAGAGTGAGAGACTTTGGAACACTCAGCCCTGAGTGGTATGTCTATCAAATCTCTCTTCTCAGAACTCAGGTACCCGGCAAAAGAGAGGTGGAAAGAGCATAAGAACCAGAGGGGATGGAGGATGCCAAGGAAACCAAGGCCTCTACATAAACAGGATCAACACACGTATGAGTTCACAGAGACTGAAGCAGTACACACAGGGCCTGTGCAGGTCCTTTGGGTATGTGTTATGGTTCTCAGTTTAGTATTTTTATGGAATTCCTGAGTGTCTCTGCATCTATCTGTTTCTTGTGCTTCTTGGATTCTTTTACCTCTGTTTGTTTTGTACTATTCTGGCGCATTAGTTTTTGCTTTATCTTGTTATATTTTATTCCCTTAGAAGCCTGGTGTTTTTTCCTAATGAGGGACAGAAAGGTAGTGGATTCAAATGGGAGGGGAGGTGGTGAAAGAACTAGGAGACATAGAGGGAGGGAAAACCATAATCGGTGTATATTATGTGAGAAAAATCTATTTTCAATAAAAGGGGAGGAACATTACTGGTACTTAACTCTCCCCAGGTTCCTTGAAGGATAATTTTTATTAACCCTGTGTCATTCCAACTCTACAAACTTGCATGCTACTGCCTGGGAAATGGAAGAGGCATTTGAGTTTAAACTCAGAGCTGACTTCCAAGTCCCTTAACTTTGACCATTCTGCCAAGTTTGCAACTGGGATTTGAAGTAGCAATGCATTAAAAATTATGCAGGGCTTGCTTCCAGTGATGGTAGCCATGTGCAGAGAGATTATAAGGAACAATAAATGGTGCTGATGTTAGAAATGAATATCTCAGTTTCCACATCTCCCTTGAAAAAATGATGATGATGATGATGGTGATATTGATGATGATGATCATGATGATGATGATGGTGGTGATGATGGTGATGATCATGACGATCATGATGATCATGATGATGGTGATGATGGTGATGATGATTGACTTCTATTTCTTCAACAATATTTATGCCTGAACTACATGAGTTCCATCTTTGAGGACAGTGCAATGAGAAGAAACAAGGGTCCCTGTGCCCAGTCCCTTCTGTAAACTTTTGTTCTTTTTCTAATTAGCATACAAGATGATGTATTTCATTAGACATCTTCACACACAGAGAGACCATCATACTCTGTTCATATTCCTATGCCCTCACTACCCTTCCTCAATTCCCCTTCTACAAATCCCCCCAAGAGTCCACCCCTCTGCTTTCATGTCATACATATGTGACTTTTATGTGAATGTGAATAAATATACCTCGGACTCTAGATCATCTTGGCCCTTTGTTGACATGTTTTATATATAGCCCTTTCCAACACCACTATGAGGGAGGTATTACAACTAGTTTATAACATGAGGTTATTTTGCCCCAATTCATATTGTTTTCTGCAACAGGAGTAAGAATTCTATCTCGAGGCTGTCTGCCTCCAAAACTCTAGTTATCACAACGTAAAACCTTTCTGCACCCTGAGCCCATGCAATGCTCCCCTCCCCCATAGACCGTACCTGAGTGCTACTGGACTCCACAGGCATGATGCAAATCTGACTCCATGATTTGCAACATGAAGGTTCATTTCCTTGGATGGTAAGCCAGAAAGCATAGGTGAAGGGTAACATCAAAGTAAGGAGAACAACTGAGAAAGGAGAGAGGACCTGGGTATAGAAGCCTCTTCCTGGAATGATAGCTAAATTAGCAGACTCTAACAGCGAGTCCTCTTGGGCCACTATGTTAGTTCTTTAGTTTCCTGAGTATCTCGTACTAGCAATGCAGATCTTGTGCCTGCACTGATGTAAAATGCAAACTACCCCGATGCAGGCAATAGAGGAGGATGCCCTGGATTGCAGCACTGGATGCTTAGCAGGGAAAAGCACGAAGGAAAGCTCTAACAGTCCCAGTCACCATTAAGTCCTGTCTGACCTTCCCAACACTCAGTGGGGCTTGTTTCATCAGTCCTTCTACACGGGAGGACTCTGTAGATGAGAGACAATAACTCTAGAGAGTTTTTAGAGACAATAGAGCCTGTTCCTATAAAGCAGGGACCAACAACTATGACCCATGGGCTAAATACACCCAGCCTACAACCTACTCTTGTAAATAAAGTTTTATTGGAGTTCAGCCACACCCACTCTTTTTTATATGAGTGACTGATATCATGACTGGTATCATGGCCTAAGGATGGCAATAAAGACCATGGGGTCAGCACAGCCAAATATGTTCTCTACACCTTTGCAGAAAGGTTTTGCTGGCCTTCTTGGACATTTTGCTTTTGGTGGGAGCTCATATTCTTATAGTGGCTGCTTTCTGCTATATGTGTGCTTTGTTTTAATTTGGTCTTGAGGTATCACTCTCTCTCTCTCTCTCTCTCTCTCTCTCTCTCTCTCTCTCTCTCACACACACACACACACACACAAGGAGCCACTATATATGTGAATCATTAGTGAGGGTGAATAGATTTACATTCAAAAAGAATGTAGAGGGAGGGGGAGGTGGGAGGAAGGGAGGGAAGGAGGGAGGGAAGGAAGGAGATAGGAAGAACCATCATGCATCTATGCATGTCATTAAGCTCTGTGAAAATGGGCTAGAAACAGCCAGTCAGTAATGCACTTGCCTTGCAAGTACCAGCACCTGAGCTCAATCCCCAGAACACCAGTTTAAAATGCCGGACATGTTTGTAACTACGGAGCTAGAGAACTGGAGACAGGCAGGTCCCTAGGGCTAGCTGGCCAGAGTGCTTTAGCCTACACGGCAAGTTCCAGGCGAGTGAGAGACTGTCTCAAAAAACGAACAAACAAAACAAAACAGACCGATAAATAGTGGAACAGCACCAAAAGGAATAGCATCAAGGTTGTTCACTGACCTTCACATACATAGTTATATGCATACAAGTGTGTACACGCGCACACACAGAGAACAGAAGAATAACATCAAGGTTGTCCACTGACCTTCACACACACACACAAAATCAGTGGACATTATCCCTTAAGCTTACCCGAAGCATCATGATTGGCTGACTTAAAGATGACATACTCACAGAGGGATAAATTTGTAACGACGATAGCACTGTTAGCTTTCCTGTGCTTGGCAGCTGGAGCATGCTTGGAGTTTTAGAGCTGATATAAGGAACAGTCACACTATTTCAACAATTACACAAGGGGGGCACTCTAATTAGGCCAAAGGTGACAAGCTATGTTGGGTCTGAAGAACTGAGTAAATATGTCAGCCCTCAGGCTAGATGCCAAGGAGAGGCTCCTCAAATAAACATGTGACATTGCTTCCTCCACTAGCATCTACCAGGGTCCTCAGAGGACAGATTTCGAGAAGCCAAATATCACTAGCATTGCATTTATAAAATCAAACATGTAAACATGCGCTCATGGGAAACTGAAGCACTAACATTGTTGGACAATAGTTTTTGAGAGACACATTTTTAAAGTCAGTGGGGAGGAGGGGCTTAAATGCAGCAGAGCCAGCTTCAGTGTGCAATTTACTCTTTTGTGTAGCTTTGATGTCTTATGCTGGCCACAGAAGCTTGAGGGAGAATGCTGGGGAGCATTTGCTTTCTAAGTAAAACCGTTGTCTGTTTCACCATCTCTACCCTTAGCCACAAAACTCACCCATGCAGATGGTGGGCAAGCAATAAATATTTATTGGACGGATGGACTGAAAAATGACTGTGATGTGATATAGTTGGGTTTTCACTGGATAATACAGTCTGAATTCAATAAGCATCGCACTTGTTTGCCATGTGTTTGGCACCAGCTGGACCCTGGGCACACAGTGTAAATCAGACCCATCTTCTGGGACTTTAATAACTAGTAGACATGCCAGGAGCTTGCCTGAGTCTAACTGAGCAAGTACAATCATCTGCTTGGTTTTTCTTTACAACTTTCAGAACAAGACAGCAGCAGGAAGGGAGGGGAGGAGCTGAGGAGATGCCTAACAGGTGTAAGTGTTTGCTGTACAAGTGCGAAGATCTGAGTTCAAATGCCCAGAACAGTGTAAAATCTAGATGGATAGAGCAGTTTGCCTGGAAGCCCTGTGCTCCTATGGGGAGACAGAAGATAAAGATAGAAGAAGCCCCAGGGCCAGCTAGCCAGCTGTGTGCAGTGGTAAGCTACAAGAGAGAGGAAAAAAAAAAACATGTAGATGGAAAGAAAGAGAAAAGATCCAAGTCAAAGGGGCAGAGACACATGCTTTTTATTCAGCCAAAAGAAAAAAAAAATTCCTCTGCTCAGAATGGAAAGAATGCCTTTTTATATAGCTCAATCTTCCATATTATTCTTGAACATTATCTTTAATCCTCCTAACAGCCATCTGAAGCATCATTGGTGGTTTCATTTTATAAATAAGACTGAAGTACAAATCATTAATAAATCGTGGGCCAGAATTCAACGCACACCTTTTCTGTTCTGTTTCTCACTGGACAGTCTAGGTTCCCACAGCCGTGTGTGCTACAGTCCGCACGCCTACACCCTCACCCCAGGGCTTTAGGATGCACAGGCACGAGCGAGGTAATGGCAGCAGTTTGGGAAGTTGAACGTCTCATCCTGAACTAATTTGGATAAGGCACTTGGAAGCACTAATTCCATCACAAGCTGTTAAGCTGTGGCTCTCTAGTGAGTCTGCTTTCCTCCCTTGCCCTGGAAATGAAGAGAAGAGAAAATGAAGGCAAAGAAGGATTTTGATCTTGTGTTTGTCCCAGATAAATGACCAGAAAGTACTTATTGCTAGCAGTAAATTATAGTAATAAGTTAACATTTTTAAAGATTTATTTTATTGCTTTTAGTTTGTGTGTGTGTGTGTGTGTGTGTGTGTGTGTCCATGTGAGTGTAGGTATCCACTGAGGCCAGAGGAGGGAGTCAGATTCCTTGTAGCCATATTACAGGTGGTTGTGAGCAGCTCGATGTGGGTGCTGGGGACTGAACTCAGGTCCTTTAGAAAACTAAGAAGCGTCGTTAACTACTGAACCATATCTACAGCCCCCACCACCACCAAAATTAATATTTTTGATGGCTTTTTTTTCTCTCTTGCTGAGACTCCTACTTTTGCCTGGCCTACCTTTCTAACCATCGAGAAAAGAGATTAGAATTTGTTCACAAAGAAATACCAGGACATATATAACTTAATGTATGCCAATTCTAAACTGCAATCACCCAAAGAGCTACTTTCGTCTGCCTCTAACACACAGAAAGTTAGTTAATCCTGGAGCTTCTAGCATGTGTGTGTGTGTGTGTGTGTGTGTATTCAAGTCTGCAGCTAAGATGGACTTAGCTACACATGGGTCTGGACCAGTTTGCAATCTAGACCACAGGTCAGGTTTAATTCTGCTCTGTGGTCACTTATTCTGACAGCAGCCACAGCTACCTGGAGCATACTTTCTTCATGCAGACAGCAGGAGCTTATGCCAAACCACACATATGCATTGAAAACCTTGGCCTATGCCATATCCTTTTACTTTGCACACACCGGTACAAGCTTCATAGTCAAGTACATCGGAAAGGGACAGACGGATGTATACCAGTCTCTCGGAGATGGAGGAAGGAGACTGAATTGTTGTTAAGAGCAACACAACCATTCTAACAAACCTACACTACACTAATGTACATCAGGAGAAAGATATGTTTGGAAAACCCATCATTGCTACAGCCAAAGACTGTTAGACAGACTTTTTTGACCTGGAGGCAAGCCATTTCCTACAACGCCAGTGGACTTTGAACATCAGACTTTTGCTGTGTAGCAGTTTCCTCTAAGATTAAAACCTTCCTTAAGGTTCCTTAAGACAGATGATGTAGGATGGTGAAACCCAGGAGAAATATTCCAAAGTGCATAAGCATGTGAAGAGCAGGAAGTAAACAACTTAGAGGCTTTAGGAAGGCCCTAAAACTGACCAGAACACTAGGCCCCTCCTTCTCCATACATATGTAAATGGTACAATCCCCTGAGATATAACTTAGACCAACCAAACTACCCAGAACAGGCAGAGCCCAGCCCAACTGCCTAAAAAAGGCTCAGATCAACTGGGCCACCTGGAAAGAACTCTCCAGCCTGCTGAGCTGCCTGCAGGCTGTGTGGTGTGCTGCAGGGTCCCAGCTTTTGTGAGCTGTCACCCATCCTGAAGTGGGCTTTTGGTTTTGAAGCTGTCTTTGAGTTATTTCTGCTCCTGTAAGTAAATCCTCATCCACATTCCTGTGAGTAACCCCAATAAAACGGATTGGTTCATCAAAGTTGGCTTTGTTGGCCCTTACTTAGGTACATCATTCGTTTCCTACCTGGAGTGAATAGACATTTGTTCATAGCACCCCAGGAATAGTGTCACACCACAGTGTTACTTGCTGTTTTAAAAATTCATCTTCTTATTTGTCACCCTCTTATAGACTAGTGTAACAGGTTTTAGAAACCAATAAACATTGCCTATAAAGGCCCAGATGGTAAATATTTTTTACTTTGCAAACTATATGGTCTCTGTTCCAACAACTTGACCCTGACATTTGCGGTACAAAAGCAGCCATAGGCAACACTTAAATAGTTGTAACTATGTTCTAATAAACCTTTATTTATTAAAAAAAAAAAAGATAATAGCCTAGAGTTGATTCTAAAGATGGAGTT
This sequence comes from Mus musculus, assembly GCF_000001635.26. Classification (NCBI taxonomy): domain Eukaryota; kingdom Metazoa; phylum Chordata; class Mammalia; order Rodentia; family Muridae; genus Mus; species Mus musculus. The sequence goes on along the minus strand of NC_000067.6, from coordinate 75,943,164 downwards.
TACATCCCTGTTACAGATTTAGCTATAAAGGGTGTGTGTCTCTTGTTTTGGATATCTGTTGCTGCATACCACCACACCCCAAAATAAGTGGCTTGAAGCTATTTTCTTTTCCCATATGATTCTGCACACTGATTAGGTGTGGCAGGTGAGTCTCTGTTCCGTGTGAGATTGCTGCATCTGCAGGCATTTGGGTACCAGTGAGGCTTGGATGTCCAGGATGGCTTGCTCACCTGTCCAGCCCCTTGGCAGGGTTAACTCAGAGACTCAAACAGCTGTGCTCCAGCTGCTAGGCCTCTCCTTCTAAAGTCAAGGGCCAGACCTGTCATTTCTGCAGTATTTCTGTAACAAAGCATCTTATACTCACACATCATCTATGGCCCCTGGCATCTGTGCCTCATCCCTACACATCATCATCTATGGCTCCCAGCATCCATTCCTCATGCCGGCCCATATCAGAATTCTACTCCTAAATCATTGTCTGAAGTGAAATTATTTTTATACTCTTAGCTGGAAGATGATTTCTTACGCTATACGGTAACAGCACAAATGCCCTATACAAGGAGCTGGAGAGATTGCTCGGTGGTTAAAAGCATTTCCGGTTTTGCAGAGAACCCAAGTTCAGTTCCCAGCACCACAGAGGGTTCACAGTCCAATGTAACTACAATTCCCGGGATTCTGGCACTCTCCTCTCACCTCCCTGGGCAAGCATGTGTACATCATTCATATACATACATGCAGGCAAGACACTCATACACATAAAATAAATATCAAAAAAACCCATACCCTGCTCTAAAGGTTCTTCAGCACACACACACACACCCCTAAAATATTAGTGTTCTAATCTAGCCACAGATATAATTAGTCAGGTCAATTCACTGCAAAAACAAGCCATGAGTACTTAATCCCGCCTGATATGAATTAAATATTAAAGACAAAAACAAACAAAAAGTGTAGCTCTACCCAACACCTCTGGTTCCAGGCCACAGGGAAAGAACAATGCAGCACGTCTAGATGTGGCAAAGGGCACACAGTGCATGCAGAAGCAGGGAGCTCTGTGTGTCCCGATACAAGGTTGAATCCGATACAGTTCCAACCAACATAACACCACCCTAGGAACAGACAGGCTGAGGGGACACCGCCACTCTCGTAACTGAACTCCTCAAGTGCTGCCATTTTAGGTTTTAAAATGGATGGTCCCCACCACCATCCGAAAGCCGTGGTATAGCACTGGCGATGAGGGATTCAGACATCTGAACTACAAATGTCTCCCACACTGGACTCCTGTCTGCTTCCACTGAATGAGCCATTCTCTCATTCTCTGTTGTCACTGTATGTCCCTACTCCAGAATCACAAGAACTTTCCAGACCATGCTGACTTTTGCCTGAAGCCACCCCACCCGTGGGCACTCACCTCCCACACTTCCTCCCTGGTCTCCTCCAGACCTCCTCAATTCAGCTTCCGGCCAAGATAGGAAGCTGGAGTGCTCAGTAAAAGAAACAGTGGTTTACTACAAATAGATTTTCCAGGTCCAATCATGCAACGCAGTTGACCAAGAAGAATGGCAAAGAAATCATACCTTGTGTATTATATAGAGACACATCATAAAGTGCCTCTATTCTTGCTCTGAAGTAGGAATATAAGAAATAGAGATACCCCACTCAATGCATACAGTGTGGAAGGTCTGTGGGGTGTTGTGTGGTATGCAGACCCCTCTATATCCTAAACTTCTAATCCAGTGGCCATATTCCTGCACTGCATCCTGTATGTTGCATACCTGCCAAACCATATATCTGAGCTGTCTACACTCCAGCAAATGTCACAGCAGACATCCTGGACCCCATTCTCCCTAATCCTTTTCTAATCTGTCCTTTGTCTGGCCACCGTCTCTTGGTTCTATCTCCCATTTTTAGTGCTGTTGGCTTGACAGCAGGTTCGATGATCTGCCCTCCCAAGCCCCCATCAATGGCACTAGCTTGGTCCTGTTCTTCAGCTTTCTTATTTTTTACTTTCAGTGTTCAAGGGCCCCCCCGAACCCTTCATCAGCTTCAGTCACATCTACCAAAGCCTTAGAGATGGGAATAGTGAGTCAGAGATGGTTGTGCCATCCTGTTTCGAGTGGCCCAAATAAAGCCCTCCTGAGTGACATAAACAGACAGACCTTGACCTGCTAAGCAATTGTCCTAGCAAACAGAGACAACTGGCCCACAATGAGCTATTTCTGAACAAGTCTGCAGAAAGTTCTGATGAAAGGTGATACCCTGAGGAAGACTAGCCAGACTGAACTACTTAAGGAAACAAAGCATCTTTGAGAAATGAAATTAATTAACTGATTCCAAAGGGGGCAGAAAAGTTGGAGGCTGGGAGGGTGGGGTGGGAATTTTTTGGTATAAATTTCCAAAGAGCAAGGGACTTGAAAGCACACTGTGGGAATTTCAGGTTTGAAATTAAAAAAATGTCTTCCAACATAACGGGCTGAGCGATCTGTGCTAGGCACTCCGAACTGAGCTTGGGCTATATACAAAGGAAGGCTCTGACAGAGAAAAACAATAAATTAAATGCATAAATCGAGGGGATTTGGGCTTTTTAAAAGTTACAGCACAATATTCTCTGAGGGTGATTTTAGACTAGACCTTGACAGGGTGAGATCGTGAATATAAACGTGAGCTATTGTCAATCAGGAGGCACTTCTGTGGAAGTCAGGTTCTTGGGAGTAACCAAAGGGAATTTCAAAGATCTAGTTTACATTCTCTGTGTCTTCGAGCCCATTTCCTTGGGATTTAAGAAACCATATGGATTTTGAGGTCTTGAAATAGCTCTATAAAATGCTGCTTCATATGAGACTCGCGCCTATGGTGCCTCAGTCACGGGCATTTCGATTCCGTTCCCTGTACCAAATTCTTTTGCTCAACCCCACCCCACCAATTCTCTCAAGATTTGCCATCTTCCAAGTGTAGAGTGAACAGTAGCTGCACCTTGTCTGTCCACCACTGATCTCAGGAACAGAAAAGACAAATGTGGACAGGCCACTGGGTGAGGAGGTCTGAGGACCAAAAGGCACCCACCCCAGGAAGGAAAAAATATTAATTTATGAGGTCACATGATGGTGATCATCCAACCAGAAAGGGATTTTTTTTTCCTGCCAGAATCTGAGCTAAAAGAAGATTATCTTAAAGTGAATAACTTGCCTTTATTAAGTCTGTGAGAAGCTGGGGTGTGAGCATGTGTGTGTGTGAGCGTGTGTTCGTGTGTGCGTGCGTGCGTGCGTGCATATGTTCAACCTCAGCCCTACCATTTTGACCCTGTGAGTAATTGAGCTCCATGGCTTGACCCCAATAGCATCTTAATGATCCTGTAACCAAAATTTAGCCATCAGTACACCAAAATGAGTGTTGGTTCCTGGGTATGGTGCGCATGCGCATGTGTATTTACTTAACTCCTTATTCTCCCTTTCCCTCTCCTCACGAGTGCTGTTCCTTTGTGTGTCTGTCCCCCTTGCTCCTGTGGGCCTCCCTCTGTAGAGCCCTCATGCTCTCCCCAGTCCATACCGTTCTCTCTGTGGTTTTCCTCATGACCTTGTGTCCCATTTGCCCATTTGTTCCTTGGTGTTTCTCTGCTCCCTTCTTCACTCTTACCGTCCACTTTCTGTCTCCTTCCCCAACTCCTTTTCTGAACTTCTCTTTCTCTGGACCTAATCAAAATGAAGATAATTTCATAAATAGTAGAAAACAAATTAAGAGGATTTAATGTGCTTACCAGGATATCAAGAACTTTAAGTGAATTGTTGGGATTATTTAAGAAATACGTATTTTCAAAAATAATTAATATTGCTATGATTCCATTCAAATTCTTGTATTTGCAATTTCCTTAGAACAAATGGGCAAGGCCAAACTTTTCTGCACTTTAAATCATGAGGTCATATGCACCTGCAGCACTGAGACTATTGTCTGACTTTGGGCCTGCTGGAAGGACACTTCTTGAGTGACAACAGTCATTGAGGCAGACTCAGTTTCAGATCATCCCACCATGCTCCTGTCCAATGAGCCTTGGGGTACCAAAAGCTCCAAAATGCTATCTCTACAAAACCCAAGTGCCCAGATTCCCTGGGCAGCACAGCAATCCAAGACATGCTTGGACTCTTCTTATCGTCCTTCTTAAATTGAAAGTGAATAGAAAGAGACTCTGACCCCAGGACATCTGAATCTCAGCTTTTTTTTATAATACCTACCACCACTGTTTGTTCATTTCCCCAGATTTCTTTCTCCCAGAACATAGCACCTCATCCATGTACACACACATTCACATATACATATGAATGTATTCATACACATGTACCCATGCATACATACAATATATTCATTCATACACATGCATGCACTCACACACATACATATCCATTCATGTAGTTATACATACATTTCATACACACACATATACTCATACATGCATAGATTCACACATATATGCATTCATTCATGATTCATGCTTACAAATATATATTCATAAATATGCATTTATGAATCTACACATACACTCAGGAACATACACCTTTATTCATGCAAACATACACACACATTCATATAGTATACATATACACACAACATTCATGAACAGGCATGAATACATGCATGAATTCATATATACACATTCATCATGCACTTATGCATACATACGTGCATTCACACATATACACATTTGTGCACACACATGTATATACTCATAAACACATATATGCATTTACACAGACATTCATTCATGCACTCATATATAAATACATGCAATCATGAACACCCATATTTATTTGTGCACACATGCCCACATACCTGTATTTGTACACACACTCATTTGTACACTCATGCATACACATGTGCATTCATCTATACATATGTATATTCATGAACATATACACACATGTTCCATTTTCTCACTGCACAGTTGGTTTCTTCTTTGATTTCTGTCCTTCTAAGGGTCACAATGGTTGATGCTTAGTAAACGCTGCTGTCTGAATGTCTGTGTCCCCCTAGCATACATGTGTGAAACCTAATTTTCAATATCAAAGCAGTAACAAGTAGGGCCTTTGGAATTTGCTTAGGTCCCTGGGGCCTCCTCTTCAGTGAAGACACCATAGAGAGCTTGCTTTCACCATCCAAGGGTGCCATGCATAAGGAAAAGTCTTTGCCAGAAGCAAATCTGCCTGCCCACTAATTCAAGCAGCATAGTTCCCAGAACTACGAATAATGATTCTGTTGTTTACAAATTATCCACTCTTAGTGTCTTGTTATAGTAACTCAAATGCACTAAGTCCAAAGCTAACTACAGGCCTCCTGTGGCTGGAAAGTACCTGACACTCGGCTCCCATACATCTGACAAGGATACTGCCACTGTCTTTGTGCTCCAGGCAAGGAAACTGAGGCACAGAGACTATGAGCAACCTGTCAACATCCATGCAGCCAGCAGGGAGGAAAGATGATACCCCCCCACACACACACACACATACACAAAGGGAGGCATAGACCACCTCCCACATCACACACACCAGCCTGTCCATGATTAGCAGGTCTGTGTGGTGAGTTCCCTGTCCTCTGCTCCCAGGTGAACACTCACGAAACCCCAGCTAGAACAAGCGTCCCTGAAGATCAAGCGGCTTCGGTGTGCTGAGGGGCAGAGCTCTGAGGTCATTCTGAAGGCGTGCCAGCTTCTTTAAGTACTTAAAGGCAGAAAGAATCACAATCCCCTTGACTTTTTATTTAGAGAATAATCAAGAACCTTTTCCTCCTTCTCTCTCACTGAATACAATTTATCTTTATCAAACCAGAAAAGAATGTAAGTCTGGCTAGAAGTTTCTCACAAAGCCTGACGAGATGAAAGGTGCCATAATAGATTCACAAAGCAGCCAATTTTTTTTTAATCTGTGGAGAGCTGGCTTCATATGATCCTTTCATACGCGTAAAAAGTAAGACATTGTGTTTATGTGGCGCATGCATTTGTCTGCATCACAGAATGGGGGTGGGGGTGGGAGGCGGTGACCAGACACCAGACACCTAGAGCCTTCGCTGTTTGTTTGCTTTTGGTTCTGTCCAGGTGTTTCATAATAGTGGAAAACCTGCTTTTTAAACACCTGGAATTTAGACCAAGTGGCCAATTCAGGCTCAAAGAACTGCATTTGTTATCTGTCCTAAACAGGAGCTCGCCCCATACTTCTTACTCAACTGAAGAAAGGGAACGTTCACATTGTAGTAAGCATGACGATTGACCGTACCTGGCTTTGTGTCAAGCAAAAGTAAGCATCCGCATTGGAAAGGCCTGACCTTGAAAAGCTGGTTAAATGAATGCTGCGCCGGCTGCTGGCTGCAGGGCCAGCCAGGAAGTAGGTCGGCAGAGCTACGGGGCTGGCTTCTGTCACTCCCAGTCTGAGCTTGCACAATTCAGAGAAGGGGAAAATGTTCTCAGATGAGAGAAGCGACTGCGTGCGGTTCTGGGCAGCAGCATGTCATACTGACAAACCATCATCACTACCAAATGACATCACCCAGGAAGGCTGTCCACAGGCAGGAGGCCGAGTTCTGCTTCTTTAATCAGTTACATTCATTTGATTCTTTCAGGGGGGGTCTTACATTTTTATTTATTTGTATCTCTATTTGTGTGGTGCCTGAAGAGGGTTTGGGATCCCCGAGCTAGCTTGAATTGCAAGCAGGTATGAGCTATCCAGTGCGGGATCTGGAAAATGAACTCAAGTTCTCTGGAAGACCAGTAAGATCTCTTAACCACTGAACTTTCTCCAGCCCCTCAGATTGTTCAGTTTATTTGGCAGCAGCTGCTGCTGCTGCTGCTGCTGCTATTCTTGTTGTCGTTGTTCTTGTTCTTGCTCCTTTCAGCTTCCCAGCAGAGAAACAAATGTTACTGTCTGCTTTCTCTGAACCTCGCCACACCGTCACCTCTTCTTACAGGCTGCCTGCCAGGCACTTAATGGTCCTGGCCTGAGTGATAGACAAAATAGACCAATAAAAATCTGCAGATTTTGGACACTTACGATAGAAGGAGCAATCTCTCAGTGATGGATGTGCCTGGCTCAGGAGCGTCCACCCACACACCCACGTCACTGACATGTCATAGGCTATCCAAGGGTAACAGTTCTGCAGTTCCCAGGGCTCACCTACTGTGTGCCACGTCTCCCTTTCCTAATCTGCAAACTAGGGCAATCTATGCACTTACTCTGTGGGGTTCTGCTCTGCATTTAACAAGTAGAAACTGATGAGGCATAAGTTGGGATAATCCAAGAGTTTAATCAAAACAACAAATAAGTAAAGCTACTGACAACGAAGCCTGAACCACGTAGCTAAAGCTCAGGGAATGAAGGAAAAGTACAGAGCCCAGTGGCTGGCAATAGCGGGTACCAGCATCATGCCTGGGCCTACAGAGATACTGGAGTAAGTGTGAGTATCAGTGTTCATGATGTAACCTATGACCCACCACAGCAGGAAGCAGCCTGGGATGCTAACCCTGCATTAATGAACCCAAAGGAATAAATGCATTGATTTCACCCTGCTTCTTGCCTCTGCCTCTCCATATGCCCCATTGGCTGAAGCCAGAAGAATGTAGAGCACAAGGGGGGATCTTTCATATATCCCACATGGGGCACATCCTGGGTACCAAGGAGTAGAGAAGGGAGGAGCAAAAATGGGTGGCATGAAGCACCAACAGTTTGATGAGAAAGAGTTGAATGCTTAGCACAGTGCCTAGGACATACATCCAGTATATGGTAAGAGTACTGCGTAGTGAACCATCAATGGTGTCATATCAAGCTGGCATCTTAGAGGGAACTGAGGCAGAAAAGGACCCCTCGCCTCTGCAGGAGGATCTAGATTCTAATCATTAGAGACCTGCCAACAACTCTAGTGCAAAGGCAAGTGTCCCCCTCCTCCACTCCTTGATTCTGGGGTTTTGCTTCCTATTACATCAGGGGATTATGAGCTGATGCATGTAGGGCCTCTCCAGTTTAAAATGCTGTGCTTCAAGGCTGATGGCCAACATTTGAAGTAATTTCAATTGGTCCCTAATAGTCCCAATTTTGTTATGTTTTTTTCTTGATCCCAAGATAAATGGCTGGATTTGGACAGTACCACAGGGACGTCCCGTGCCCGACTCAGCCATAGCGCCTTTCCAACCCTGTTCCTGGAGTTCTCCCAAACTGACATCACAGTGTCATATCTACTTTGTTCTCAGAGGAAGCAAGGTCACAGAATGGGAGCCAGTGCCCTGAACTCCTCCAATGCTCTACCTGCCCTTTCCTCTGGAGAGAGACCTCATCCATTCTTGACATCTGCTAAGCTTCACAGAGAAAAAGTTTGGCCAAAAGATGCTTTTAGGAATACTTTACACAGAGAATAGCTACAGCCAGGTGGCAATACCTGAATGCAGTTTAGATAAGCTGCACTACAGAAACCTCTACAGATGCTGAGGTCCTTCTGAGGAAGCCAAGGGCTCCAAAGAAAACTATGGCGAATCCTAACACACAGAATCCCCAAGACATTTTTCCAGAAGGACTTGGTCCCTCTGCAGTCTCCTTTCCCTCCTGAAGGCTGAACCAGAGGTCCTTAACTAAGTCTTTGGAGATTGTATAATAATAATAATAATAATAATAATAATAATAATAATAATAATAGACCCATAACACTGTTAGGTGGTTAATAATAATAAGCTCTTTCATGTTCATCATTTTTCCCATCCCAGCAAAGCCTGTGGGTCCCCAAGTTCACACCAAGGTGAGCAACCCAGCCAGGTCTGAAGTTTTCTTTATGTTTACCCAAAGTCCGCATTGCCCTCACTAACAGCTGCTCAATGAGTGCAGGCTACAGACCAGTAGATCTGGTTGTGTCGCCTTGATTTCTGTTTAATTACTATTTCTATTAGAGGCCACCATCTCTGCTTCTTCTTACCACTGTTTGAAATAGTCCTCATCCACTCAGACATTATCTACCTGCTCCCCTAGAATGCCATGGCAGCTGCCCAAAATGAAGGACTCATGGTCCCTGTCACATTGGTGGCAATATCCACAGTGCCTGGTTCACCATCTGACACTCAAAATGCACACGGCACATATCTGCCAAGTGAAATTTTGAATCCTCCCATTCCTTGAGGTCATTTTTCCTAACTCGGTTTCAAGGCACCCAAAGCTAAAAATAACCAGGTTTTGACTCAGCAGCTGGCAAATGTCCAGGTTACTTTTAGCTTCAGAGGTTAAGGAAGAAAAGTGGGCCAGATGAACGTGGAGCAAACTGCCTGACAGTGCATCCCTGTGCGGAGAATGTTAAGGGGCCCTGCAAAATGATTATTGACAAACGGCTCCGCTTACTTTCCCAGGAGTCCCAGCTTTAACAGCTAGCATTTCTAGAAATCCATGAGTCTCTCCCACAAGACAGGGAGCTCTAGAGAAACAAGGGCTGTACTTTACTCATCTTTGTTTCTTTAGGAGTTAGGAGTGAGCTTGGATAAGCCAGGCCCTGAAAAACATTGGGGAGAGTGAAAGGGGTTGGTGACTGTTAGCAACCATAGCAACTGAGTATGAGTGGAATCGTAAGACATTAAAACATAAAGACATCCCCACAGCCATCTGCTTTGGTTTTCTTGTGGTTTGTCTGCCAAAGGTCCTTGAACCAGAAGGAGAACCTTCGAGAGGCAAAGCCTCATGGGAGATGATTCTATCACTAGGGTACCATCCTTGGATGGTTAGGTCTAACCAGCCTGGATGGGGTAAAGCAAAGTCAGTTTGTTGCAAAGGCAGTTCACCCTGTTAGCTACTTAGCTACTTCTCTCGTTTCTGCTCGCATGTGCTCCATCTATATATAGCCATTTACCAACCAGACTGTGTGACACGAAGCCAGGGGTCTACTCCAGCTGCCAGGACCATGCTTTTTGAACTGCCCAAACATCAGAAACATGTACCAAATAAGTCTCTATTCTTAAAATACCCAGCCTCAGGTATTTTGTTATAGCAACACACAAAATACATCATTTGACTCTGGTAGCCATTGTCTGTCTGTGGCTATATAAATCAAAATCAAATGGAATTCAATAAAATTAAAATTAAAATTATAATCTTTCAGCCACACTAGACACTTTTCAAGCACTCATGGCGATCCTATTTCAAGGTACTGGTAGAGCAGCGTCTTCAGCTTCTTGGACTTTAGGTTAAGATCACCCTTGTCTCCTTGTCTTCCCTCCTCCTGATGCTGAAGTTTCTGCCTCTGAAGAAGGATCTAGAATCTACCATTAGGGACCAACTACCAACTCTGGGATGTTAAACTCTGGGACTGTGTGAGGTGACAGCTCACTGACTGGTGGCCTTTGGATGGCCTTGAGAAAGATCTCATCCTATAAGGAAAGAAAAGAATGTCAGGAAAACAAAACAATTCCCCCCCCCCCCAAGAGACCCACTATGCAAGAACCATGGTCTCCTAGTTACTGCCTAGTCGGTTTTAATCATTAAACTTCACTCAGAACCTGAGAGCACCTCACAAGCATCCTCTTCTTTCAAGTCAGTGTGGTTTGGAGAGCAGGGAAGAAATCCTAGATGCACTTAGAGAATAAATGTAAGGCCCATCAAGCAAAGGATGGGAAACCTAACTTCCCACAGAAAGCTGGAAGCCAAGAGATCTGAAGCATGCCCAAATGTGGGTTGCTTTTTTTTTTAAGCTTTTCAGCATTGTTTTCATTTCAATGTTGGGAGGTTAATACCCAAGATGGACACTCTTTTTGAAGAGTCCCTTTTGATTTTAATTTCTCAAAGTCCTCATTTGAACTCCCTTTTTGTTTATATTATACCCATCCACAATTTTCCTTTCTTTCCAGGTAACCTGATCCCCAAAAATGTGCAGAATCCATCCGTGCCCACTGCTTTTAATTAAACATCAACTCGTCCTTTCAACTGGGTCTTTGAGGATTTTTTTTTTTGCATTGTCTTCTCTAGATGTATTTGTCTTTTCCTGAAATTACATCGAATCAAGTTCTCAAAAATGCATTTCTTAATCTTTAAATAGCTTGGAATGAATCTTGGCAGCATCTTAAGAAACCCTATAAAAGGGAAGAAGCCCTACCCATTTCCCTCACAAGAAGTTATGTGTGGTGTGTTGGGGCTTGCATGTGCAGATCTTACAGCATCAGAATGAACCCTGAAAACCCCAGGCTCCCATTTCCATACCTAAAAGAAGTCTGCATACATTGTCCCAGAATACTGTCTTCATACTGACACTTTTCCTAAAGTGGCTCTGGGGGAAGATGTGTCAGGGAACCAGACTCGGCCAGGGACCCCTGGGCTTCCAATAGAAGCCTTCGCCACTCCACAGCCACCCTCGTGCATGCTGGTAACACAGGCTCCAGGAGTCAGGGTGGTCAACAGCTGGCCTGAATGCGGATGGGGAGGTCTGCATGGAAGGCTCTCCATCTCCCCAGTGGACCAATGAGGCTGCAGATATCTTTGGAATCTGCAGAGGAGACCCTCCTGAGGGGGAAATAGAGAGGGGGGTCGTTTAGGAAAATTCCACTGAAGTGTATGACTATTTTCTGGTATGTCTCCTAGGGTTTCTGAAGATTGCATTACCCTCCTAAGCGAAAGTCTTAAGATGACTGCAGGAAGGGTGCTTATTGAAACCTAGAGCTCTCTGTCCCTCGGCAGGCTTTGATTTAAAACATTCAAACACACACACACACACACACACACACACACACACACACACACAGCAACCTCTTCTTCCCCAAAGACAGGAGCTTTAATGTTTAAAAAGAGAGAGAGAGAGAGAGAGAGAGAGAGAGAGAGAGAGAGAGAGAGAGAAAAGCAGGCCTCCTTCCAGCTAGCTCCTTCCTCTTAAAGAAAAATGTTGCCTGAAAAATGAAGGTATTGATGTTAAACTATGGTAACAACTTTTAAATTTTCAAGTCCTGTTCTTTGTTCCTAATGAACAAAGAAACATGAGTCCCATAACCCGGAGCTATGTTAGGGCGTGACTCCCAAGCAAGGACCAGCGTTGTAACCCAGCCATACTCCTTTCTAACTGCCAATGTGGAGACCGACGGAGGTCCAGAGAACTTAAAGAATTTTAACAGTCAGCAGGTGGTTAAGCCTGAAGTTGGGTCAGGTGTCTCGACGCCACAACTTTTTGAACAAAGACGAAGAGGAAGAATTCTTCTAGAACTTTGAGTAAGGAGAGAACAGTTTAAAAGGTGGGAAACGGACACAGGCTCCGTGCATGCCCTCCCTCAGCTGTGAACCCGCACAGTTAATGTCACACAGGCCAACTGGAAAAGCAGAGTAAATTAACGCACTAGAGACTGTGTGCTTTGAGAAGTCCTGTCTGCCTCGCAGGGTATGAAAGGTTCTGGAACCACACCGTGGTCATAATTCAGTGGGTCTGGCATCTTAGGAGCACAGCATCTCCCGGAGTTATCTCTATAATGGTAGCGTCTATAAGTAGTGTACCTGACCCTTTAGCCCTTCCCCATTCTTTACCGTAATGAGTCTAACTAGCATGAAGAGCTCAAGGGCCCTTCACTCCTTGCTGCTCTCCAGAATAGGGAAGGCTCAAGGACCACTAGGCTGGCACAGCATCTTGCTTGGCTTTGTCTTTTGAAATTGCCTTGAATAGGGGAGTGTATTCGTGTTTCACATCTCCAGAGGTAGGAGTGCACCTTTGGTTTCCATGCACACACATCTGAGACTCTTCTTTTTAAGACAGCCCTAGAGCTACTGGGGCATACTAGCTCCACGCACTGTCTATCAGGGGGGCCTGAGGATTCACCTCTCCCTGAGTCGTTAGTGCTTCTGAGTCTCTCTGTCTGTCTGTCTCTCTGTCTATCTATGTCTCTGTCTCTGTTTCTCTCTCTGTCTCTCTGTCTCTGTCTCTGTGTGTGTGTGTGTGTGTCAGTCTGTCTGTCTGTGTGTGAGTGTGTGTTTATGTATGGGGGTTGCACACTTATATCAGGATCTCCTTATGTAATCTACTCTTCCTACCCTCAAAGCGACATCATCCCCAGGGTCCTTTTGCCTGAGATATCATACTTAGCTCACCTCTGTCCCTTTTTTGACCAGAGAGTGACTCAAGCAAATATTCCTTTTTCCCAGTGACTTCTACAGGGCATGGGCCTGGCTTTGTTTTGCCCTTTACAGCTGGTATCCAGTAGGCTCACAGTCACACTTTGGGAGGTGGTATCCAGTAGGCCCACAGTCATGCTTTGAGAAGAGGTCCTACCCTGGCAGGACTTAAGATAACAACAGGGCAGGGTGAGGAGATGGTTTAGTTAGCTGTCCAAGCAAGCAGACTTGGGTTCAGATTCTCAGCAATTGCATAAAAAGCCAGATACAGTGGAGCCTTTAACCCAGTGCTGGGGAAGCAGGGATAGGGGCATCACTGGGGCTTGGTGGCTGCTCGGCCTGGCCAAACCAATGAATTCTAGGGTTCAATGAGAGAGAGCCAGCCAAAAATAAGTAATGAGGAGGAGAAGGAGGAAGAGGGGGAGAAAGAAGAGGGAAGAGGAAGAAGAGGAGGAGAAAGGAGGGGGAGGATGAAGAGAAGGAAGAGGAGAAAAAGGAGGGAGGAGAAAGAGAAGGGAGGAGGAAGAGGGGAGGAGGGGGAAGAGGAGGGAGGAGGAAGAAGACAAGGAAGGAGGAGGAGAATGGGGGGGAGGAGGAGATGGAAGAGGAGAAAAAGGAGGGAGGAGAAAGGAGGTGGGAGGAGGAGAAAGAGGAGGGAGGAGGAAGAGTGGAGGAGGAGGAGAAAGAGGACGGAGGAGGAGGAGGAGGAGATAAAGAATGCATAAGGAAGAAACCCAATGTCCAGTCTGGCCACCATGTGAACCTGTAAATGCCTATACGCATACACACATATGAATACATGACAAAGGTGGTGGGGAACAGGGCCTTAATTGTACACTTTGTCCCCATGTACTGACTTGAGTACTTCTGCATTTACTCTTACTAGAAAAGTGCTAAATGTAAATGAGCTAAATACCTAATAAAAAATGGAAAGAAAAAAAAAATGGGGCTCAGAACTGAACAAAGAATTCTCACCTGAGGAATACCGAATGGCAGAGAAGCACCTGAAAAAATGTTCAACATCCTTAATCATCAGGGAAATGCAAATCAAAACAACCCTGAGATTCCACCTCACACCAGTCAGAATGGCTAAGATCAAAAATTCAGGTGACAGCAGATGCTGGTGAGGATGTGGAGAAAGAGGAACACTCCTCCATTGTTGGTGGGATTGCAAGCTTGTCCAACCACTCTGGAAATCAGTCTGGTGGTTCCTCAGAAAATTGGACATAGTACTCCCGGAGGATCCAGCAATACCTCTCCTGGGCATATATCCAGAAGATGCCCCAACTGGTAAGAAGGACACATGCTCCACTATGTTCATAGCAGCCTTATTTATAATAGCCAGAAGCTGGAAAGAACCCAGATGCCCCTCAACAGAGGAATGGATACAGAAGAAAAAAAAAAAAAAAAGAAAAGAAAAGTGCTATTGCTTGATTATTATTGTCTGTCATAGAATAAGAAAGAGTCGGGGAGCACAGTTAGCCCACTTGGAGTTTTACCACCCTATCCTGAAGGAGAGACTGCAAGAAGGTCTGTTTCTGTCCTAAGCTTCCAAGAATCCTCTTAGTCCAAAGAAGCCCAGATAATTCTACAACAGTGGTTCTCAACCTTTGTAATGCGGTGACCCTTTAATATATAGTTCCTTATGTTGTGGTGACCCCCAACCATAAAATTATTTTCCTTGCTACTTCATAACTGTAATGTTTCTTCCATTATGAATCATAATATAAATATCCATATTTTCCCAAGGTCTTAGGCCACCCCTGTGAAAGGGACATTCAACCCATTCAAGCCCAAAAGCAGTCAAGACCCACAGGTTGAGAACCGCTGCGCTATGCACTCTCCAGGTGCCCCTCAAAACTGTATGGCAGCGCTGGAGAGTTGCGGGAAGGGAGAGGCAGTAAGAACCTCACTACCATCTTCTCACAAGTATGACATACTGGGTTGAAGGCCATGGACAAAATTCTGTCAGCCTCAGCTTAGTGTGAAGCTGGACACACCTGAATATATTATTCAAATAGCAGAGACAGGCGACAGGCTTGGGGCATGTTGAAACATTAAGCTGACAGGGGAAGTACTAGAACTGATGTCTGGGCACCAAACAGCATCATCCACACTGCAAGGTGGTGTTCGTTAGGGGTTTGAAAACAGAGGCTAAGTCCTGGAAGCCCGAGGTAGGGTATAGTACCAGAAGGCTCCGCAGATTTCCTCTCCCAAGCCCCTCGCTCTCCTTTGATTTCATGTAGGTCTGACAAATAGACTGTAAGTGTCCAAACTTTAGAAGACTCGCTGGACGTCACATATCAATAGGGCATTCCTGCCTCCCCAGCAGGCTCCTGCATGTCCCTTCCTGACCCAGTCTCCTCTGTGGGGGTAAACAGAGTCTGGTTTGTATCACTACAGACTAGCTTGTCTGTCCTTGTTCTTATGTATATAGAGCACTATAGTATAGATTCTCGTGTCAGCTCCCCCTTGCCTCAGGTTGCATCTGTACGTTTATCTCTGTCATTCAATACGTACTACAGTCTTTCTTTTTCATTGTCCACCGCAAGAGCACATCCAGTTTGCACGCACGTTTGGATAGTTTGTTTATCCTCCTGGGTAGTTTCCAATATTTTTACTATTCTGAAGTAATAATCTGGAACATTTATCTTGCTGAACAAATGCACGGGCTTCCCTTGAAGAAAGACTTTGGAGTATAAAAACTTGAATACTGTGCAGGTGGGTGCATTTATCTCTAAATACTCCTGTGCAATGATCCTCTTTGGTGACCATGCCAACCTACACTCTTACCAACTCCATATGAGTTTACTTGACCCACATCTTTGCCCAATGTTAATATTGTTAGACTTTTATCATTTTAGCCAACCTACTTGCAGGTGAGTAGCAGTGTCTTATTATGGTTTTGATTAGTGTTTCTTATCTAGGACTGTTCCACTTCAAATACTGATGTGGGTGCCTGACAGGGGCCACAGGGTCTCTCCAGTCACATGGGTTGCGTCCCCTGGCACTAGTAAACAGCCTTGCAGACAGTCAATAGACTAGGACTAAAGTCAACACATTCTTACTATGGAGACCTAACAGGAATTGCAGTCTTGGGGGACTTCAGCACAACTCTGACCCTCTGAGGAGGGAATGAGCTAGAAGAGACTACGGAGCATGCACTGTGCCCATGTATGTAAATCACATGTAAAAGGCAGAAAGCAGACCCTCAAGCTATGATGCTCTGCAGCTGCCGTGCCTACCTGTCTCCACTCCAGAGAATGCCGGAACACCCAGGAGGCAGCAGGCAGGGTTCAACAAGGGTAAGGTTTTACTCTTGTCTTTAATCTGGTACCATGGGGACACTGGACCCTCACCCTTGGGATGTCCATAAAATATAAAAATCGGGGTTTCTTTGTTTGGCTCTTTCTTAATTGATTATCCATTTGTGTTCAAATAAATGAGGCTTCTTCTGGCTAGTGGTTAACTTAGAATCAGACAGTGGGAAGGCGTTACTGTCTATGGCACCTGTCACAGGCATAGGAAAGGCATCGTTGGTGTCCTGAAAATGTGCCTGATGAAAGCTAATATATGACCCAGAATCAGTAATCAGAAAGGAGGCTTTGAATCTCACTCATCTTAAGATTTGGGCCAAGTAACTTCTCTGTGAACTGATTTTTTTCCCATCTATATCAACTGGAGTTGAACCACTTTGAGGAAGGTCGGTGTCAAGGTCTAGTTCTCCCAATCTGTGACTTCCCTTCAACCTTAGTGCCTGGCTTTGCTAAGATACAAAAGCATCCACTCCCGGGTAGAGCAATGAGACCTGGGCCAGTTCCCGCCACACATCCAAGATGATAGAAAGCCCGACCCAGATTCTGCACTGGCTAATTGAGCATTAAGACACAACAAGGGCTCTATTGCGGCATAATAATGCATGCCTGGCTGATTTATTAAGCATCTAACTTAAAAGCGCATTGTTCTGCAAGGCCCCGTAGCTTAGGCAGCGCTCCATGGAAAACACTTGCGGTGAGGCTGCTGTAGTGTTCAGATCCTGTTACATCCCATAACTTCCAACTTCCCAGTCCCTAGGCTGCAGCCTTCAGCTCCCTTCCTGCCCTTTTCAGAAGCCTGACAGCCTGGGTCTGGCTCTCACCTCTTTGCAGAGCTGTGGCGCCCCCTGTCGGCACTGAGTTTTTCTTAGATTCTAACTATGCAGCAAAGGGAGGAGGGATTGACGGCTTTCTCTAACTCAGATGAAGCCAGGCAGAAGGCAAACGAAGAGAAAGAACCCCACAACCTGCCCCCTTGGCCAGCCTAATTTTACTCAGAGCACTTCTCTCTGGCTCCCATGTTTATGTTTATTTAAGCTCCACTCGTGTACAACGATAACAAAGCCTATGTTTTGTTCTCTATTGGAATTTCGGCTCCCTGCTTGGCATGAAGGAGGCACCTGGTAATATTTTCCCCGAAAGAATCATTTATTCATTCCATGAGTGGTGATGTCAGGTGGTAGCAACAGTCTCCAAGCAGAAGAAAGCAGGGTAAAGAGGATGGCGTGCCAAAAGTAAGTTTTGCTATTTCAGATGAAGTGATTAGGGAGTGGGGAGAGCTCTCGATAAAGATCCACAAACAGAAACAAAGAAAATAAGAAAATGTGTCACTCAAAGTTGTAGGGGAAGAATATTCTAGATTGAACCCAGCCAGTTTCAAGGCCCAAGTGAGAGCGTGACGAATTTGCAGGGGCCCATGGGCCTGAAGCATAGCACGAGAGCAGAAGGCAAGAGGGTTGAGAGGTATCTAAGGCCAAATCTCTAAAAGGGACAGGAGCTTGCCAGGCATGGACCAGATCCAACCCCGTGCCCTTTGTGGTAATGTGCCGGGTTATAGCCGTGCTGTGCCTTACCTTATCCTCCATGGCTTTGCTCATGCTACAGCAGATGAGCACACAGACACCAGGCCGGCAAAGGCCAAAATAGTCGCTGTCCAGCCCCTGCCCTCAGTCATCAGAGACCACTGTCAAGACTTCAGCTCTTCTCAGAAGAACAATGGGAAGCCACTAGAGGCCCAGACACTGAGCAGAAGGTTGACACACTCAGACTCACAACTTAAAAGGATCAGAGTTGCTTCTGAGGGAAATAAGAATTGTAGGGGTAGAAGCTGAAAAGTCAGTTAAGAGGTGAGAAATGGAAGTAGATTCGGCTAGAAATATTATCAGATTAGGAGATACACACCCCAGAAGCCCCTGTAACCTGCACTGCGTTTCTTTGCTTTTATGGATTCTAGCCTGGAGCTTCTGGGTTTATATGGGAGAGCTAAGAAGTCATCTGAAAAACTACAGTGTTGTTTCATTTCCATTTCTTTTCTACATCAGGAAGGAAGCCATGGCTATGATGCTAAATGTTGCAGAGAACAAGCAGCCATTTCTAATGATCTTTTGCTAATCATTCTAGGCTTGAGCTAGGGTCAAGACAAGACATTGGTTTATGTGCCAGTTCCTGGCAGCTTTCCTCATTGAAGCAGACAGACATTCAACTGGTTGGGGTTGGGGGGCACTTGGATTTAGGTCTGAGGGGGTTGAGTGCAGGTCAGGACATCAGCAAAGGCTTCAAGCTACAATTATGAATCAAACATTCCAGAGGAAGCTGAGGACCAGGGGACAATGTAATGACAATGGGAAATACCCAAAAGAAAGTATAAGGGTCGCACATCCTTACACATCCTTGCCCTCAGCCCAGCAATCAGCATGACTCAGGTAAAGCCTCACCTCCCATCATTCCTTGATGCAACACATACAGAGGCTGCCAGGTAGATGAGACATGTTTCCCTGTCATCTTGGTTCTCAATGGGTTTGATTTGGTTTGGTTTGGTTTGGGGGGTTGGTTTTTAGTTTGGGGTTTGCTTTGGGTATTGTTGTTTGGGTAGGGTTTATTTGTTGGTTTTGTTTTTGTTCTTGGTTGAGTTTGGGTTTTTTTTTTTCCTTTATTCGTTTTTGTTTTATTTTGTTTTGTTTTGGGCTTGGGGTTTTGTTTGTTTGGTTTTTTTTTTTTTTTTTTTTTTTTTTTTTTTTTTTTTTGGTTGGTTGATTGGTTGGTTGATTTCTCTGTGTAGTCCTAGCTATCCTAAAGCTTACTCTATTGAAGTGGAAATTTGTGGGTTCTTTGGAAGGTCAGTTAGATGGTGTTTTGCTGGGGCAAACACATGAAGGAACATTTAGCTGAAGTGTACCCAGATGAAAGACTAAGGCAGACTTGTGAAGGAAGGTTTCGCTGAAGCAGACACAGGAGAGAGGATGTTCTGGTAAAGCAAGCAAGTGAAAGGACATGTGATGAAGGGTTCTTTGCTAACCACATGCATGTATTGGTCTACCTTACATAGCGTAGGTGGGCTGCATTTTCAGGACTCCATAGAGAAAAAAAAACGGACCAAGAAACTTCTGGTGGTGTGCTGCAGTTTCTTACCAGACTGAAACTGATTGGCAAAGTGAGACACACCTGCTAAGGAAAGACCTGTGAAGCACACATGTTTGGAGGGTATAAATATGACTCGATGGACAGTGACAGAGGCTGAGCTTGGCTTACTGATGGAGCTAGCTGTGCAACACTGATGGGTCTCTCATCTTCACTGATCTTCATTTCCCTGAGAGAGGCACGGCAAAGAACTCCTCCTGGTCCCTCCTGCTGACTCTTGCCAAGGCTGAGGCCTGACTATCTCTGCTAGGTAGTACCACAGCTGCTGATTCCTGTTTGCTATCCTTATTCTCCTGAATTGGACTGTTGGTATATCCATGAAGTGTTTGTGGGTGGGTCGAGCTGCTGCTGCTAACCTGTGGACTGAAATGCCGATTTCCAAACAACAAAGATGGGATTTGCTCCAAAGGACCTTTCTAAATAGGTCCACCTCCCCCATTTATACCCTTTCTTTCCCACTACCTCTGGTGGGTGGTGGGCTACAACGGAGGTTAAAGTATTTAAGAATCATCATTAAAAATAAGATTGAGGCCAGACTGGCCTCAAATTCAGAGGTCCACCCATTTCTGCCTCTGCTTCCCAAGTTCTGGAATTAAAGGTGTGCCCCACCATGGCCCAGCTGTGTTTTGTTTTGCTTTGTTTAACCAAATTTCTACAAACATAGTTTTTTAGATGAGTTCCATGAGATCATGGGAAGGTCCCAGAAGGAAAGGGAATACCAAAGGGATTCAGGAGTCTGACAGCCCCAGGCTTGACCATCCTAGCTGTAATTGGTTAGCTGTGTGACCTAGGGAATGTTACTTCTCTGTGCCTCCACTCAGGTCTGCTAAGTTGAGAAGATACAAAGATGGAGAGGTTATGACAATTGTAGAGAATAGCTCACCATCATCAACTTGTGCTACCAAGCAAGAACCACGTGATGGGAAGAGTGAGCTCCATTGATGGCCTAAGCAGTCGATAAACAACCCTTCCCAGTCTCATAGTTGCCGCCAACCCATAAGAAGAAATCACCATCTCTATCACAGGGAAACGGAGAAGTTCTCCTGAAGCAACTGGCAGGAATAAACTCACTAGTAGAAAGCTGGCAGAGTGTGAACAGCTGTGTATAAAGGTCCTGAACCCGCACCCAAAAGAGCAGGAGACTATAGTCCATAGCAAGACAAGGTCAAAGAGATCAAATACCAGAGAGCCAGGACAGTGGCCTAGCCAGCACACAGTAGCCAAACCCTATGAATCAAGGCCAATCTAGGCCACAACTGGCTCCGGTAGATTTGAGTCCTGAATGGTTCATCCTTGGCCTGAAAAATCCAGGGTTGTGGGGAGTTCTGTGGCCCAAAGCAGTCAAGACAGATGTTTAGGAGTCCCTGGAACAGAAGAGGGACATTTCTCATTCCTTGCTTACTCCCTCAACCTTTGCCTCTTTCCAGCCTCCAAGTGACTCCCTATAAGCTCAAGACATTGCACAGATTTCAGAGAATTACAGCATGTGAAGACTAAAATAAGGAGCTGGAGATCAACTGGGATTTCAGCTAACTAGCACGCAATCCCTTACTCTCTCTGAGCCTATGTTTTCATCTGTAAAATATGGGCAAATGGTCCCCATCTATCACAACTTAGATTGTTAGGAGACCTAGCTAAGGTTAGAGAATAAAGAACTGGACAATCAGGACCACCTTCATCCAACTTATCACAAGTTCCCTCTCAGGGATGGTTATGGAAAGGAGTAGGAAAGGAGGGAGGTCCAATAGATCCACCCACAAGCTCCCCCATGTCCACTGGGTCATGCCTCCTAACCTCAATGCTCAGCATCAATCACTGGCATTTGTTATAATGGGGGGAAGGGGAGGGGGTCAGTGATGTCCATGTGAGTCAGTGCTGAGGACCGGGAGATGTCTGGAACCCTCTTGGGACTCTCAATTGCTCTGGGCATTTTTTAAAGCATTCGTTGGACTCAGAGAGTATTCTAAGGAGACATAGAGGGAAGAGGCTATATCTGACTTAAGAAAAACACAAGACAAATAATAACACAGAAGTGCTGAGTAAACACAGGCTCCCAAACACCAGCCTTCAACACCAATTCCTTGCCTTTGTCTGAAGTCTATAGCATTTCTTGGGGTTACCACCTTCCATTAGGGGCATCCTCAGGTACTCTACAGCACATGATTTAATGGGGCAAATGATGGAGTCTTCATAAACATCTGCTTGTTAAATATGTGAATGAGTGGTTGGGCAAGTACATGGGTGGATTGGATACATGGATGGATGGATCGATGGATGGATGGACGAACAGATGGATGAATGGATGGACTGGGTTGGATTGAATTTGGATATATGACTGGATGGATGGATGGATGGATGGATGGATGGATGGATGGATGGATGGATGGATACATGTATGCATGGGTGAATGGGTGGGTGGATTGTAGGTGGGTAGATGAATGGGTAGATAAATAGGTTCATGGATTGGGGTAGATTGGATATGTAGATGTATGGAATGGAAAGATGAGAGGAATGACTGGCTTGATGAACACTAACTTTTGGATACTCATTCTTGATTTTCTACAAATGTCAATTCATGGCATGCCTCTGTCATGAAAATACCATTGTGCCATCTCTTCTCTAGAATTGAAAATCAAAGGAATGGATTTTAGGTGGCATCAACCCAAGCTATTTCCTTCTCTATCAAGAAGCAGTGGCAATGGATTCTGAGTTTATACCAAGAGATATTATTCTCAGGCTCAAATAAGAATGGGGGTGAATCTGCCTTGACTGCAATGGGTATACAAAAGCAACTCAGCATTCCATGGGCCCGTTTGAGGTCAATACATGCTGAGGTCAAGGAGATGGAGCTTGGATTCTCCGTGTTGTAAAGCCTTGAACAGCACACAGCCTGTTTCTGTGTATTCTTCTCCAGAGCACTGCATCTCTGAGCTGGGGGTGAGAATATGGAAGAATACACACAGCATCCACAGCAATAGAGAGAACGGCTACATTCAATGAGCATGTACTACTCGGATGCTGTCATGGTATACATCCCTCATAGTTATCTTACTGAGTGTCCTACACATCTGGTTCTGCTGCTACTTAGACTCCTCTTTATTAGATACTCAGTTCTTACCTCCCATCAGAGCTGAGATACAGTCCCCAGTCTAGAAAGGAGGGTAGGATTAGACAGAGCAACAATGCGTGGATTTCAAGCTTATGAAGCATCCCAGATTGTCACTCACCCATCTGGAAGCTTCAGGGTCCCACCATGAGAACAGTCTAGTATCTACCACCTTCCAGCCTGGGTACAAAGTAGCCCACACCAATCACACTCACAATCTAGGTCCAGAGCTTACCCTTCTCCAAATTGTACAAGCAAACTCTGATTGGCCAAAACCCGGGGAGTGAGATACAAAAATAAAGGTATAATAGCATGTGGATACTGTGCTTGTTCATTATACAGCAACAGTGAACATTACTGATAATTAATTCTATAAATGGGGGAAACAAGGTCCAGAGAGTCTAAGTAACTTACCTAAAGCTATCCAGCTTATAAATGGCAGAATTAAAGGAGAACCAGATCTTCCAGGCCCTGGAGAAGAAGTTTGGAATCATAACACTGCCCTGCCCTGCACCTATGACTTTAGGAAGCGCCAGTATGTCAAGCTGTATCTGTGTTTCTCAACCTGCAGGTTGCAACCTCTTTGGGGGTTGGATGACCTTTTTACAGAGATTGAATAGCAGACATCCTATACATCAGTTATTTACATTATGATTCATAACAGTAGCAAAATTACAGTTATGAAGTAGCAATAGAAATAATGTTACAGTTGGAAGTCAACCCAACATGAGGAACTGTATTAAAGAGTCACAGCATTAGGAAGGTTGAGAGTCACTGAGCTATATAAAAAGAACAGCCAGCTGGGCAGTGGTGGCGCATGCCTTTAATCCCAGCACTCAGGAGGCAGAGGCAGGCAGATTTCTGAGTTTGAGGCCAGCCTGATCTACAGAGTGAGTTCCAGGACAGCCAGGGCTACACAGTAAAACCCTGTCTCAAAAAAACAAAACAAAACAAAACAAAACAAAACAAAACAAAACAAAACAAAACAAAACAAAACAAAGTCATACACACCCAAAAAAAGAAATCAACAGGCATCTCCAGACCTGATGAAAGCCAAGCTAGGAGAAGTCCTGGGTCCTTACAGGAGGGTTCCCTCCACTCTGTGTCTACTCCAGGCCTAAAGCCCTGACAGGGCCTCCTGGAGTGCTGCCCGCTGAGGACAGCATGGCCATTGACCTCCTGAACTCTCAGCAGCTGCCAATTGCCCACAGGAGGCTTGCATAGGGTGGGGCCCATTTTTATTCCATCACAGAGCAGGAAGGACTCACAAGGTCAACACAAATAGTTTAGAATGTATAGATAGTAACAGTTACTAGAGAGAGGTAGCTCATGAGTTCCCACACTCCTCTCCAAGGACATATAGGCAGTTAAAGGTCGCTGGGATAAATCTTTAGTGGTGCAGTCGCTCACAGCTGACTATGTTCTTATAAGTAACATAGACTTTATAGACTCATCTGCTGTCATTGGCACCCTATCTCAGATGGCTTTTCATTTGTTCATTTACCCACAAAGCTCACACAACAAGGGTTTGAGAGAGAGGGGACACACCCTAAAGAAGTCACAGCACAGTCATGGAGTTCTCCATCACATGGGAGTAGATAGCCACTCAGACACTGAAACCCACGGGCCCTAGCCAAAGCATTTCATGAGTCTCTGTGCACTCTCAAACCTTTAGACTCGTGGTTCTCATCCCTCAGGGGTTACATATCATATTTCCACCAAGATTCATAACAGTAGCAAAATTACAGTTATGAAGAAGCAACACAAACAGCTTTACGGTAGGGGGGGTCACCACAACCCGAGGATCTGTATTAAAGGCTCGCAGTGCTAGAAAGGCTGAGAGCCTTCTCTGTGCCACGACTGCCTTCCTAATGTTCAATACCTTTTCTAATACCACTGCTTTAGATTGTGGTAGCAAATGGTTCCTCAAATATTCTGGAACAAGCTTTTAGAGAACATGTGGAGAAAAGAGATGAACCAGACCAGCAATGTTTCTGGTTTTCCTGTGTAGGTCCCTAATCAGAATGACGTGTTCAAAAGTGTCATTTTGTCAATTTCCAAAACTTCAAACTTCCCAATTCACTTAGAGATACCTTATTTTCCCCCCAAGACCACTAGGCATCCTTGTCTGTGTTTCCTTTTTTCTTTCAGACATTGGAAAATTAGTGAGGAAACAACAAAGATCCTGTTCATTAAAAGCAATGCCCTGCAAACCAAAAACACATAACTGTTAGATATTGAAGAAGGGGAGGCACTGTTGTTGGTTTCTGAAAGGACTTGACATATGATTGTCCTTTGGGGATGAGGAGGCTTAATAGAAGAAAGGGCCTCAGGAGCATGACCAGGCCTTTGTGGTGGAAGAATGTTTTTAAAACATACAATGTGTTAACAACAGCCTAACAGGTCCTTAAAGAAAAGAAGAGGGTTCCCTTTAAAACCCGGTAAAGAACGTCATCAAAAGAGACAGGCTGATGTAAGAGAGAAGCTGTCGTGACAGGGAGATGAGAGAGCCCAGAGAGAGTCATGGGAAGTCACCCAAGGGAAAATAGCTGCTTGTATAAGTTTTGGGGTCTGGCAAAAAGTCTTATATTACATGATTTGGTCTAGGATAAGCTACGTGACAAAGGCACATAATGGATGCAGAACACCAACAAAATTCTCAGCCAGAGGGTAAAGTGAGAATCAGAAAAAGGGATGATATATGGCACAGAGCACATGAGTGCCCTGCCTATCCCCACCTCTAACTCATGGTCCTTCCAGCACCACAGATCATGAAGTCAGAGGCATGGTGGATTTCTGGAACCCCCAAGGAGGCAGTGGAGTTCAACCGGATGTAGCAGGAATCTTAAGTTAGTGCTATGGATAGAATGAGCATTGTATTTCTTCCTGGAGGAAGTGTGGAGTAAAGAAAGAAAGGCTAATAAGCCAAGGTTCCTAGTGTTGGCTAAGCAACTACCTGCACCAGCACAGTGTCTCTACAATTCCCTTAGCTGTCACTACAAGTCACATGATGATTGTTCTGGCTCCAGACATTTCATAGATACTCCAAGAAGAAGAAAAAAGAATGGAGCAGGAAGAAACATGCCTATATTAAAAAGGAAAAGAATTCCCCCAAATCCCCAGCCAACTTCTAATTACACATCACTAGCCATAACTGGGTCATGTGACCAGCTGGCTGCAAAGAAACTGGGAAATGAAGCTTAGCAGAAGAGCACATATGTGGCCACCAACAGACCAGCACATGAGGCAGATGTGCTGAACAGTCTCCAGTGGCAGCTGGAAGTCACCAGAAAGGGTACTGGCATCAGCGGTGGCCTTAGACCAGCTTGGTGGATGGTTTCTGATTCACCTCTTGCCCTCCTTTACCTAACAGGCTTTCACACTTTCCCAGCAAGAGGCACAGATTGACAGCAATGATGGGTGTGGAGCTTTTCCCGGGCTCTGCTGCTGGTTCGGGGCTCAGAAGGAGCAGAAGTCTTGGGATTTTTCCTTCTGAGATGAACACACTTGATTTTAATAGCAAATGACTTTCCTGTCTGGTATAAGTCACTAATAGAATTAAGCACAGGAGAGCAGCACATACCAAGGTGTAAGAAAAATGACCCTAGCATCTGTCAGAAAAGGGAATCAGAACAACCCAGGTCCCCAGGGTGGTGGGTTTTGCTGGATTATCTGGAGAAGGCTTTCAGAAGCTAAGCAGATCGCCTGGATGCAACTTCCCTAAAGGTCCACTAACACTTGATGCTGAGGATAAAGACCTCCGCATGCAAATGACTGTAAATGGATTGAAAGTGAGGCATCCAAGGGGAAGAGGAGGCTGAACTGCTCAAGCAGAAGGTGGTAATTCACAGCGCTCAGTGTCATTTCCTGCAGAGAAGGAGGACCAGCATTCAGATCACCATACAACCGGGACAGCAAGATTCGGGGGGTGGAGACCGATGTCATCTCTGGGTATGTCTGTTTCCATTCCAAGAAATGATTTCACTGGGACAGAAGGATGAAATGCATGGATGGGCAAATTCTTTGGTGAATGTTAACTGCACAAGGACTGAATTTGTACATTTTTTATGAACCCTGGAAGAGATCCTGACTGAAGGACTCACTCTCCTACACAAGACAGAGTGGCCCCGAGGGAATGTGTGGCGAGATCACTTCCTTTGCTGATGGAGAGAAACCCCAGACCACAGGCACTTCAATCATCTGCATATGCTCAGCTGGGGTTGGGGGGGGGTAGGGATGGAGGAAGGGAATGGGGGGTGGGGTCTGCCAGAGGAGGGGGGAACATGCAGGCACTTTCTATCTGGTAACTTATTTCCAGGAAAGAAATGGAGTTAGTTTTGCCTTTGAATTCCCAGCCTCCCTGTCATGTCTATCAATTTCTGTTAGTTTCAAAGTCTGGCTCTAATAATGCCTTCACTGGTCATTTAAAACATGACATAGTTCCAAAGGTTAAAGTTCACAATCAAGGCAGAGCTAGGCTCTAAGAAAGAATGCTTTCTTGCCTCTTCCTGGTCCCTAGTCATGGCCAGCTGGTGCCGCCATCCCCTGTGTGGTAGCAGGGATTAACACTAACCTCTGCCTTCTTCTTCACCTGCCCTGTGTGTGTCTCTGTACCCAAATCTCTCTCCCTATGAAGACACACTGGATTTGGGCTTACCATAATCCATTTTGGCTCCTCTTAGTATGATGGTATCTATGGAGATCCTGCTCTCAGTAGGGTCACATTGAACAGGTACAGACAGGTAAGGCTTTGGCATATCTTTGGGGTATAAGGCACAATTCAGTCCACAACACAAGATAATCCAAAATGTTTTAAGTCCTATTTTTCAACTCTGTGGGCTAACTTTATTTCTGCTCCCTCCATGAGAGGATAAAGATAACATAAGCTGACATAAGAACTCTGTAACACCCTACTCATCACTTTAATGTGATTAAACACACCAATCCTGAAGGCAGTGAAGTGCTCAAGAAATAAACTCATTACACACAAAGGGCCCGCGGTCTAGGATAATCTTTGTCATGAGCTATATATGAAATCTGAGTAATATCACTTCACCTCTCTGAGCCTTCAGGTGTGAAGCCCAAAAGCAGAGCTGGCAATGGATCAGAGTTTCCTGCAGTGTGAGATATGGGTCATTGGTGAGGTGGCTGCACTCAACACTTACAGTGTATATACTGTTGACTGAAAGAGTCTGCATGATGAATGACACAGCAGAGAACTAAGTTTAAGGGGTGTGTGTGTGTGTGTGTGTGTGTGTGTGTGTGTGTGTGTGTTAGGAAGTACATACTTGTCCCAACCCAACAGGGGCCATAACGATTATGGCATGCCATTAGTCAGTCGGTCATAAAGCAAAATGGAATAAGACACAGCCACCAGACCCTTCACAGCTGATACTTAGAAAAATCATATGCTTAATCCCATCAGGTGGCCGTGGGTAAACAAATGTCTAGAAGTTGCTTAAGCTTTGGCCTTTCATATACATTTACAGTCCACTCAAGAAAACCAGCTTTGTGACTTTGTATGTTTGGTACTTTTGGGGAGGGAGGGTTGCTTTGTTTTGTTTTGTTTTGTTGTTGTTGTTGTTGTTGTTGTTGTTGTATTCTAGCTAGTTGATAATTCACTGATCAACTGATTCTTGATTACTTTTTGGCACTTAAGAAAGAAGGATCTCCGATTTTGAGTCTACTCCTATGAAAGAAAGAGCTGGGAAGAGTAACTCCCAAGGTGCTCATTTGAGTGGAAACTATCCACTCGTGCAATTTCTATGCATTTATATACTAAACAAACAAACAAGCAAACAAACCTAGCTCTCTGCCATGTCTGATCAAACACACAGACCTGCAGATGTGCCTCGGAGCCCACTCACACTGCCAGCTCAATCACATCTGGCCTGCTTTACTTCTTAGATGCCCTAGTATATGAGATATCCTTTTAACTGATGAGGCCCCTGATGCAGGAGGATGGCTCAGCAGGTAAGGGCACCTGCTGCCAACCTTGACAACCCGAGTTCAATACCCAAAGCCCCCAAAAGAAGCAGTAGAGAACCAACTCCCACAAGCTGTCCTCCAACCTCCGCGCACACACACATACAAATAGAAAAATTAAATAAAAAGAAAGTGATATGAATTGTAACCCTAGCTAGGGAGGACAAAAAAGAAACCCATTCCAGAGCTGAGAGTCTAACCCTCAGAACACAAAGCACTGCCACTCAGGTGGTCCAGATAGCATACACACAACATAAGATCATTCTAAAGCTGCTATACAAGAATATATGTCCTACCAGTATCTAGTTCATGAATCCCACACACAGACTCACTCCTATTTTCTTTCTTTCTGTCCATAAACTCATCAGTTTTTCTCTCCCATGTATAATCAAGAGTTGTATTTGCACAATGTAACATCAATCTAATAGAACCAATTCTTTTCCCTTCCTACACAGAACAGCCAACTGAGAATAAGACTCAGGCCAGCGATCTGCTTTTTCCCTGTACAAGTTAGGTCTCAAACCCAAACTGAGATGCCTACTGAACATATCAAAGTGGACCTGGCTGCCAGGTTCTCCCAGCATCCCTCAATTCCTACCTGTTACAGGGTATGGCTGGCATAGCCTGCCCCTACCCTAAACTTCTCTAGCCCAGGGGCTGGGCTTCTTTCCTGAAAGCCCCTCTGCCTCCTATGTAACTCAGCCATCTTGGCAATGCCAGCTTCTTGGCCCAGGCCACCTCACTTAGTCAACAGCTCCTTTCTTGCTCTTTCTCCTCCTCTCCTCATTTGGTCCAGCTTGGTCTGGTCATGTTCACTCTGGACTCTCCCAGATGTCCCTGCCTCTGACGTCTCTCTTTTAACTACAATAAATCCGCCATGCCTAGGAACAGTCATGTCCTTCCTTTTTCATTTCTTTTCATTTCTTTCTTTTTTTTAATTCACAAGTGAATTACCATCTGTGCCTGTTTACTGTCTCAAGGGTGCCAGCCGCTGATGAGACTCCTGGGTCACAGACAAAGAGTTTCTTTTCTCCTGGCACAGCAAAACAGTGTGAGCGTAGACTTGTGTTCCTCTTGTCCACAAGTCCCATAGGAGCAGTGTTTTAGGCCCAGAGGAGGCTATGCACACAGTGGATTTGCAGCATGGATGAGGGACAGTCAAGATAAAGAGCATGCTAATCTATGGTAAGCAGTAGGCACTCCAGTTTGGTATCCAAGAAAGAGCAACTACCATATCCCCCAAGGATGCTCAGAATAAACACAGTCCTATAGCATGCCTGAGCCAAATACTCAGGACCTAGAGAGTACGCCCCTCCCAGTCCTCAGCTGTTAATCATACTGGCTACTTCCAGTCAGGTCAAGCTTGTGGCACAATATGTCACCTGCCTTCCTTCATGCAAAATCTAAACCCATGCATGTGTGCATGCTTGCATGCATGTTCTACCTTTCCCTATACCTCTGCAAAGCCATGGGTAAGTAATGTATTTGCTAACCAATGTCATGTCTTGATTTCTAGAAGAGATCCTTGAAGTGAACCCATTTCTATGGAAGAATTCATCCTCTCACCCATGTGTCCTATCCACTTGAGCCTTTATGCAACCTGGCTTTGCTTACAGCAATCTCTAGCCACAGTGGGGTAGCCCTGTATATAGGGAGTGCCATATTATAAAAAAAAAAAAAAAAAAAAAAAACAGCAGATCTTTCAATAGTAGTTGGTTTGACCATATCCTTATAAACACTCAGTGCTCAAATGGCTCCCATTCTGACTTCAAAACTACATCCATTTTCTTCTCTAAAACTTTCCCACAACTATATTTATATGCAGAAAAGTTCCCAGTCCAACCAGATAATTCTGCTTTGAGGGGGTGATATAATTTGTTGGAATGCAAAGCCAAAATATTAAAGCGATCTCTCTGCACATAATCCTCTAATACTCCACCTGGGCATGGGGAGCACAGATGTAGTTAAAGACCCCCAGAATTTCGAGTTCTTCCCACCCTCTTTTTCATGTATCCTTTGCAGACTTCCTTCCCTGGGGCCTCTGGGCACTCCCCCAAGACTCTGTTGCTCCCTCAGCGATAAGAATTTGGAAATCCCATCACTGTTATTCAGAGCGATGTGGCAGACACGCAGGACTTTCCCAGATGAAAAATGTCTGCTTTTCCCTTTACTAGATTACTTTTCAGAAAGGTATGAGCCATAGTCAGCAGCAGTACAGTCAGGTCAAAGTGACATAAAATATCATTTCCCTGACATACCAAAAACAAAACCACTAATAAAAAGTAAAAGAACTCGAAGCCCCCCTGGCAGGGGTTCTTAATGGCCCTCAAGGAAATCTGTAGAACAGAGCTAACCAAGAACATGGAAAGTACAAAATAAATTTTGTGGAAAATAAGAATACACTCTGCTCAATTAACCTAATGCGGAGTCTTATGCTGGGATAGTGTTTTGTGACTTACAGAATCTGCTTCCACGCATGCTCTTACGAGGTGCTCACTGCAAGCCTATAAGGAATAGTAGGCAAAATACTTGGGTCAAAATAAACAAATCGAAACATTGATTTGCATTCATAGTGCATAAAAGCGTCTACTATTTTTTCATGACTTGCTCCAAACTTGAGTACCAGGTACTCCCACCATCACCTGTATCTGGAGATGGGACCAAAGGGGTCAGCATATAGACCTCTCTTCTCCGAAGTAAGCAGATGGGTAGCCCTTCAACTGGCAGACAACCAGGGAGAAACAAGGAGGGAGCTGGAGTTGTAGATGCGTGCCTTGCTTGCAGGACTCAACACACTGACCAACAGGCATCTTCTTCTTGGATAACTACCTCACCCAGCAGGGTTCAAACCCTATGGCTTTACTTTATGGCTTGCACAGGCATGGCTTCCCAGTAGCTGCATTTGTTGTTTTTCATAACACTTTGATTCTCCATTCAACTCTCACTTTACACAAGCTATTTTCTCCCCAAATCCTTGGTTGTGACTTAGGTATTGTAACTGCATGCCTGAGTTTGGTGTGAGTGGCACTGTCTTCAAACGACCTGAACTCATCTACGAGGAATAGTAGACAAAATATTTGGGTCAAAATTTTCTCTCCTTGACCTCACTTCCTCACAATCAAAAAGGGGAAAAAATCATATTTTAATGGTATTATGGTTATGTGTCATAAAACAAGTCAGGGATTCATAAGAAAAAGTGGGACTGTGAAAGGCAGCCTGTTTTCTGGTCGAGCTAGATTTAAATCCTGGAAATCCCAAAGATAACTCTGCAAGGGACAGAAGGAAATTTGCCACGCTCCCAGACACTAGGCTCCTGACATGAGGCGCCAGCTTCATAATTCTGTGGCCATCAGTCACGTAGGGCAGCACCCCAAGCTCCTGGTATTTTGTATGGACTCCACCCCCAGTTATCTGGCAACAGCCAGGTATGCTCCTTCCCACAGTTACCTGGCAACAGCCAGGTAGGCCAGCCCACTATAAAATGGGCTGCTTGCCCCCTCCTCACTCTCTTACTCCTGCTTCCCGCTTGCTTCTCTCTTGCCCTCTTGCTCCCCCTCTCTCCACATTCCCTTACTCCCTTTCTCCACATGGCCATGGCTGGCTTCTACTTCTCTACTCTCTCTCTCTCTCTCTCTCTCTCTCTCTTTCTCTGCCTCTACTACCCTCTTGGCTCCCCTTCCCACCATGGCAATAAATGACTTAAAACCATGGACTGCTTCTTCTCATCAGAATCTGCCATGCTGGAGCAATGGAGCAGGTCTTCCTCTAGAGCTGAACCCAGTCTTACTCGAGAGGCCTCCCTTTGTTCTCAGACACGGTTTCTACCAAGCCAAGCCACCTGCCCCAGGAAACCAAAGACTCTTCTCCCCATGGGACCCAGCCAGAGTGCTCTCCTCCTGACCTTTTTCCCTTCGACCCTGGGCCAAAGGCCACCCATGGGCCTTTATTCCGTTCTCAGCTCTTCCTCAGTATCCAGAGGCATCTACATGCAGTGCCTGAGAGCCTGAGAACCTATCAGCCTCAGCCTCCTCTCTGCAGGCCCAGGAACCCAGTTCCGGGGAGATCTCAGCTTCTCACAGCCAGATGCCCAGCAGCAGCATAGGGTGCGTGCAGTCAAACTCCCAGCATCCACCTCCATGAGCAGCCCTAGCCCTGTGGCAGACCAAATGCAGGACACCAATTTAACCCACAAGAAAAGACATGCAGATGCAATATATGACATCTGAGAGCTTTTTTGAAATAAGCCAAGAGAAGGCTCAGTTTGGGGCTAAATAAATGAAGGAGGATGTGACTAGCCATTTTTTTGGTATATTGCACACGTGAGAGGAGCAGCCATAGACAGCGTGCCCATAAGTACACATGGCAGGGCTCCAACATAGCTCAATTCAAGAACACTCGGTTTTGAATTTCATGTGGTTATCACGCGTCACAAAATATTATTCTTCTTTTCATCCTTTGCAACCCTTCAAACATGTAAAAGTTTCTGGGTTTTACAGAAGTAGGTGACAGTCTGGATTCGATCCATAGGCCATAGTTTGTGAACTGCTGCTGTGTAGTAAATTGACCACATACCTACTCTCCATAGATTATCCTCCAAAAGCCCCTGTCTTATTTCCTAATAACTATCTGTTGCCTCTGGGAGCAATCAGCCCAAACTTAAACAATAAGACACCATGAGTTTATTCTTTCACAGCTCTGGTAGGACAAAGTCGCATGTGAGAGTCACAAGGCTAGAGTTGAAGTGTTAGCAGCTGAGAATTATCATGGAGGTTCCAGTGAAAGTCTACATCCTTCTTCCAACATCCAGAGGCTATTGTCATTTGCAGGCACTACTATCCTGATTCCTCCTTCTCTTGTTACATTTGCTTCCCTGGCATTCCTGCCTCCCTACTTTACTTATAAAGACCTTTGTGATTACACAGGACCCAGTGGATAATCCAAACTAATCTCCCCATCTCAAAATCCAGGACTTATCCCATTAGCAAAGTCCTCCTCACTATGTAAAATACCATATTCACAGCTTACTGGGATTAGCAGGGCTTGAACACCTGGCAGGGGGCCGTAATTTGGCCAACCACACACCCACTGAGACTCTAACAGCATCACAACAAACAAAAGAAGGTATTTCTAGTCTTAATGTCCATGTAGAATGGATGTCACACCTCTCCTCTATCTATTGCCTCCCAGGAGAGCCATCCAGCCCACCCCACCCAGCAAATAAGAAAAAAAGCTAAGGTCAATACATTCCCAATTTCACCCCTCTAACCTCATCCTGTGAATCAGGACTGCTAAATTAGATCCTTTTCCAGTAAGCAATAGGAAGAAAGTAAGCCCTCTAGCTTAGAAAGCCCTCTTGTTCCTGGCCCTGTTTTCCTCTGGGTTATTTTTAAAGTTACACACATTCTTCTCAGAGGCACACCAGAAATTTTCTAGTAGCTTCTTATCTATGCACAGCACAGACAATTGCATTATACCTAAGAGAATTAATGTGATTTAATTATATCATATTTGGGGGTAGTTTAATATCAAACTTCTTTTGTATAAGAAATTACTTCTTAGTGACGTTAAACTCGGTTATTATGCTCATTCTTTATTCATTAAACTCATTAAGATCAGTGGGAATTGCTTATAAATAACTATATTATTGATTCAAAATATAGCAGATAAGGGAGGATGTTCTAAGATACAAAATTGTGATACTTCTTAGTGATTTTCTTGGGAATTCCTATATTGGAAATATATGCACAGCCTGGTTTGGCAGCAATATATAGACACCATGTGAATGTCTCCTCTCTGCTTGCAAAGGGAAGGTGGCCAACAAATGGCCTTTTTCAAGAACCTGCTTTACAAAAGCAAAATCCAGAAACATTTTTGTATCTGCTTGTATAGTTTATTCACCACAGAAGGGCACCCCTAAAAAAGAAATGGGGGGCTGATATCTGCTCTGTGTTCTGCTCAAAAGCCTTACACCGTAACACAGCATAGGACTATCAAAAGGAAGGGAAGGTTTTCTTTTTGTTTGATCAAGTTTACCCATAATCTCTCACCTCCCACTCCTCTTAGACCTCCCCCAATTTCATCTTCCTCCCAACTTTATGTATTATTTCTTAACCAGAGTTCAGTTAGTATTGCTATCTTGTACATAACTGTGGAGCCACCAACGGGAGCAAGGGCAACCAACCGGGGACTGCATCTTTAAAGAAAACTGATACTTCCCCTTCTAGCAGCCATCAGCTACCAATAGCTTCTCAGCTAGGGGTGGGGCTTTGTGGGACCTTCTCCCATCTAGGATGATATATTTGATTGGCTGGATCTTATAGCGATCTTGTGTATGCAGCCGCAGCAGCTATGAGTTCATATGTGGGATGGGCTGGCCTCTCATGTCAGAGAAACACTTTTTCAGGAAAGTTTTTCTCATTTCATATTAAGTCAAGATTTTCCCATGAGCCATCATAAAAGAGATGCCTTCTTCTGCTTTGCAAATATACTTTGGGGACCCACGGAGGTCATAGCTAAAATCTGCTTTGGCTGGAACAAGAACAAAAAAATTACTTCAAGGACAGGAGGGACAGTTGATGTTAGTTGAGGTGTGAGCAAAATAATAGAAGGTTGTCATCTGAGAGAGATGACAACCAAGCAAGTCAGCATTTTCTGGCTCTTGAAGTCCTTGCAGATTTGCTAGATCAGAGTAATTCATCTCAGTTTAATTGTGCAGTACCTGTAGGGTTAAGAGACTTACCAAAAGTCACCCGAGTTAAGTTCAGATCTAGGTGCATCTGTTTGCAACATCTTCTACTGCCCAAATCTGTACACAGCCTCTCTCACCCTGACCATATGGGTACTCATTCTCTTCATCTGTTTATTCTGCTACAACAAAATGCCTAACAGTAAGCAACTTATAATGAACAGAATTTTTTTTCTCATGGTCCTGGGTATTGGGAAGTCCAAGATGGAGGTATTGACAAATTTGGATGACTGGTGTGGGTCTAGCCTTCACCTACAAGATAGCACCAAATTGTCATGCCTTCCAAGAGGGAGGATATTAGGCCTGCATGTGGAAGAAAAATGGAAGAGACATTTCTAAACTAGTTTCTTCCAGTTCTTTCACAAGGTAGCCTACTGTCAGAATAGAGCCGTCATGACTTAACTACTCCCTCAAATGCCCCACCAGTTAGTGGTACCACTAGGGGCTGGTTTTCTGTACAGAAATTTGGGGGGACACATTCAGACCCCAGTTTTAGAGCTATTCCAATTGTTTCCTATTGTTCCTTGAACATGGGAGAGCACCACACTTTTCCTTGTGGTTAAGAAGACAAATGCCATTTGCTGTGGCCCACTAAATACAAGAAGTATCTACCACATGCCACATCTACTCTGAACCCTGTAAAAATCAACTTGGGATTTTTCCCTTCTCTTCCCCCACCACAGTGATGGAGACCAAGTGCTTGGTGGCTTTGCTGGTCTGCATCATTGATGGAGGACAATATGGAACAGAATCCTGAACTAATGAATTTGCAGCTCAGGTGAAGAATAAGTTGTCCTATTTAAGCCACAAATGTTTGGGTTTGTTTGTTGCTGCAGCTCAACTTATTCCATTGTAGCCATTAGAGCTCTGAGAGTTTTCCATAACTTCTATGAGTTGGTAAACTGTTTCACCCAGTGAAGCAAATGAATTCTTCTCTATTTTCCTCAAATCTTGCCCATCCCTAATGGACCAGCAAATATCTCACCTGCCCAAAGAGAGTCTTTCTTGAGCATTTCCAGTTGCATTCATCCTTCTTTGTAGTTGGAACCATTTGCACTATGTACATCACCTAAGTTAGAATTCTGCTACACTGCATGCAGTACAGATCTCATTATACGCTGCTATCTTTACTTACCTCTCGAGTATGTCTCTTTACTGTTTAATTAAATGGTCAGTCTATTGTGGGCAGAGATCTTATTATATATTTCTACAGGCTCCAGGAGAGTGGCAAGAAGACTATAGGGACCCAAAAAGCAAGATAACTAACTGTTCCCAAAGAAGAGGGAAGACACAACAAAGGAAGTGAACAGACACCTTGACAGCTTTGAACAGCAGAGAGAGGAAAGAGTTAAAATTCGTTAGACTGTATCCTGAGACAGCTCCCAGGGTTGGAGGCTATATTTCTCATTAATATAAAAGAGTTAATTATATATCTTAGAAATTCTATTCATGCCAAATCTTCTTTTAGGGTTAAGTCATGCATGATCCATTGCTATTCAGACATCAACCCTGACAGGGTCTCGTTCTGTAGGGCTGTCTGTTCGCCTGCCCTGAAGATCCACAGGGACTTTAAGAGGCTGTGTGCATACTGGATCATTTTGCTGAGAAGATGACCTACACAGCAAAAGACTTTATATAACCAAAGGCAGGGCATAAATATTTTATAGCATGGAGTCCATGAAAACACATCTTTCTTTCTGTAATGTGCAATCTCAGGACATATCACCGGGGAAGAAGACTTGCCTGAAAGATTCAACAGTCCCAATTTGCTATTGCTCATTAGGGTACCGCAGAGAATAGGACAGCTCCAGATCCCCGCTGCCTGTGGGCTAGTTAGGATGGACTGACCACATGAAAGCAAATCTTCCCACCTCACAAAAAAGCTGCCTGTGTTGCAAAGCACATTAACAAGGGGCCAGACAGCGAGCCAGAGGGAGCCTCTGAGGCGACATCCTTCTCCTACATTTAAGGAAGGGTGGCTCATGGAAATGGTGTGAACACCCCACAGCAGCCCAGTGAGCTGGAGCTGGAC
This sequence comes from Mus musculus, assembly GCF_000001635.26. NCBI lineage: Eukaryota > Metazoa > Chordata > Mammalia > Rodentia > Muridae > Mus > Mus musculus. The sequence continues at coordinate 75,905,762 of NC_000067.6, read as the reverse complement.
TCACAGTTCCTGTTGCTGCTATAACCACACAGCAGACTCATGGGTAAAGAAAGCCCAAGGCGTGAGCTCGCTGTGTTCATACTTACATTCGCAATTCAGAAATAAAGGAGCATGTCACAATTGGGCTGTGATATTTATCTGCATAAATTGTGTTAATAATGTCACATTTCTCCTTAATATTTTTCTTAGATTTTTAAAAAGTGTGTGTGTGTCTGTCTGTCTGTCTGTCTGTCTGTCTGTCTTTATAAGGAATATGCACAAGAGTGGAGGCCAGAAAAGGACATTAGATAGAAACTAAACATTGGTCCTCTACAAGAGCAGTAGCCACTGTCAACTGCTGAGCCACCTCTCCAGTTCGAATAATATATTATAAAGGCAAGCCTCACTAGACCCTCTGCCTTGGCTCATAGGTAGGACATCTCCTCAATTGAGTCCATAAGCAAAGCATCTCGTCATGTTCTGAGATGCTCTAGGCCGCAGCATCTCCCCGTGTTCTCAGATGCTCTAGGCCGCAGCATAAGTCCCATCTCTTCTAACCATTTCTCCCTTTGCTCGAAATTGGTTTCACCCACTCAGATCTCTTGAGTTAACATGTTACCATATTGCATAATTAAATCCTAAAATGAAACAGTAAATCTTCCACACAGCACCAACTCCTGTTCAGAGAATTCTTCAAACCCCTGCCATGACCAGCAGAAAGCCCTTCTGCGTACCAGTGGCACTGACAATGACTTTGTTGTTCCTCTGTTAATCATAGAGAACAAGAAAAGGGCTTGCTTGCTTTCCTACTTCCTATCTGAGGGTTTTTTTTTTTTTTCTGTTCCCTTACCAAATATGGTAGGTTTAAGTAAACGATATATAATCCTGTTTTTCTTGTCTTTTTTAAAAATTTTTTATTGGTTACTTTGTTTATTTACATTTCAAATGTTATCCCCCTCCCCAGTTTCCTCTCTGAGAATTCCCCATTTCACACCCCTTCCCCCCTGCCTCTACTGGGTGCTCCCCCACCCACCCACCCACTCCTGCCACACCTCCCTCCTTTGATGCCAGACAAGGCCATCCTCTGCTACATATGCGGCTGAAGCCATGGGTCCTTCCATGTGTACTCTTTGATTGGTGGTTTAGTCCCTAGGAGCTGGGGGCGGGGGGGGGGGGTGTCTTGTTGGTTGACATTATTGGGCTGAAGAGATAGCTCAGCCAAAAGGTTAGACTCACAACAAAACATAGTCCTATTTTTTTCAATGGTCCTTTAAAATGTGATTTGAATAATTCAGAGGGGAAAGAAGAGGGGGACTCCTTCAGAGATAGCCTGAGGTAGATACAGGCTCACTGTTCCAAGATCTCAAGTACCTTAGCTGTCAGGGGAAACCCTGCTGCTAAGATCAAAGTCTGACATTACTGGAAAGCCCTGAGCTCAGTACAAAATGTCAGCTCCCAACTCCCACTGCCAGTGGGGCTTCTTCTCTAACTGGGGGATAGCAGTCCCCGTATACCTACCTGAGGAACTTCATGGAGCACTGCACCTGAGATTCCTAGACTGCCTCCCCATGATCATGAGAAGGCATCTCAGTACCTTAGCCAATGACCTTTACCCGCCTTGGATATCCTCACCTCTTCCCCAAAAACTATATAACTGTTCAACCTGAGCAAAGTGTATGCACCTAAGCTGCTTCACTAAACGTTTTCTAAAAGAGCTGTAACATTAAAGAGCTGTAATACTGAGATCTCTGGAGGAAACTCCCCCACCTCCTATCCAAACTCTGCCCATGTGGAACAGGGGTCCTGCTGACCCACCCATTCCGGACTTTGCTTCATCCTTTCCCTGCTGTTGTGTACTGGAGGAGGGACACACAAGGGAAGACATGGACCATGGAACTTCGTTCTGCTCCATCCTTACCTATTCAGTGTGCAGCGCCGCCTGGACACAAGGGAAGAAGAAGGAAAGTTGAACCATGCTTAGCAAATACTGATGGCTTCAGGGGGGTTGCTCAAGCAGTATCCAGAGAAACTCTCATTTTCAAATAAGTCAAGGATTACAACGGAAGCACCCCTGGGCTCTGGATCTACATGCCAAGCATTCTCTCTGCTGTGGCTTAGATGTGGTTAGTTCCCCAGAGGTTCTGGAGCTCAAAGCCTGCCCTCCCTCAAGGGTGGTGTCATTGAGGTGGTCACGTGGAACTTCACCTTCAGGCGTGGAGTTACACTGCAGCCTGGGAGTGAGCAGGCCTGGTAGGAGATTAGTCCCCTTGAGAGCAGACTGTGATAAGAGGAAGTCCCTGCCAGTCTCTTCCTGGGCTCCTTCAGCACACTGGCCAGTTCCCTTTCTAGTTTTGGGAGGTGGTGGTGGTGGTGGTGGTGTTTTGTTTTGTTTTGTTTTGTTTTGTTTTGTTTTGTTTTGTTTTGTTTATCACGTTGTGATAGAGCCAGTGTCCTGCTCTTTGAACCCTCCAGACCACCAGAACTGTGAGCTTGATAAAACACATTTACTTTATAACATTACCCAGCCTTCATTATTTTGTTCTAGCAGTGCAAATGGACGTCTATGCTCTCTTTATGCCTAACTGAAAGAGAATAAACTAGGAAAAGTCAGAACTCCTAACAACAGCAGCAAACATAGCCATCAGTTAATCCTAGGATCCATCCTTTTTGCATTAAACTAATATGGTCCCCAAATACCACTTCGTACTATATGCAGGATGCCCCTCTATGAAACAAGCGGCTTCGGAGACCAGGAGGACGGATACTGGGACAGTGTTTCATATCTTTTTCCACTCAAACTCAGGGCTGTGTGCAGCCCAGAAGTCTGTGTAAGTACAGTTCTTCCACAGTCTGGCCTTCACAGAAACTTCTCATAATACCTTCAGAAGCAAAGACTTTGTGAACCCTTTTTTAAAACCCGAAGGCTTTACCTATGGCACATACATTCTGGTAAATCTAATCTCTGCAGCAATGTGGCACTTTGGAGGCAGGGAGAACAGAGACAAGAGGAGCCTGGAACATTTTAGAGGGTGTGGCTTCTTTGCACAGGTGTAGTCTAAAGGTAGGAACAGACTAGGTGGTGAACTCAATATACCTGTGGCTAAACTGCCAGATAGATTTGGGGATCCCCATTCACACGGTCATGTGCTTCAGCAAAACTTCACGTCAGAGAAATAAAGCCATTCACTTTCAGCCAGATAGAGAAGTGGGCCATGGCTTCCATGGGGAAGCCACCTAAGTGACCTGACAGGAACACAGCCAGCGCAAACCTCTATAATTACAGAGATCTTGCCTCATGCAAAGAAAAGACAAAAAATATTCTTAATGTTGATAGGAAAATACAGCCAGATGAAAGACAGGGACTGAAAGGCAACAAACAGAGGTGTCTCTAAATATTTTACCTAGGATTACAGAAGACAGAAGAGCTTAATAAAAAAAGGGATATAAGACAAAGCTCTTATTAAAAATACAGGGTACACAGAAGGTGCCAGAATAGTGGAAAGAAACAAGACAGGTGAGTAAAGGAAGCCGGCTGAGAACCAAACATAGCAATGGATACATTGTGACAGGGACACAGATAATGAGATAAAGGAAGAAAATCAGTCCTGTCAGCCAGCAGCTGGATTAGCATCTCAATGCTGACTCAATTCGCAGTGGGCAGAGATGAAAACAATTTGAGGGAATGGGAGGGAAAACACAGACGAGGTGGTAAACACGATAAAGAATGTGTCTAAAGAAAAAAGAAAATACTGGAATGAAAAAAAGAAGCAACAACAAAAGAGAACGCATCACAGTTGCGTGTGAAGACATGCTGCTTTCTGTTTGGAAGGATTCATCCCGAACCAGAAAGGAAAAAAAAAATCATCGAAAGAGAGCATTTCACCTAGATAAAATTTTGTAATTTTTGAAAAGCATGTGAACAAAGAAAGCAGCCTTCAAATTTTCAAATAAGAAACAATACGTTATTGAAGAAAGAAAAGAGGAAATGGGTCACCCAGGCTTGTCTTCTACAGCGCTAATTGCCAGAACCTAACTAAGAGGGAGCTACAGTTTCAAAAGCAAAAGCCCATTTTCTCAGAGTAAATACAACATAAAATGCTTCTCAGACACGTAAAGGCTAAATTATCAATCACTAACTTGTCTCCTCCCAACCCCCCAAAAATGCAATGAAATGCAATTAGTCAATAGATTAAACAAAACTAAGTAAGTTGGTTTTTTTTTTTTAAATTTTAATTTTTATTAACTTTTGAGGGGAAGAGGGGGAGCCATGGTGCACATGTATGTGGGGCCCAGGGAGCCATGGGGCTGTGGGGAGCAGGCCTGGAGCAAGAGTGGGGTCCAGGCCTGTCCAAAGCCGGGAAATCTTGTCCTGAGATCAGCAGTAGGATTGAGCTCCCCTCCCCCACCCAGGTCTGTGTGTCCAGAGCACATAGCACTGTGCCTCCACCATTGCCCAACAGAGGGCATGAGCATAGCCAGTACCCAACACCCTGGCCTGGACCAGTCATGTACACTCACTGCTCAAAGGTTTAAATAGCCTTCTTTACACCCACTAAAATGCCCTGTCTCTTTGAAGCCTGTCTCCCTAAGAGTCTGGTCTGCCTTGTTCACTTGCTGACTGAGGTCTTCATTCCCACCCTGACCCCCTTCCCCTGCCAGTTCCTGTCCTGCTGCCTGACTCAAGATCCACCGGTTGTGATCGCAGGCAATTGCTATGCTATAGTGGAGAAGCAGGGCCTGCCTGAACAATACAGGTGGAGGCCAGAGGACAACTTGTAGAATCATCTGTCCTTCCACCGTGCAGGTCCCAAGGGTCAAACTCGGATTGTTAGGCTTGGTGACAATCACCTCTACCCAATATGTTATTGCAATAGCCCCAAATTAAGATTTTTAAGATCGTTTTATTTTTAAGTAGGGACTAGAGAGATGGCTCATTTGGCAAGAGTGTTTTTGAAAGCATACGGACCTGAGTTCAAATCTACAATACCCACTTAAAAGAGCTGGGATAGCTGTCTGTGTCTGCAACCCCAGCCTTGGGAGGTGGAGAGACAGAGGAATCCCTAAAGCTCACTGGCCAGTGAGAGCTGCTATCTGAAAGGAATAGGCAGAAAACAGTGCCCTGGGCCTCCATTCACATACCTCACACACTCATGTGCATGTACTGACTACATACATACACACACACCAACACACACACTCACATGCATGCTGGTACACTCTTGCACAGACTCACACACTTGCAAATACACTCACATACATGCACATACACTTACACACACACATATATATAGACACATACACTTGTACACTGGCACACAGACACACACATTTATATACGCATACAGAATTGAAAAGTTAAGATATAAAGGGACTAAGCTAATCAAAGAGGTAAATTTAAATAATTGCAATACTATTTGTATAAATATCAAGTCATCTTAAATGCAAAATTATATAATGTTAAAAATGCATTGAATAGTAGTTGATCTGATCTGAAAACCAAAATCAAAAAGTATAAGGGGGAGGGGGGGGAGGAGATGAATGTCAGTTTCCAAATCTGATTTGGAAGTGATTCAAAGATAATGGTTTGGTTGTTTAATTAACAACTTTTCAACTAAAGAAATACACGTTAAAAACAAACAAACAAACAAACTTAAAACTACCCACTACCTATATTCAATATATAGTGATCAAACCAGGGAAAGAGATAGCCATGGCTTTGCAGTCCCTCTCTGGTCATGTATAAAATAGGACATGTTATGTTTGAACAGGAACCTTTCCCTTTCTGCCATCGAATACTGGGCAGTATTAATATTATTACTATTATCACTTTGAGACAGGGTTTCCCTATGTAGCACTGGCTGTTCTGGAACTCTGTAGACCAGGCTGATCTTGAACTCAAAGATCTGCCTTCCTCTGCCTCCCACACAAGTGCTGAGATTAATGGTGTGTGCTGTCACCACCAATCAAACACTGGGGACGTTTAATTAACAATATTTGTGTCCTCATTAAGCAATTATTTATATGCAATCTCAGCCTTTAGGAACCATTATTCTGCTGTCCTGCTTTATTTTTTTAATGTATGGGTATTTTGTTTGCATGTATGTTATGCATGTTAATACAATACATGACATACCTGGTCTCCATAAACCAGAAGAAGGTATTGGAACCCCTGAAACTGAAGTTTTGGGTGGTTGTGAGCCACTATGTGGGTGCTGGGAACCAAACACTGATTCTTTCTCTGTAAGAGCAACAATTGCTCTTAACCGCAGAGCCATCTCTCCAGCCCACTATTCTACATTTAATCGACACTTTTTTAAGCATCCATATCTAAGTGAGAATAGTATTTGTCTTTCTGTGTCTGACTTATTTCTGTTATACAATAGGATGTGCAGATCAATACATACTTGCAAAAGAGAAAACAATGAAAGGAGGGCTTATTACACAACGATTATAAATAATCCAAATATAGGTCATAAGATGCTGATGAAATACATTATTATAAAACCACTTAAAGATATAAACTATATCAGTTAAAATATCACATCATAAATATTTTATCTTAAAAGTATCAACAAAATATGAAGTAGAGGTAAAAATTTCATTGTATTTTAGAGTATCAAAAGGTACAAACACAGGACACAGGAAATGCCAAATGACTTGCTCCAACAGGTTACAGAGAGGAACAGGCTTGAAAATTAAGATTTATATTTTCTTCCATTTGCTTTTTTAGTATACAAGTAGAGCTTGTGTCAACCGATGCTTAAGTATAAACACCATAAATATAAAACAGGCTTGTAATATATTGTAGGGGCTAGCAAGCTTTTTCTCCCCAATTGAAGGCCAAATGCAGTAATAAATATTTTAGCTTTGGAGTCATATGATATTTGCTGTTCATCTGTTCATCTCTGCCACTGTACTGCAAAGGCAGCCAGATAATATGTAACCAAATGAGTGTGACTGTGTCCCAATGAAACTTTATTGATGCGGCTTCATATAATTCAACTCAACACACACAGAGTCTTTGGTTTATCTCCAGGACTGCATAAAACCACCTATGGTGGCATGCCCCTCTGATCCCAGAACTGGAGAGGTAGAGCAAGAAAATCAGAAAGTAAGGTCATCCTCACCTACATAGCAAGTTCAAGGCCAGCCTGGGCTATGTGAGCCCCTGACTTCAAAACATGCCATTTACAAAAAGGCTTCCTTGAGGACCATAACTACCCAATCCTTCTCATATACCAGTGACCCTAAAGATTTAGGCTTAGTACTTATTTAATGTATTTTTTTGTTGTTGTTTTTCTTAATTATCCTGAACAAATGGCATGTGTGTGTTCGTGTGTGTGTGTGTGTGTGTATGTGTATGTGTGTGTTTGTGTGTGTGTGTGTGTGTGTGTGTGTGTGTGTGTGTGTGTGTGTGCATTGTCTTGTGGAATTTTTCTGTCCTGAAAAAAAAAAAACTATATCTATTCTACCTTGGACAACAGCCACTATGCTACTATAGTACTGAGCCCTTTAATGAAGCTAACTACAAAAAAAATCTATATGCTACCTTGGACAACAGCCACTGGGCTATACTGAGCCCTTTATGAAGCTAACTACATGTAAACTGCATCATAGCAAAATGTCCCACCACTGAGCTACAACCTCCACCAATGTAAACCATTCTGGACATCACGGGTCTAGATCACAGGCTTTGTCTACACATTGCATCCTTCACATCTCAGAGACATCTCTTCATCATTTCTTCTCAGTTATTATCCAAAACTCCCTTATTAATAAGGACCATCCTGGGGTGTGGAGAGATGACTTAGTTCAATATGTGCTTCCAGTACAAGCATGGAGAGTGGAGTCCAGATCCCTGGCACCTATATAAAAACCAAGTGAGATGGTGTGGGACTGCTGAGAAATGGTACCCAGTGCTGAGGGATGGAAATGGTACCTCTGCAGTTTACTGGTCAGTCAAGCAAGCCAACTCAAGAAAAACACCCAATGCTGATTCCAGCCACCACAGATAGACAGGCAAGTGTACTCATATGCACACCACACACACACACACACACACACACACACACACACAGAGAGAGAGAGAGAGAGAGAGAGAGAGAGAGAGAGAGGACAGCATGAAGATCTCTGAAGAACACTTATCCACATCTGTCCAACAAGGTTCACTTAGCTCCTACCATGTGCAGGGCTCTCTGCCAAGTTCTGGGGACAGCACTGAATGGACTCCCTAAGTCTCCACCCTCACATTTGTTCTACAATAAGTTACAGATGATTTTTTTGGTCTGTTGCTATAATAACATACATGACACTGGGTAATTATAAAGAATAAGGCTCAAGAGCACGCTGGAGTTTTTGTCACATTATAGTTCCCTGGAAGATGTCATGTGGGGAGACAGAGCAAACATGCTGGCCCTGGTCTCTCTTCCCCTTCTTTCAAATTCACTAGTGCCATCCTAGGGCCTCCATTCTCCATGACAGCAGAAAAGTCCTACCTCCAAACACTGTTAGCATGTGTTGGGGAGGGGGCTGTTTCTAACACCTGAATTTGGGGAGACACATCCATATCATAGCAATTACTCAAAATGAACAAGGCAAATTGATAAAATAAGTAATAAGTCAAAATATATACTGCTCATGGGAGAAACAAATGGCTGTGAGAGAATAATATTAAATGATAAAAAGGTAAGACAGAAGGACAGAGACTGTGGACATTCCAAGGATGAACCAGAAAAGGCAGGTAACCTTCAAATGTGTCTCTATACCACTTGGAGGGCAACTAAGTTTATCTGCAGGCAAAAACCAGCCCACCCAACCAGCAGCCACATGCTAAATAGCCACCTAACTCTTACCTTATTTAAACCCAGAAATGCCATTTCTATCCTCACAGGCTGGGTTTCAAATGATTGACAGTCTCATATTCTTATCTTATGGAATCTGTGAGTCTTTCCTTAAATAAAATTTACATTATACTTTAAATTAAGGATAAAATAAACACCAAGATTTAAAGTGTCACAAAAAAGATACACAGATTGGACACGCTCAGGTGACGGCTATCCCAGCTGAGATTTCGGACAGGAGTTGGCAAACTATAGCTGGGCCCGTATCTATTTCTATATGACCAGCAAGCAAAGAATGGCTTTCACATTTTTCTATGGCTGGAAAAAATGTAAATAGCATGTGAAGTATATGTAAAATTCAAATTCCAATGTCCATGAATAAAATGCTATTGGGCTGTAGCCATGCTCCTTCATTTGCATACTGTCTGTGGTTGCTTTTGTGCAATGGTGCAGGGCTACACAATTGCAACCTAGCTCTTCTGATGGGAAAACCCTAAAAACATTTACTTTCCATTGCTGAATCAGTTATGTTGCCATGATAAAACACCGCAACCAAAGGTGACTTAAGGAAGAAAGGGTTTATCGTGGCTTACAGTTCCAGACAGGTGAGTGGATTTGTGGCAGTATGGAGGCACGGCAACAAGTAGCGGGCATGGTGGCAGGAAGCCAAGAGCTGACGTCATCGGCAGCAATCAGGAAGCAGAGAGCAAAATCAAGTGGGGCAGATGACTAATGTTGGTTGTCAGTTTGACTACACCTGGGACCAATTAAAGCCCAAGGCGCTGAGCGTGCCATGAAGGTTGTACCAGCTAGTTTTATGTCAACTCAACACCAGATAGACTTGTTTGAGAAGAAGAAAACTCAAGTGAGAAAATATCTACACCAAATTGTCTAGCGTGCAAGCCCATGGTACAAGTTTTTGATGGATTGATGTGGGAGACCCCAGGACACTGTGGGCATTGCCATCCCTAGGCAAGTGGTATGAATGAGAAAAGAAAGCAGGCTGAGCAAACCTGTAAGCGGCACTCCTCCATGGCCTCTGCTCCAGTTCTTGCCTCCACTTTCCTGCCTTGCTTTCCTAGCCCTGACTTCCTTGGATGATGCATTGTGATACAGAACTGTAAGCTGAGATAGGCCATTTCCTTCCCATGTTGCTTTTAGTCATGGTGTTTTGTCATAGAAATAGAAACTCTATCTAAGGCAGAAGCATTTTCCTGACTAGATCATTTGAGGTAGGAAGACATACCCTAAATCTGGCCCACACCTTCTGGTGTCAGCCCACACTAAAGTACATGGAAGAAGGATGCTTTTGCTTTTTGCCTGCATGCCCTCATTCTCACTGGCAAATTTATCTGTCCTGCTGCTGCTGGTAATCAATCACTGGCATTAGAACCTACTTGTTCAGGATTCCCAGGTAAAGTGATGCATAGAGGCTCTGTGGGAATCCTCCAGAACTCCAGCGCTACATTAGGACTGTTGAGATATCCAGTCTTGTGGCATGAACAACTCCCAGATCCTTGGCCTTTCTATCAGAAGACAGCCATTGTTGGACCACTTAGAACACCTCCTGTAAGCCACTCTAACAAATCCCCTTTTAATAGATAGGAAATCAATATATAGGTAGATAGGTAGATATATAGAAAGATAGATGATAGATAGATAGATAGATAGATAGATAGATATAGTTCTATCACTCATGTTACTTTAGAGAGCCCTGACTAGTATATGAATCAAGGCTTTAAACTCTCAAACCCATTCTCAGTGATGCACTTCTTTCAGTAAGGCTGTATCCTATAGCCTGTCCAAACAGCACCAGAGACTGAAGCCTCAGTGTCCAAATGCCTGAGCCTGTGGGGAGCATTTCCTATACAATAACCATGGTTCTTTACAGAAAACACTCACCAACCTCTTACTTAGAATATCACTAATGTTCTAGAAAATTCTCTAGTGCCCTTTTCAATGAATTTTCCACACCCTATACCTGATGTAGAGAAGTTTACCTGTCTCAAGACTTCATACAAATGAGTCGTATACACTCTTTTCTGTCTAGCGTCTATCCCTCAAATGTCTGTGAAATACAGCCGTGTTATGGCATGCATCAGCAATCATTTGCTGTCTATATGGAGTAGTATTCTATCATTTAAATAAAGCAAGGCTGTTTACCAGTTGACACACATTGACAGCTAAGATGTTTCGGCTCTTAGCTGTTATGAGTAAAGCTGACGCTTCTATTCATGTACAACTCATGAATACATCTCCAAACTAAAAACAGAGTGGAAATACTGGCCAGTATATCTCATTTCACAGGAAAAGCTTCCAAACCAGTTAATATATGAAGCTGGTCAGAATGCAGAGGATGAGTAACTGTGTACTACTTAGACCTAAATGAGATACCCACATCACACTCTGTCCCCACATGGCGTAGGGTATATTATGGAAGTAGGAAGAGAAAGAGTGTGAGAGCCAAGTGTCTCAGAGGAGAGCTGGGAAATAGCTGGGCACACTGGGGTCATAAACTTATAGAGGCTGTAGTTGCCTGCACAAGACCTATACAAGATCAAGCCAATAAAAATTCCAGCATAAGTGGGAGAGGGGTTCACAAAGCCCTACCCATAACTGAGGAGCTTTGGTAGTTAAAGACTATTTGGGTTAGGAGTATCCATTTTTCTTCAGAGAAGTGGCCGCTGTTAGGATTTCCGCATTCCAGTGGATAGTGCTACACCCTTACACTTAAGGATAGCACTGACTGGAATCAATAGGTTGGATAAAGAAGACATGAAGTGAGAGGAAGATGAAGTGGGGGAGGGAAGGTCTTGGAGAACTTGGGAACAGTGAGGAATGATATAATCTAACACATTGTGTATATGTGTGAAATTATAAAAAAATAACTAATAATACATTTCTGAACATTTCTTTTAAACGACGTCAAACTTCGTGATGGTTTCGTGTCTTTGATTAGATTGAGAGGCATTCCTAGCAGCTTAACAAAGCACCCTCTGCATGTGTTCAGAAAGGTGGCTACAGAATGAGCGCTATGGAGGACAGCAACTGAGGGGGAGTGACACTCAGACACTCATGAATGTGGACCACAACACCCAAGAAACACACTCGAGACCTGGATGGAACCAAGTGAAAGACTCCAAGAGGAGCCCCTCGCTCAGGTCTCGAGACAATAGCAGACACCCAAGAACACACGAGAGACCAAGCTTGATGCAAACTACATGAGACTTTATTCAGGAAAAGCCAGAGCTCTGGAGATGACTCATATCCCACGCAGGGGTAGAGGAGTCAACCTCGAGGGGAAAGAGGTCCCAGTTTTTATAGGCCCTGTGGGGGGGGGGAGAAGGGAGGGATTTTCAGATCTAAACAATGTCTATTCTAAAATGATTGATTCCTCAAGAAATGGGTATGGGAGGGAAACAAGGAAGGAGTCTAATGAAGGTGCAGCAAACTCCATATTGGCCCCAACTATGGTTGATGGGGAGATTTTTCAACTCTTTCCCAGCAACCAATATCACAAACACCTGGCAGTGAGGTACAGCAATGGGCACACACCTGGTCAGAACATTGGCGGACACACAGGTTCGAGGAGTGGCCAGAGCATTGTGCACCTCTATTTTTCTAAATCAGTGAAGCTAGTTCTACTAACAATGAAATCTATTTTGCCAATTTCAGGGCTTCTGTGACCTTTGACATTCTGTCAGGATCTTTCACCAGCAGGAGGAGAAAACCCCAGTGCTGTCATTTCTCTCAGCTTCCTTCACCTCATGTTCCTGCCACCATGACGCTCTGTCTCACCTCAGGCCCAAAGCAAGAGATCCAAACAGCCACGGACAGAAACCTCTGAACACAGGAGCCAAGACCAGCCTCTCCTTCTCCATGATGGTCTCTTGGGTGTTCTGTAATTCTTTTTAGGAGTACACCACATGACAAGAGGGAAGGAGGATGAAGTAGTTGGCTTGACTTTTATAGGCCAAGGCACTGGGAATCCAAAGACTGTGCCCCTGTTCTTCAGGTACTCATTAAACGGGAAACCAGTAATCACAAGGCAAGACAACAGGTAGAGCAGCAGAGGGCTGACTGAAGAGGTGAGGGGTACAGGGGGCCTATGAGCATGGACTAGACAATGGATCATTGTTAGCTAGAAAAAGATGAAGTCCTGAGTGATAGATTATTTCTCTGCCGCTAGTGAAATGAGCCAATTTAAGCCAGATTAGATTATAGCAAAAGCAGGTTTATTAGGAGAGAGAGAAAAAGAGAGAGAGGAGTGCACATAGAGAGAAGAGAGGGAGAAACCAGGATGTCTGGATTTTATAGGGAGAAACCTCTGGGGGAAGGGCAGCCTAGCCTCTAAGCTGGAAAGTTCAGGGTTGGAGGCAAGGTATGCCAGGTAGGGGCTGAGGGATGCTGGAAGAAGCTGAAAGCCAGGTCTGCTTTGGTATGTAGAATATGCACCTCAGTCCTAGGATCCCAAACCAAACTCTGAGGGAACTGGAGAAGTGGGTATTTCACTGAATCTTGCAGAGTCAGGGAGTGTACTGGCTAGTTTTGTGTCAACTTGACACAGCTGGAGTTATCACAGAGAAAGGAGCTTCAACTGAGAAAATGCCTCCATGAGATCCAGATGTAAGGCATTTTCTCAATTAGTGATCAAGGGGGAAAGGCCCCTTGTGGGTGGTACCATCTCTAGGCTGGTAGTCTTGGATTCTATAAGAGAGCAGGCTGAGCAAGCCAGTAAAGAACATCCATCCCTCCATGGCCTCTGCATCAGCTCCTGCTTTCTGACCTGCTTGAGTTCCAATTCTGAACTTCCTTGGTGATGAACAGCAGTATGGAAGTGTAAGCTGAATAAACCCTTTCCTCCCCAACTTGCTTCTTGGTCATGATGTTTGTGCAGGAATAGAAACCCTGACTAAGACAGGGAGTGTCTGGCAAGAAGCACATGATGGCTGCCAGTAACAAAAGGAATCCAGTACAACTTCAGCACAAAGTGTGGGCTATCAGAGAGGGAGGGGCAGGTTGTATGTCTCCCTTAGCTCTCTATTACTGTGATAACACAACAAACAAACAAACAAACCACCATGACGAAAGGCAACTCGGGCCAGAAAGGGCTTGTTTCATTTATATTTCCATACCACAGTCCATCATTGAAGGAAGTCAGGGCAGGAACTCAAGGCTGGAACCTGGAGGCAGGAAGTGAAGCATTAGCCGTGGAGGAGTGCTGCTTATTGGCTTGTTCTACCTTGCTTTCTTTCATACCCCCAAGATCCCCTTCGAGATACAGCACTGTGGCACAACCTATAATGGACTTGGCCCTTCCGCACAATTACTAATAAGAAAATACAATACAGGCCTACCCACGGGCCAAGACTACGGCATCATTTTCTCAACTGAAATTCCCTCTTCCCAAATGATTCCAGCTTGTGTCCAGGTAAACAAAACTAGCCAGCACATTGTGCGAGCTCCAACACCCCAGAGAAAGTCACACAGCCAGAGCCAAGCCAGAAGATAGGTAGAAAGTGTTCCTCTGTTCTGATTGGACTGCAAAATCACATTGTAAAGAACATGGACACAAGAAAGGTGAAGTATTGAGGCCGTTTATGCAATCTACCATGGCAGCTTCTACCAGGGGGAAATTACAGGAAGAAACAAACAAACAAGCAAATCTGGAAAGAAAGCAGATAAACTGGATATCTGAGCAAGACGTGGGCATAAACATCTGGGAGTGTGATTTCATGCCATCCGGACAGAGCAGGGAAAGACAGAGATGCACAGACTCTTATGGCCATCCTCCACTCCCTGAGCTACTGCACAGATACTGCCAACCATGGAGGCCAGCTAAGTGAATAAAACCACATCCAGCCACCTGAAACCCATCTAACGACGGTGTGGCTTTCACACTGCTCTTCACACAGGGTCTTTATGTTTAGAAATTCAGCCTCAGCATCCCATGTCAGTAGTCATTCCGCCAGCCAATTATCATTAAGCATGTGATTACAGCCACCGGATAATTAAGCTGGAATTGCAATCCAATGCAATCGCACTGGTAAAATATTCCTGAGCAGGGAGCTCAACCCAGAACTAGTTAACGGCTATGCTAATGTCTCGGCACATGTGACTAATAATGGGATGACTTATAACTGTGTTTGGATCACATTACATTGCTTCAAGTGTATCATAATATTTTATAGCTTAATGGAGAATCTGGCTTATAGCAATACAGGAAAAATAAATCTCAGCCAATCGTCATCTGTTTTTTTATGTAAAGAAAATCTACATTTAGCAGCTGACAAGGCTTCTGCCATCAATAACAATTACTCTGAAACCTTTCTGACACAATAGGTAGATATTTAACATCAATAACATAAAACACACCCTCACTAATGGAGATATATTAAGGTATTGATTAGTTATGCAAGAAAGTTTATGCTTATTCCATTCCCGCTCATAATTATGAGCACACTATTGACTACTCCTTGAACTACATCTTTTAGTCCATTTACCTTTTGCTACCCCAGAGTACACTTGGCTGGCAGATAATCAGAGCAAAGAGGAATTTTTAGAAAATGTGAACCATATGTGCTAGCAGAGTTGCCAGCACTTTCTGAATGCCTACTAGGTGCACATCAAGAGTTGGGGGCGGGGGAGGGGGGAAGCGGGTACCCAAAACACACAGACCCTTTGCTGAAGATGCTTGGAGTCCAGTAGGGAGCCAGCCAGGACTACAGAACATAAAACAGGGAAAGAAGGGTGGGAGATGGTCTGAGAAACAGTGAAGGCAGTCTTGTGGGGAATTGGACAAACTCTTAATGATTGTACCAGAAGGTGGGGAGGGGGAAGCTGTGGGGCTGGAAGGAAGCTCTGGAGCTGGAACACAGCCTCCAAGCTTGGAAGCCCTCAGAGTTTGTCTTAGGTGAATAGGACAGCCAATCCCTAGAAGTCTATGGGGGGAAGGGATGGTAAAGGAAGCCCTGTGAAAGCAAGACTCAGAGGCGTGAACAAAGACAGTGGGAGCCCTAAGGAATGACAAGACCATTTTCTCTACTTTTGTATGTTTGAAACTTTCCAAAATAGTGAAAAGAGTAAGCAGAGGCTCTGTACAGGAAACATGAAAGGAGAAAATGGGCCTTTGTTTCAGAAGCTCTAGGAATAGAGAACCAACATTTCAAGATTCATTCCCATAATTTGTCCCCTTGATTTTCATAAGGACCTGCCAGGTCTGGTATTTTGACTAGTAAATAGGATTTGTGCTCTTCTTGCAGCCCCCTGCTCAGTCCAGGTTCTAACAGGGACCTCCTCTAAAAAAAGGCGCGGGGGGGGGGGGGGTGGATATCCTAGCGTTTTTTAGAAGAAGAAAGTGTTTAAGACTAAGGGTGGAAAGAAACAGGCTTCCGGAATTCTGAAGAAACTCCAGGAAAGCAACAAAATAACAGAAGCATCGCGAGTTTATAGGGGGAGCTAACTAGCAGCAGCTTCGCTGAGCTTGGTGTTTCTACCACTGTGGATGTTAAATCTCTCAGCATCACACACTCCTACCCGCCTCTCTCTGTGTGTGTCTCTCTCTGTCTCTGTGTCTCTGTGTGTCCCTCCCTCCCTCCCTCCCTCCTCCCTCTTCTCCCTCTTCTCTCTCTCTCTCTCTCTCTCTCTCTCTCTCTCTCTCTCTCTCTCTCCCCCCCCCTCCTAGAGGGTTTCTTACCCCCATTTGCTTCCAGAATGCGCCATGAGTACCTTTGGGTCAGTATTCTCTAAGGGGGTTTCAGGATTAGCCAGGGAGCCAGAATCAGTACTTCTGATCCCCAGACATCCTTGGTAGCACTCGCCCTGAACTCAATAACTCATCATAACTCTCTTGGCAGCCGGAAAACAAATGTTAAAGGTGCCTTTCGGCTCCCCTAGGCCTTCCCTGGACTGAAGCTCATTTGCAATGCAAAGCAGCAAGAAAGAGACCGTTCTTTAAGCACTAAAGATGTGTGCCAATTTCCCCAGACAATAGGAAATGGCAACTGATGGTTTGCTTTTTTTAAGATGATTCCCATGAACAGTACAGAAGTAAAAGGTATGGGTAAAGAAGCCCCCTCTAAAAACATGATCTCCTTTCTCCTGCGCAAGCTGCTGAGAATGCCAACACCCTCGGGCTACAGGAGAAACTAGAAGAATTTCTTTTGCTCTAAATTAAAAGACAATGGAGCTACACCTCAAGGTGATTTCTGCCTTGAAACTCTTCCCCAAACACGGTGTTTCACAATTACAATGAGATTAACAAAAGAAGGATTTTTCTTTAAGCCAGGTTTAAACTGGGAGTTTAAAGGAAACACAGACACCCTGCTGGTCAGTTTGGCCAGGAGGTTGCTGCAAAAAACAAATAAGGAAACACGCATTAGAACTGTCTAGGATTTTCAACGGGAAGTTTACTTGTAGCAGCAGTGTGAAACCTTATTTCCTGCCCTGATGCTCAGGGGGATTCTCTGCCTCACTACAAGAGTCCCAAAAGTTCTTCTGGCACAGACAGGGTTGAGCCCCACCTCGCCCACCGCACCCCTCACCACACCCCAGAGTTCATGGAAACACTCTCAAACTGCTTCTACCTTGAAGTGTTGTGACTTGGGGGAAACACTAATGTACCTTGGCCCTGTGGGCCCCCCATGCTCTCCAATAACAAATCACCAATCCTTCTAATGCCTATCTAAGGCTGTGGGACTTCTATCTTCTTCAGTTGGCTGATGGGCAACCAAGAGCTGGGTGAGTCCCATTCCAATTCTCAGTTCCTACCACAGATCTTGGGTACTAAGAGGCAGTTGATGTATGCTGATTAAATCAATGCTGGGAGTATGACACCCCATAGGTTTCTCGCTTCTCCAAGGTCCCAACCACTTGGTAACAGAATCAACCTGTCTGCATGCTCTTAGCTCCATGTTTTTCTTCTCGAAGACTGGAAATGTATAAAAATGACTGGCTTCCTTTTGTTAAATAGCTATTATGTGCCCTGTCCCTCCCCTGGTATTTATGCATATACTGTTAATTTAGTGTTAGTTATTGTTGAGTTCAGGGTGTAAGCTGAGAAAACTCACTTCAGATACAGAAGCTTTAAAATGAAAACTTTATTTTCTGAGCACTCAAGGTGAAGGCCTATTCAGGGATCAGAACCTCATCCCCAAAGGGAGATTGTACAACATTTTAAAAGGATGGGAACACAAAGCAAAGGGAGTCTGGGAGGAGCTGCAATGTTGTCCAATTGTATTTTGACATTCCAGGTTAAGCAAGGAAGTACCCACTGGAGAGTGACCCATATCCAGGATGACCGGTTTCAAGGCCCTTGGTTCATTCTCCTAGATGTTAGGTCTGGAGCTCAGAGCAATACGAGTGATTCAGCTGCATGTAGTTAATTAGGGCATAACAGGCTACTGGTTATATATTTTTACAACTTATGCACCTTGTTTAGATAACAGCAATGTCTATATTCTTTACAGGTTAACACAAAATTAAGAAAACATTTGGAGAAATGGGATAGGTGTTGATTCCTACACCTGGGAACATGAACTTGTTGACCCTGCCAGCAAGACAGAGAAATTGTCCTTGAGATGGCTGGAGTCAGACATCTGTCTCCTTACAAGGTGTCCCTGAGATATCTGGACTCAGACAACTGTTTGCAATAGAAGCTGTTCAGCTATAGGGAAGTGCCCAGTTCTCCTAGGGCCTGGGACCTTCAACTTAGTTTCTTTCTATAATTAAATGGAATCTGGAAATGAAATGGTAATATTTAGAATAAGTTCCTTTTATTTGTTTCCAACAGTTATGTGTCTAGTTTATAAATACCGAGCCAATTCCTTGTTGTCCAAAGTCAAAGGACAAGCAAATGGGGGACAAAGCTGGGAGACAGATGTAAGCCTACCCGGAAGGCCCGCCTCCTCCTCCTTGCCCAACGATTGGCTTCTTGTCCTCTTTATTATCCAATCAATTAATTAGGGGGAAATTCTGCTACAGGACCCACATCTCCTGCCCTCCATTCTAGAATTGAAAGGTCCTGCACACAGCGGACTGTTCCTTCCCAGACCTGGGATTAGACACAAACCACACCCAAACACCCATTTCCACAGAGAGACCCTTTATTAAGTGTGTGTGTGGGGGGGGGAGAAGTAAAGTGACTGATCTCTGACTCAGGCAGAAAGCAGCAGCAAATGACCTTGCAGGTGTGATTTTTAAGACAAAAAAAAAATGGAGAGGTGTGTGTCAGAATGGGCTAGGATGCAATGGGTGTGTGTCAGAATGGGCTAGGATGCAGTGAGCGTGTGTCAGAATGGGCTAGGTTGCAGTGGGTATGTGTCACAATGGGCTAGGATGCAGTGGGTGTGTGTCAGAATGGGCTAGGATGCAGTGGTGTTTTGATTGGGCATGTTAATTAGGGTAGCCAAAACAGGGCTTTTTGATTTCTGTACTTGAATGAATACTTTGTTAACTCTGAACCTTGGTGATCAGCCTTAGGAATGAGTCTGGCATGAGAAAATGTCCAAATAAGGGAATAGACCTTAGTGTCTAGTTTTAGGGATGTTAGGCTATGGTTTACAAAGGAGAGGAAAGGGAGAATAGCAAGGCCTGCCAGTGCCATGTTTGCCATGCCTGGGTCTGCTAGAGCCCTTCAAAAATCACCTGCTCCTAAGCATCAAACACCATATATGTTTGTCACCATGAATCATGACATTTTGATATGATTTTAAAAAATGGCTGCTGTATATTTTTTGAAATATGAAAATTTTTCTTTTGATAAGAATTTTGCTTTTAAAAAATATCAGGATCTACTTAAAAATAGAAAGGGAAAAGAAAGCAGATATTTAGAGAGGCTTCATGTTAATTTAAATAGTGATTAAAGAGAAAGATTCAAACTGAATTCCACTAGGTATAAAGATATGGAGACACAAATTGCTGGTCAGTTAGGAGGCTGCCAAAAGATTCCAGGAGTTGCCATCTGCATTTGGTCCTGTGGGATTAGTAATTTAAAGGGCTCATAAAACAAGCAAACAAACTTTGAAAGGCTAGACCATGTCTTCCTTTAAAACGCCAACGAGAAACTTCTGCTCAGAGATTGTCACAAACAGGCAGGGAGAATCATGTTACCGCCACAGCAGCCTTCTACCTACAGTTCAGAAACTTGATCTGTTCTGTCCAAATGTGGTTGAAATTTGTTGGGACTGGAAAATAGATTATTCTTTCCTTAAAAAGGCATACCGACCGTTCTGTGGCTAGTGCAAACAGTTTTGATCTCGGCTGATTGAGACTCTGCTGTGTCAGATTGGACCCAAACAATATGTCTGGTCCGATTCCCTTCCCGTATCTTATCTTATCTAAAGAATGGGATCTTGGGGGTTTCAGTGATTTGAGTGCCAGGATGTCAAACACAAGTCTGGAAGTTTAAGCTCCTCACACACATACACACTCAGAATAAGAGCCACAGTCAGAATCAGACTTGTTAGGTGCAAAAAAAAAAAAAAAAAAAAAAAAAAAAAAAAAATACAGTACAAAGGGGACCCAAAGTTGGGTGGATAGAGAAGGGCAGGGGATATGGGAGGAGCTGAGGAAAGGGTGAATATAATCAAAATACATTGCACAAAATTTTTGAAACTTACTAAAAAAAAATGTTAAAGAACCACAGTCAAATTATAATCAGACTGGCTCCAAGGCTGTGTGAACTATTTGAATGTATACAACCAAGGATGACAAGATCCAAACTCTTATTTCGCAGGTGAGCAAACAGAAACATCAAGAAAAGTAATCTGGATTTATGAATCATTCAACAAAAGAAATTTGCATTCCACAGAGTCTTGCAATCACAAGGCTAGTCCCACAGACATGCTATGCTGTCAGCTGTTGTTGCTTTAAGTTTGGGTTTGCAGCGGACATTTAAAAATTAGGGTCAGCACGGTCACTTTTAAACAGAGAGTCACCACATGCACTAGCAATTCTATTTCTGGATATGTTTCCAAGAGAACTAAAAGCATTTCACCTGAACCGATAGTTATGTATCTATCGTTCATAATAACCAATATGTAGAGCAAACTAGCTGTCCATCCCCAGATGCAGCGTAAACAAAATACGGGCTGTCCACACAGCAGAACACTACTCATCCTTAAAAAGGAAGAAAATTCAAATGTTTTCCACAGTGTGGACAAGGTTTAAGACATTAGTGAATGAAGCCAGTGATAAAATGAAAATATTGTATGATTGCACTTTTGTTAGATACCGAGGGTGATCAGATTCACAGGGCACATACAGAAGAAGCTGTAACTAGAGGGGAGCAAGAATGGAAAATTATTGTTTCATGGACGCAGAGTCTCATCAAAGAAGATGAAAAAACCTGGAGACAGATGGTGAAGATGGTTGTACAATAATGCTGACATACTTAGAAATGGTTAAAATGGTGAATTCATGTTACATATGTTTTATTAAAATGAAATGTTTTAGAAGTTTCCACATAAACATCCAAACTTCCTGAGTCCTTTGAAAAGCTAGCAGAGCTCATGGCACTGAGCCCGTGTTCCCACGGGAGTTTGCACAGTACCTGGCCCCTTAAGCAGATGTTCTCAGGTTTTACATGGGCAACCTCTCACCCCCTTCATCCAGCTCCCTCACCAGCTGGGTTCCTAAGATCAACTCCTTGCCAGAAAGCCAGAGAGTCCGATTCACACAAGGGGGTCCCAGACTCATCCTCCACCTCAGATAATCTAAGCAGAATCTCGGAAGGATGAAGTCCAGACACTGATGAAGGTGAAGAACTTCCCACATGATCTAGAATGTACACAGAACTGAGGACCCCCAGAACCCGGCTTTATTTCTCAGGTCTATCTGCAAGCTGACATCGCTGAGGCTTTAAAAACTACTGACGTTTCCTCTACAGATTCTGAAGTAATTGGCATGAGGCATAGCTAAAGATAGAATGTAATCAAGTTCACCACTAAACACTGTTGTTAGTTCAGTTTATTTCCCCTGCCAAAGACACAAAGAACTTCCCTGTTCCCCACACACTGAACACACTATGCCAAATTGTATATTTAATACATACGTGAAGCTAATATGTATGTGTGTATACATATATGTGTGTGTAAGTGTGAATGGATAAATATGTATATATGTGTATTATATTTTATATAAAGATATGTATGATTTATATATGTATAAGATTGGATGCATATATATGCATGCAATCTTTTAACTGTTGCTATAACAGAAAACATGAGACTGGGTAATTTATAAAGGAAAGAAGTTAGTTTGATCTCATAGTTCTTCAGACTAGGAAATCCAAAATGATGGTGTTGGCATTCTATTGCTCCAACTCACAGAAGGCAGAAGGGCAAGCAAAGAAATGCAGAAGAGAAAGAACATGAAAGATGGCCTTGATTTTCTTACAACAACTTGCTCTTGGGTGCCTGATCTAATTCTGCACGAATAAAGAACTCACTGGGGAGAGGCAGTAATAAAGACTTTGGCCATGTGATCCAAACAGCTACCATTAAATCCCACCTTTCAACACTTCCAGCCCCACTGAGGAATTAAGAAGTAAGCTTCAACATGAATTTGTGTATGGAGAAACTATATACAAACAATAGCATGTTAACTTTACACACACACACTCATTTCTTCAGCCACTTTACTGTGTATGGTTCAATGTGTACCCTACAGACCAATGATGAATCCTTGCAACACAGAGTGCAGGTTTCAAGTGGATGCTCTATGATTTGAATGATAGCAGCCTCCTTGGAATTGCAGTCAAACGCTACTCTTCTATGGGCATTCACTGTGCGGATGCCCTTTTCTTATTTATCTCATTCAAGTCCCCAGCAACAGTCTTAGGACACTCTGTCATCCTCATTTTGGGTGAGGTAAGTGTGAAGACCCACGCACTTGTGAAGTTAAAGGAAACACCACCCTTTGAATTTATAAGTTCTGGACTGTTTCTTTGAATCAGCCATAATCTTTTACAATCATACCTTGTATGTTTCCAAAGCATTCTGTTAAATCAGATTTTTGTAACGTGATTCTCATTTTAAAGTCACTAGGGGAATTTGGTACTTTGGGGAACACTTCAGAGAACCTTATATGAAACAAATAACCGCTCAGTGCTGTGAACCCTAAACCATTAATGTGGATATTTAGTGAGGTGGGTGTTGGCAGAACTGGCTTGCTTACAGTATATTGAATCTCTTCCCAAGGCATATGCACCCTGAAGAGTAGAGGAGTAAATAAGAGAATATCAAAGGAGTTGGAGCTTCAGACATGGCTTAGGAATCAAGAGCACTTGCTGCTCTTTCAAAGGACTCAGGTTCGATTCCTAGCACCTGCATGGAGGCTCACAACCATCTAATAAGTGCAGTTTGAGGGGATCTGACAGGATCTTCTGGTCTCTGCAGGCACCAGGCATGCATGTTATCCCCAGATGTATATACAGGCAAAGCTCTCTTACACAGAAGATCAGTGTGTTTGTTTTTGTTTTAATAAAAATTAAATGAGAAGATTGAAGAAGTGGTTTAGGATTGGTACCAAGCTCACGAAATCTACTCTCAGAAAAGATAGTGAATGACTGATGCTTGGGGTGATGATGATGGTGGTGGTGTTTGGATGAAGATGGTGGTGGTTGTGGTTTTAATAGGTATGGCCCCTTAGACTCATGTGTTTGAATGCTTGGCCCATAGGGAGTGGGCACTATTAGGAGGTGTGGTCTTATTGAAATAGATATGGCCTTGTTGGTGGAAGTATGTTACTGGGGGGTGGCTATGGCAAATGTGGCACACAGTCTTCTGCTGCAACTCTCAGCTTCTTCTCTAGCACTATATCTGCCTGTATGCTGCTATCCTCCCTGAAATGATGATAATGGACCAAACCTCTGAAACTGTAAGCCAGCCCCACTTAAGTGTTTGTTTGTTTGTTTGTTTGTTTGTTTGTTTTAATTGCCATGGTCATGTGTCTCTTCACAGTAATAAAACCTAAACTAAGACAGTGGTGACTGGATGATGATGGTGGTGGTAGTGATGAAGATGATAATGACACACACACACAAAAAGTTCTTGGTTTTCTTCTTCCCAATTTTTCAATTGCAAAGTTTATCATCATTCCTTACTAGAAGAATATCTGAACTTAATAAGTTCTCATCTTTCTATCCTAAATGGCCTAGCTATAAAGAATTTTGTGTCATATGTGTCAGAATGGCCTACTTCTTGCTGAGAGACTGGGATGATTCAGTTAGCTAGAATAATATTATGTATTATCCCAAACTCAATTGATTTGATGGGAAGCCCTCTCCTGGACCCTGAGGCCACTGCACATACACAATGGACTTATATACATGGAGGCAAAACACTCGTATACATAAAAATAAAAGCAAATAGAAGTATTTAATGTGATTGTAAGTAGTCAGAATTTACTTTCTACATCTTTAATGGTGCTATATTACTATTTTTGGCATCATATTTTTCTGATCAGAAGTCAATCACCACTCCTGTTTTTTACCCTCTCTATATATTATATTGTTTTCCTCTGACTGCAATCACGTTTTTTTGTCTTTGGTTTCAATAAGATAATCATTATGTGTCTGTATATTTTTTCCTATATCTTTATTTATTGAATCTGCAAAGTTAATTCCTTTACTCAAAGTTAGGAACATTTAAAATGAAGTTGTACACAATTTTCTACCTTGTTTCCTCTCTACATCCCAATAGCATGTCGCTAGAACACCATCTCTAGATTCTGCCCTATCCATCTTCCTTCTTCACTTCTTTGATTCTTCTGTATGTGTTTATGCAAAGGTTGTAGGGTCTTATTTTGTGGTGTTTCTAACACATAAGTGCAATAATTATGACAACTACAGTCTAATTAATGGAGACTAGGAATAACAAATGGACTAAAAGCCTTCAAGGATCTCACATTTTTAAAAAAATAGTACAGTTTAACTATATAAATACTCTATGTAAAAATTCAGCATCATATAGTATCATCTCTAGAGCACCTGCTTTTTAAAACTGTATAAATGGTATCCATTCCTATTTGACAAAAAAAAAACAAAAAACAAAAAACAACAAAAAAAAACACCAAAGCACAAGACTACACAAAGAATTCAACAGAAATGTTCACAGTAGGTTTACTCATGAGGATGAAAGCCTGGTGTAGACTGAGATTTTTCAAAACCTACTTTAATAAGGGTTCTTAAATGCTTTAGCTTTGCTTCTAGCCCACCACCTACCAGAGGTAGTAGAAAGGATAGGTTAATAGGGCAAAGGGATGTAGACCTGTTTAGAAATAGTTCTTTGAAGCAATTACAATCTTTGTTGTCAGGATATCAACAGTTCAGTTCTCACAAATTAGCAGCAGTAGCTCAATCTACTTGCAAACACCATTCAAGAATCTGCAACGGCAGTTCGATCCAGAAGAAACCACAAAACTCGGCCAATAGGCTAAAGTCCACAGAAGCAGCAAGAAGCCGCAGGGATATCACCAGAAGTTCTTTGGTTCATTTCTCTCTTCAAAGTCATGACAAATAATAATTAGTAGAGAAGGCAAGGCAAAGCAATGCCACAACATCATCAGCGAAGACCATCAGCAGCAAAACCCAATGAAAACCAGCCAAGAGGGGCAAGGTGAGTCGATGCCACACAGAGCTATCCACTGTCTGTTGGGTTATACTTATACCCTTTCCAAACATCACATGTCCTCTCAAGGGTCCACTCCAGCAAAACATCACATGCCCTTGATCCAGGCTGCTTTCAGAAAAACACTACATGTCTGTTCTCAGCAAAACATCCCCTCATGTGTCTACTTCAGCAAAACATCCTCTCATAAGACAGTTTCCAGAAAAACATCACATGGCACAACTGAGTCTCCAAAGAAACCAGAAATTTCCACTTCACCTGGAAATGACCCAGGCTGTATAGATGGTGGCTAAGCAACTAAAATAGGGCTGTATGATGGAGACCTACAATCTTACTCAACATGAAAAAGGAAGAACTGCTCATACATACCACAATACAGACAAAGCTCAAATGCATTAAGCTTATCAACAAAGCTCTCAAGAGATCTATGCTACCTCTAATCAACAAATACCAAACTTGGGTTGGAGAAAGGAAACAACAGACTTACAAAGGAGATAGTCATGTGTCCCATGAGTCTATATTCTGCAGGTATGTGCATTTGTCCAAACACTGGATGGCAAGATTCTCATTGTGGTCATTTCACTATATGCAAATTCATCTTAGAAAACAAATTGATTTGGTATGGAGACAAAGAGAGGATAATACTTGGTGATAAGAAAGGATAGAGAATGGGCAAAAGGACACATGAAACATGAAAGAGGGAAAGAGTTAGGGTGGGAGGGGTTACAAGAAGAAACTGAGGTAGGGGAGATGGGGGGGAAGGAAACTTACAAAAACAGACTCTATTCAAATGTAATATTAACATCTAGCACATTCCATGCTGACTTAAAGTGTATATACACATCAATGTAAAAAGCAAATTGAACCCAAATGTCAATTACATACTAATGTGAACTATTGTGTTTGACTTATTTTGAAATGCAACTAAAAAATGGATGAGTAGATATGGGAATGAATAGATGCTTAGAGATATAATAGAGTAAAATAGGAATTTTAAAATAGAGTTAGTAATTTGCTCCTAAAGATATTCACATCATAACCCTGAGAAACTGTAAATATGTTACTTTCAATGATTGAAAAAGACTTTGCAAATGCAAATAAGGACCTTGAAATAGAATCACTATCCTGGAGATTATCAGACAAATCCAACAAATCATAGCTCCTTAAAGACAGAATCAAGGACAGAGGTGGAAAAGACAGCATGAACAAAGCAGAGATTTCTCTGCATGGCCATGATCCACACGTATGGGTAACCCATAGAAGGAAAAGGTGAGTCACAGACCACCTCTGGGACCTCATGAGAACACAGCATGATCATACTTTCACGTTAGTCTGATATGACTCACTTTGACTCCTAGCCACCACTACTATAAAATAATGTTAATATTCTTTCAATCCACTAAATTTGTGCCAAATTATAGCAACAAAAGAAAACTCATATTTAAATACATGGCTCTTTGATGCACAATTCTTTCAATGTTTCTGTACATTAAATTTTTGAGATAAAATTCTTTAAAAATACTTTTCAAAGTCCCATTGTCCAAACATAGAATTGGGTGAAAGGTAAGCTAGCTGTCCATGTTAGACAGAGAACTCCATCTTTCAAAATCTATTTTGAAATTTTAAGTATAACCCTTGTTAGAGGTTAGAACTAATAATTGTCCTGATTGGTTACATTATAATCAATAGGAGGGAAAATGAAAGAAAAATTTTTCTGAGTAATAAAGAATTATCTACTTTTTACATAAGAAGACACCATATGGAGGTCCTGGCTTGGAAGCATTCTTAAATCATAGTTTCTAAAATGCTACAAATTTCTGCTTTTTCCTTTACTTCTGAACCTGTGAGTTCTCCAAAATACTCCGGATTTGTTTTCCTCTGTCCTGTCTCCCCTTTGGAAGAATCCAGAAATACAATGAAGAATGTCAGAGACTGGGGTCAATGAGATGCCCAAAGAGATTATAGTCCAATAACCCAATCACCCAAGCCCAAAGACCTGAATTTGACCCTTGGAACCCATGGTAGAAGGGAAGAGCTAACTCTACAGTGTTAACCTTTGATCTCAACATGTGGACCCTGGGGAAGGTGTGCATGCATACACAAATACAAACATTCACACACACACAAATGATAATAAGTAATTTTTAAATTACATTCTCTATGTGTGTGTATGTCCATATGCCACAATACCCATGTATTCATAAGTCAGGGGACAACATGCAAGAGTTGGTTATCTCTTTACCATGTGGGACTCAGGTTCTGAGTTCAGGTCATTGAACTTAGTTGCAAGTGCCTTTATCCCGTAAGCCATTTTGCCTGCCCTTTTTTTAAAAAAAATTATTTATTTATCGTATGTGGAATAATTTATTTTACAAGTTGAGAAATAGATGAGAGATAAGGCTAGGCAGCAAGTATCTGAATGATTGAATAAATACTAGGATAGACAGTAAGGCAGGTAGACAGACAGACGGAAAGACAGACACATAAATGGAAGCCCTCTTTACCCAGATGACAGGTACCTATCTTCTTTCATCTCTTTGCCCTTCTGCTTTTCTTTTTTTAATCATCCAAGCTTGCAAAGTAGTCTTCATTACATCATTCTGAAAGTGCAAACTGTCTTTAAAAAGAACAGTAAAAATTCACACTGAAGAGAAAGCAAGCAAGCAGGCAAACTTTTCAGTTGGTTTTAAAATCAAAGCTCCAAAATGGCAAACAAAAACTCGAAAACTTTCAAGTTTATAGCCCAAACCCTGGCTAAAAATAGGAACTGCAGTCGTGCGTGGAAGAATTCATATGCAGTCTCTATAGAGCTGTGCTCTCGGGAAAGGAGAGATCTGATTTCTGAAAATCTGTTTCTCAAGCAGGATGAATAAAATATCTTAAATATTTTATTGCAAGTGCCAAACATGGCAGATGGCATTTGCATGGGGATTACATAACTACGCTGAAAGCCAGCCATAAAACTCAGAGAATATGCTCAAAACAAGAGTGTCTCTACCTCACCTCTCTCTAGTGGGTGACTCTGCTCTCTTACATGGAGGGACATAGCCTGATGGGCCAGACAGACACAGCAGGGAAATTCTGACTCAAGGATGACACTGAAATGGCTGTACAGTCACTTGCTGGTGTCCGCTTGTGATTGCAGACACCCTGGAGTCAACAGTGCAAGTGAATTCCAAAAAGATCCACTTTGGAATTCTTACGAGTTATTTCAATGAAACACTCACATTTTCAACCCTATTAAATTCTTTAGAGATCAAGTTATAGTTAGTAATCATGTCAGTGGCTAAGTCAATGCTAAGGTTATTGTTTCAATAGGTATTTTGTATAAATGAAACCTAGATCGGTAAATTTCTATTTTAGATACACTGTTGCTTTCTGTTGAGACATAAGGGGATATTGTTTTCGTTCTAGAAGGGCCCATGTCAGTCACTTTCCACCACTCTAACCTTCCATAACAACCTACAAGGAGGAAGTGTTTATTTGGCCTCGTGGTTTTCAAGACTCAAGTCCATAGACAGCTACTGGTGGAGGGGCCGTGGCTAAGCAAAGCTGTCCCCTCACAGCTGCTCAGAAACAATGTAGAAGGGAGAAGAAGGGTCCAGAGTCCCAGGAGCCCCTCAAAGGTAACCCTCACCCAAATAACCCAGCTCCAATCCACTAGGCCTAGTCATGGTTCTGGGAATTGAGCATAAGACCTTGTGTATGCTAGGCATGCACTCTACCACTGAGCTATATCCTTAGCCCCTGTTTTTGTGTGATAGGGACTCACTATGTGGCTTATGCTGGCCTACACATAGGCTGGGTAGACCTCAAACTCTAAGTCCTCCTACCTCTTCTTCCCTGGAGCTGGGATTACAGCTATGAACCCGACTCCTGACTAGGCCACACCCCTTAAGGTTCTACCTGCCAGTCGTGTCAATATAATAAGATATAAAGTCTTCAATTTACTTAAGACATTATGAGGTAGGTGTGTGTGTGTGTGTGTGTGTGTGTGTGTGTGTGTTTGCAACCCTGTTGCATGGTTCTTGAGGATGAACGCTCTAAATGATTCCATGATGTAATGTTAAATCATTAGACATACCTTCTTTAACACATGGGATCCCTGAGAACTGTTAAGGTTCAAACCATAGCAGACCACAGCTTCTTTCTGTCTGATAAATGATGCAGCATTCATTCTACCACACCAAGCAAAGATGTACATATGGCCTCTTATACGACAAATACAAGTTGAGTAGTTACTCCATTAAAACACTTTAGTGAGCTATAAACTTATATACAATAATATGTACCATGTTTAAGACTATGATCAGATCTAACTCAAATCTTCTAAGTCCTATATCCAAAATGTTTAGTGTTGGGCTGGAGAGATGGCTCAGCAGTTAAGAGCACTGACTGCTCTCAGAGGTCCTGAGTTCAATTCCCGGCAACCACATGGTGGCTCACAACCATCTATAATGGGGATCCAATGTCCTCTTCTGGTGTGTCTGAAGACAGCAACAGTGTACTCACATACATGAAATAAATAAATCAATCTTTAAAACAAAACAAACAAAAATCCAAAATGTATAATGTTTTCAGCAATAAGGATTTACCTTTGACCTCTAAGACAGGGCAGCATTAATAGCCTGTATTGGTTCTGGAGTCACTTGGGCCACCATGACCAACAACTTTAGAAATGACAAGGAAGTTACACCCATGGTACCTCAGCAATATGGCTGTCTAAACAGGACCCAAATGATGACAATACTAAGAGGCATGCTAACTTGGAAGGAGGAAATCTCAGGGCGTCCCATCCCTAGACAAAGAACTACTAACAACAAATGACTACTGAGAGAGGGAGAAATAGCCCTGCCTAATTTGGTTACCCAGTATAAAGTGGTCAGTCTTGAAATCATATACAGACAAGTAGCGCTAAGTGGACTCAGCAGTAACATATATACATATATATGTGTGTGTGTGTGTGTGTGTGTGTGTGTGTGTATAATGTAAATATGTAACAATAATAATCAAAGAAAATGAGGCTATCAATTTGAGATGAAGTGGGGGGCATGGGAGGGGTTGGACGGAGGAAAAGAAAATGGGGAAATAATATAAGCATATTTTAATTAAACATTTCAAGTACTTCATAAAAAAGGATAACTAAATGTCTTTTAAAACAAATGTTTACAGTCATAGGCACTGCTGCTCTAACTGAGACAGAGAAAATAGTCACCAACAGAAGAGCTGACGTCTAATTTCTTTGCACTGGACTCCCTAGCCCCAGGAAGCCACTGTCCACCTCTACTGATTTGCCTTTTGTAGAATTCCATATACATTGCATCATAGATTATGTAGCTTTTGAGTCTGGCTAGTTTCAGTAATATGCAGCACGTGTGAGAGCTATTCAGGCTGTTCCATGAGTCGATGGTTCATTCATTTTTATCCATGAGTAACATTCCATTGTATGGAT
Organism: Mus musculus; assembly: GCF_000001635.26. Taxonomy (NCBI): domain Eukaryota; kingdom Metazoa; phylum Chordata; class Mammalia; order Rodentia; family Muridae; genus Mus; species Mus musculus. The sequence goes on along the minus strand of NC_000067.6, from coordinate 75,874,863 downwards.
ACATACCATAGCTGGTGGGCATTGGGTAGATTTTGGTTGTAAGAAGTAGGAGTGAACTACTTCTGGACTTGCAAGCACAAGTCTGTCTGGGCAAAGGTTTTATGTTTCCTTGGGCAAATTCTAGGTAGGAATTTCTCAGGTCATACGGTAAGTATGGATTCGAATTTGTAATAAATCACCCCGCCTTGTTCCCTGTTGGTTTTTTTTTTTTTTTTTTTTTTGCATTCTCATCAGCAGTGAGGATTGTGGTTGGTTCTCATGTTCATCAATATTTGGTTCGGTCCGTCTTTCTAATTTGAGCCGCTCTGGTGATCATACAGTGGTATGTCATTGTACAGTTTTAATTTGTATTTCCCTAATGGCTCATTCCACCGAGCACCAGTCTGTGTGCTTAACATATTAATTCTGGTCACTGGGTTTTATATGGTATATTATTAAGCATTAGAAGGGTCAAGCATTCCCTCCATTAAACACGCCCTTAAATTCAAAGCTATGAACAGCCCGGGTGGCTATCCTGGAATAAGACTGTCCCAAAGAGGATCCACGTTTAACGCAAAGGCTTCAGAAGCAAAGATGAACACTTAAAAAACCAGATTAATCATCTGTCTCTTCTTCCTTATGGGAAAGAGGACGGGGGTGGGGTAGGGGAAGAAAAACAAAACCTTTCAGCTCACAAATAAAAAGATCTGGGCTGAGATGGTAGTTTCTTCTCTGACAATCTTAACTAGACACCCCCACAGAACATATCGTGAGTTATCCGATGGCCATATGAAATCTGAAAGCTTCAGAACTCTAAATTCGACTCTCAAAAGAACCAAATGCTAGCTACTGCACACATGTTGTTAGGCCCTTGCAGGACTCAGGCTTTTTTCTTTAGCTTAGTATTTTTAGGTGGGATTCAAAACGCCCACGAGGGACTTTATTTTTTTTAAGAAGAAAAACATTTTTGTTTTGGTAGAAAATGTGTTCGGCTCCTAATCATTTGTTGAGGTTTGCTCATTTGAGTTGAGACAAAGCTTTCAATCTCCACAACGTACAATAAGTCACTCATATTCATGACATCAAAAACTGTCACCTCTCTGCTTAGCCAAAGAATAAAATCAGTCCACACAATCAGCCTCTGCCCCAGGAGCAATGCTGAAAGCCATCCTAGGGACCACATCTCTGTGACCTTTGCAGTTCATCACTATGAATGGGCAGAGACCCTGAGGATTGCTCCTCCCAGGTTCCTGTTATCATTCTGGTATATACAGATATCTGTGCTCCAACATTTAAATCAGAGAATCAATCTGAATAAAGATGATTTAAAAAAAAAAACATTTCTTCAGGAGCAACTTATACAACAATCTCTCTCTGTCTCTCTGTCTCTCTCTGTCTCTCTGTCTCTGTCTCTGTCTCTGTCTCTCTTTCTCTCATCAATAAAAAGAATTAGGAAGAGAAATAAAAAGACATGAGGCAAAAACTCAGTCACAGACAAGACTACCTTTTTTCTAGCCCTGACTGTACATGTCAGCTTGGGTTGCTGGTTCAGATGCCACCCACCCACCCTCCAAACATGTGAACCCTGCAGGTATGGTTGTAGCCTATAACTGAAATCCATGAGTCTTTCTAGGGCACTGAATACTTTCTTTCTCATTTAGAAACTATGGGTGGTGGTAACTACATCTCTACCAGTCCAGATTCTAGTTTCAGTCTTTGAGATGAGGGGAATATTCCATTTTCATGCTTGACATTTCTCTGACAAGCAGATTTTCCACTGTGAGGTATGCCACTTCAAATCTAGACAGAAGTGTAAATGGCAGAGTTTAGTCAAAGACACGGCAGCTGGATATTACATGAGAACATGTGTTTCTCTCACATGTTAATTACCCCAACTAGGACTGAACCCTCAAAGACCTTTGGCTTGACATTCTTCAATCAATCTCATCATAAAAATCTAAACTGCCTAATCAGTTGCAAACCTCAGAAAGGCTGATAAACACAATTATAGGCTACTCCTCTTACATATTCTTGTGGGTAATCCTTGGTCACAATCTATGTCAATTATCCTTGCAGAAGATCTTTAAACTTCCACGTGTCTGCTCTCATAGCCAATTCCAACGCACCCCAGCTTCTTCTCTACTCCTAAGCCAACCCCCAATCCCTTTGTCTCTGCAGTCAAGCCCATTTTTGTAGGTGTACACCCTGTTTCCAGAAAGCAATGACCTCCTCAAGGTCAACTGCAAAGTGCAGGAAGTAAGAAGGAAGGCATCTGTACTGGCTAGTTTTGTGTCAACTTGACAAAGCTGGAGTTATCACAGTGAAAGGAGCTTCAGTTGAGGAAATGCCTCCATGAGATCCAACTGTAAGGCATTTTCTCAATTAGTGATCAAGGGGGAAAGGCCCCTTGTGGGTGGGACCATCTCTGGGCTGGTAGTCTTGGTTCTATAAGAAAGCAGGCTGAGCAAGCCAGGTGAGGCAAGCCAGTAAAGAACATCCCTCCATGGCCTCTGCATCAGCTCCTGCTTCCTGACCTGCTTGAGTTCCAGTCCTGACTTCCTTGGTGATGAACAGCAGTATGGAAATATAAGCCGAATAAACCCTTTCCTCCCCAACTTGCTTCTTGGTCATGATGTATGTGCAGGAATAGAAACCCTGACTAAGACAGCGTCTGAAGGCAGCATCCTCAAGCCCTTAGCATCTTAATCCGCAGAGCTACTGACTTTGACTTTGCTAAAAATACCACCACACACAAGCCATGCATTAGTAATGGGGTGTGTGCAATACATGTAGATCTGTGTATGTACGTGCATGTGGGGGGGGGTGCAACTCATGGCTATTCACACACATGCACACACAGACACTTGTGTATGCTTACACATACATCTGAACACATACATACACACACACACACACACACACACACACCATGGTTTTTTCCCTTAACAATTAGATACCTGGGGTAGAGGATGGAGGAAAGAACCCCCTTTTACAACATCTGCATGCACTAAGGCTCATGGCACCTTAGCTGAAGAGGCCAACCTTAAGAACACAGTTCAGGTCACTAAGCGAGTCGGCCAGCAGACTAGAATTAGAAAGTAGAAACGAGTACACACATACCAGTCTTCTACACACCTCTGTCCCCACCAGTAGAGAGCGGGGATGCCATCATATGTGGACAAGGCTCTCACATGGAGATGCTCATCAATCATTTTTTTTTTTTCATGTCTTGCTTCCAGAACAAGTTTATCCTGCTTCCCGTAGCAACCCTAGGCATCACACCCACCTGGTGCAACCCTTTCACCCAGCTGACTGGCAGCCTCCCGGAGCCTGGCCCTGTGCACGTGGCAACCAACCGCCAGTGTCCTAAGACCCTCTGCCAAACAAGTCTGGTCCAGGATACACTTTGATGTCTGTAATGTCACAGTGATGGCAGTGACACTTGGAGAATGTTCTTCACACCAGTGATCTTCACCCACAGAGAGCACAAAAGTGGCCAGACTCAAAATTGTCTAGAAGCTAGAGTAGAGAGAATGGATAGACCTTGGCTGGAATTGTAGATCTTGTATTTCCCATCTTACACACGTTAGGTAAGTGTGTGTGAGTGTGTGTGTGTGTGCGTGTGTGTGTGTGTGTGTGTGTGTGTGTGTGTGTGTGTGTAGAAGCCAGAAACCAGTGATAAGCATCTTCTACAGTCACAGCAAGTTTTTTACATCTCTCAGCCTGTTTATCCATCTACTGGAGAAAAAAAAAAACACTAGCAGCTACCTCTTGAAATGAGAATAAGAGTGAAGGAGAAAAGGTAAGGATGGCCACCATGCCTGTCATGGGTTAGCATAAGTTAATTGGCATTTCTTGTGGAGTTTTGTGTGTCTGTGTGTGCATGTTCATGCATGTGTATGCATGTGTGCATTGGTGAAAGCATGTGCAGGTATGTGTATAATTTAAGCTGGTGGGCCAGAGTATAACCTTAGATGTCCTGTTAGTCCTAAGCACCATCCACATATTCTTCAGAATCTCTCATTGGCCTTGAACTTGCTAAGTTGGCTAGACCAGCTTGACAGCAAACCAGGAAGCTTCTTGCCTCTGCCTCCCTGTTACTGGGATTACAGACACATACCATACCACACTCGGTTGTTTGGTTGTTTGGTTAGTTGTTTACATGAGTGCTGGGGCTGGGGCTTGAACTCAGGCCCTTCTGCTTGCATGCTAACCATTTTACCAACTGAGCTAATGCCCTAGCCTATATTATAAAACATTTCTGTTGTATTGATTCTACACCTTTTCAATCGTAAGAGAATTTCCCCTCATTTTCACCCCCTTCCCCACCCAACCCCCCCAAAAAGGATGACCAGGTAGGGGTAAAACCCAGAAAACTCTAATGCCGATATACCCCAAGGCTAAGAAAACCTAAGGAATGACTCTGTTCTGGCCAAAAAAAGACAAAAACAAAACAAAACAAAACAACAAACCAGAAACAAATGTAGCCAAGTCCACCTGTTTTCCAGAGCTTCTTAAATATGTATTTACAGTCCATATTTAGGTGTTTGTGCTGTTTATATAATTAGCTGTTTTCTCCAACATATCCAGTAATTATTTTATCAAATGCACATCTGTTTTAATTAGGCATGTACACACTTTACTATACTGTAAAATGTCAAACACACTGTAAAATAGCTCCAAGCCCATTAACACATAAAAACAAAACTTCATTTGACATATCACAAACAGCTGCAAGAGGCTTCTAGACCCAACCAGCTGCTATTCGACAACTCCCAGGCAAGGGCTTTTCTGTCGGCCCTCCCGGAGTCCTCCCAAGCTAGAGCGCCACTTTCTGCTCACAGTTCGCATGCCTGAACATATTATAAGGCATGTGGGAAGCACAGATGACTTGCTTGGCACCAGGCATGCATTATACTCATATATGTAAAATAAGTACATCTTTTTTAAAAATTATATGGTCTCAATAAGCACAGAACAAGAAAAATTCAAAATTCCCCATAACAACTATCCACAAACTAGGTGTGTGAAGAATATACCACAGCACAATAAAGGGAGGGGGTGGGGCTAACGTCATACTCAATGATGCAGAGTTTAAAGTTCTTCCCCTAAGGTTAGGAACAAGGCGTGAATTTACTAACTCCTTTTATTACAACACTGAAAATCCTAGCAAGCACATGCAGGCAAGAAAAGGAACCAATTTTTCTGGATGGCTATTCTTGGTTGTCAACTTGACTGTCTCTGGAACTAAAATCCAAGCAGCTGGGTATGCATGGGAGGGAGGGTTTTTTTTTTCCCCTTAATTAAATCATTTGAAGTGGGAAGACCCACTTTTAATCCAGCTCTTTTGAGGTTTGCATTTAATCTGAGCCACACCTTCTGCTGGCAACCTATATAAAGACATGGAAGAGGGAAACTCTCTCTTTGCCTGCTTGGTCTTCCTCTCCTTTGCAAGTCCATGCCTTCATTGGCATTAGGATTCGGGAGTATACTGATGACCAGCTGAGACCTCCAGCCCCGTGAACTGAACAATTTTCTATTTCTCACACAAACAGCAAAACCATGTCTCAAAATAAAAACAAAATCCCAGGCTATATTCATTCATATTCTCCACAGCATCACAAAACAATGTATAACTAACTACACAGGAACCACATATTGTTATACAATGTATAACCACATATGAATCGTATATTCACAAAATGGAATCGTAGTCAACAATAGAAAAAAAAAAACAGTGACATATGCAAAGATGGATTTATCTCACTGACATAGTGGGGCAAAGTCGAACCCTAAAATTAAACCACTAAAGGATGCCACTTCCAGTAATTTACAGAATGGGAGAAACAACCTGTGTGTAGGGAACACAGGACAATTGCCTTGAAAGGAGAGACAGACTGACCAATAAGATCCCTTTCAGACAACAGGAATGCCTGTGTACAGCGACCCAGCTGTTTCCTCTGGAATGGACATGATGGTTGCCATATTGAGGCAAAACAGCCATGATGAGCCCCCAGAGAATCTCACAGAATCTCACAGATTAGACCTAATTAAAATTCCCTTGGAAGGGAAGCTCTGGAGACACATGAGATTCACAAGGCTTGTAGACACCCCCCCACCCCAAGCTTACTCCCATACAAGATTATATAAGAGGCAGGCAGTTGACCCAGGTGTAGCAGCTTGTCAGTCTCTCTCCTGTAAGTAGCTCAGGGAACTCATCGTTCACCGAGTGGGACTTGGATGAATCCTTCATTTTGGCCTTTCAGTGTCCAGTCTACCTGGGGTAAAGAGCAGTTTCTTTATACCTCACCGGGAAAAGTCATGCAACAATAGGTGGATAAATCCACAGATGCTTACACTAATGAAAATCCATCGAAGAGGGTTGGGAGTGCTGCCTCATGTCTGTAATTCCAGCACTCATGAGAGAGAGAGGGCAGTTGAATCATGAGTTCTAGGCTAGCCCGGGCTACTTACCAACTTATCATCTCAGGGAATGGAATCTTCATCTCCATCAGATGAAGATAATGCCCAATGGCCAGTTACTTATCTAGTATATACAGGTCATGGGTTCCAGCTTCAGCCCGACCTTTGCCCACCCCCCCCCCCCAGATGCTACAGGACTGAGGCCATATGAACTCACAAAGACTGTATGTAGCAGCTCACACAGGGCTGCACTGGTGCAAGCCAGATGGGCTTCCAGTGCTGAGATGGGGAAGTGGATGTGGGCTCTTACTCCTAACCAAGAAGCTATCTGCAATTTGGACTCACAAAGGAAAAATTAGTCTTCTCCAATGAAGTCTCACTGGGCATCTTAACCACACTTAAGGGCAGGGCTCCATGCCCAGCAGTGCATGGCCAACATAAAACTAACTCAGTGGGATTTTTGTGGTCTTTTTGTCTCATCTAGCTTTGTTTGGGGATTTTTTTAAATTAGTCTTTTGCTAGTGTATTGTGGTTTCCTGTGTGTGTGAGTGTGTGTGTGTGTGTGTGTGTGTGTGTGTGTATGAGAGAGAGACAGAGACAGAGACAGAGACAGAGACAGAGACAGAGACAGAGACAGAGGGACAAGGAAGGGAAGTTAGTTTCTTGGGTTTTGTTTTGTTTTAATGTTTTTGTTTTTCTGTTTGTGTTTTGTTTGTTTGTTTAGGAGAGACGAAAAAGAAAGAGCACAAAGTTGGATGGTAGGAGTTTGGAAAAATCTGAGGGGAGTTGGAAGAAGAGCAAAGTATCATCAGAATATATTATATAAAATCAAGCTTTTTCAATAAAAAAAAAACGTCAATATTGTATTATAACAGGCTTGAGGCAGAAATATAAAAATGCAGTATCAGTTAACTCTATGTGTACACATGCATAAAAATACACATGTATACACATGTATGTGTGTATACATAGCATATAGCTAAAGCTATACACATTGATATAATATATAACCACAAATATTTTTTTATTCTTGCAAAAGGAACTAATATAATACTGTGTTCCTGCTTTAAAAATTAAGGAAAAAAAATGACAAAAATATAACTCAAGCAAAGAAGATAATGAAGATAAATAAATACAAAAATAAATTTAGAATACAAAGACAAATTTGATAAATGGCACCAAGGATTGGTTCTTTGAAAATTCAATAAAACAGGCAAATATCTGAAAGAGCTAATCAATAAATATAGAAAGAAAATCATAAGTAACGTCATTTAGGAATGAACAATGACAGAGGGATGGGCCCTAGAGGCTTTTAATCATGAATTTAAAAAAAAAAGTCACCACGTAGGTACCCAGGTGTACTAACGGATTTCAGTAGATAGGGAACCTTTGCAGGGTTAAGCTCAGACATTACAGGTGTATACAATCATACCAGTTTAACTCAGCTGTGCTTAGAAATCTTCAACGAATAGAAATTTTTCATTCCATTATATAAAAAAAATAGGATTTACTATTTACTATAATTTATTTACTATATTCAGTTATTATAGCGGTGACGCCTCACACTGACACAATGACACGCATATGATCATGCTTACACACATGTATGACAAGGGTGAACACCGCAGGTCACACTGCTAAACCTTAAAAGAACCGTTTACAAATCTGGCCCCTGGCGAGCATCTGGGATCCTGGCACTGGAACACATTCCTGCTCCTCTGATTGATGAGCAGCTCACTGAGCCCAAACTGTTTATGAAAACAGTATGTTTGATGCTGACAGCAGTTTTCCTTCCATCAGTCTGGGATTTCTTCTCTCTCTCTCTCTCTCTCTCTCTCTCTCTCTCTCTCTCTCTCTTTTTTCCCCCTTCTTGAATATGCCAAGCAAAAACTTGTTGTACAACCAGCCTCCAATAAAAACCTCAGACGTTTAGTCAGTGAGCCGCCATGAAGGGCATCCTCTCTCCTGTGTTGTCATGCTCATTGCTGGGAAATAAAGAGCACTGCCTCATGACCCACGGAACGAGGACCGTCCAGAGTGTGCACCTGTGGGCTGCTGGACTCTGGCGCATGCGCTATCCTACTGCTATGTCATTCTGCCTCCTGGCTCAAAAGTCATAGCCTGAGCATGAATGCTGGTCCATGTGAATCCCACTCACGTTTCACCAAAATGAGCCAACTCAAATGAGCCAATTGAAGACTGTCAACACAATTGTCAAAGCTCTTACACGGAGATGCTGAAAGTCAGTTTAAGACCAGAGGCCAAGCTTTACATTTTAAGATGTGTTAAAAACCTAACAAAAGCGGGGTGTGATGTCGCATTTCTGTAACCCCAGCACCTGGGAGACTGAGGCAGAAGGATTGCAAATTTGAGACTATCCAGAGCTGTTTAGTGATACCCTGTTTCAAAATCAATAAGCAAATCAACAAACAAAAAAAGAATATTCAGTTATAGAGTCACTTACATAATTACTTACTTTATAACATAATGATTTTTATCAAAGGAATATAAGAAATCTGTAACATTTAGTATTGTACTAAGAAGGAGCTGGGGAGATAGAAGGCTTGGTGGGAGACATGCTGCCGTGGAAGGATGAGGACCAGAAACCATATAAAGCCGGATGTGTTGATACACATCTGTAATCCCAGAAGGCCTGTGACAGACAGGATAGGAGGTACAGTCAAGAGAATCCCTGAAAATCTCATGGTCCAGCCAGCCTGTCACATGCAGCCGCAAACATCAAGAGACCGTGCCTCACACAAACATACAAACACACACACACCACAGGCTCACACACAAAAAAACACAGGCAGACACTTTTTAAAATACTAAGGATGTTTAAAACTGAAAATAAAAGGATCTGACATTTAGGACACCCTGTTTCATCAGTGTCGTACAGAAGATGCTCAAACCTATACCATCTCCACATTAAATGATAAGCCACCTCCCTAGAGCCAACCCCATGAAAATTGAAACCAAAATTAGCAATTTCTACCATAAGACACTACAAGTAACATTGCTGGGATTTTTTTCTTTCTTTTTACTTTTTAAGGATTTCATATATGAGTGCCATAGTTACATCATTCCCTCTGCTGGGAAGTTATACATGATATAGTAAACTGCATCAGAGAGGAAGAGGAGGGGGAGGAGGGAGAGGAGGAGGAGGAATTGCTTATCTGTCTAAAAACTTCAGAATTTGGAAAATTATCTGAATATCAGAAAAATATATTAAAGCAATTAGCTTTACACCACATGGTAATGGTTAAGAACCACAGAATAATTTTGTCATGAGAGTTTATGTCTGTAATCCTACCACTTGGGAAGCTGAAGCAGGAGGATCACTGAATTCAAGGGCCTGTGATACACATTGAAGCACGGGACAGCCAAGGCTACAGAGCGGGATTCTATCTTTTAAAAACAAATGAAAAAGAAACAGAACAGTAAGGTAGTCCATGTACAAAAGCAAAATCCACCCACCCTACATGGTGTCTAGAAATAGCCTTTAAACGGAACCATAAATGATCCATAAAAAGAAAGCTGAGAACTCAACTGAATATACGAATAAGTCAAAAGTTATTTCGCGGATGACAGTGCTTCACAGTGTTAAGATACTACCTCAAGATAGTTTATAGTTTTAATAAAACAGGAAAGTGAATATACAATGACAAGACCCTGTATAAAAATAGAACTCAGGCTGGAGGGATGGCTCAGCCGTCAGAGCGCTTGCTGCTCTTGCAGCCACCTGGAGTTCAGTTCCCAGCACCCACACAGGCAGGACACAACTGCCTGTAAGTCCAGCTCCAGGGAATTTGACGACACCTTCTTCTGGCCTTCACAGGAACCTGCATACACACATAAATGAAAAGAAAATCAATCTTTAAAAAAAAAAATCAGAGCCATGTCTTCTTCGAAAACCAATCCTTCAGGTGTACCTATGATAAGCAGCCCAGTATGGCAGCCTGCTACATATCAGACCTGCAGAAGTCAGGTTGCCATGTCTACTAACTACCAAGAAAGTAACACCTAACTTCTCTAACAACTGACCCCAAATCACCAAGACTTGGTTATCACATGATAGTGTCTCTCCTTTTAGCCCTTCGTCTAACAGGATGAGTCAAATGCACAACCCCAACTGACAAGAACTTCTAGGAAGTCTAGAGCTTTCCCAGGATAAGGCCTCAACTATGTACACCTGAGCCCTTCCTACCACACGTTCACCTCTTCTGTCTGCCTGGGAGTCTCTATCACCAAAACACAGGTGATGGGGTCTTTGCTTGCTCGCACAAGGTTGGTCTTCATTTCCACAGTAGTGCAGACAACAATTCCACTAGGTTCCTTTTAACCCTAGCAAAATAACTTTTGAGTACGTCAGAGTAAACATCTGAAAACAATCAAGAACACTAAAAGATAAAAGTAGCTGATGTTTGAATGAACCAATCATGTGAAACCGGGCCAATTCCTCCCCCAGCCCCAGCCTCAGCCCCTTTTTTATAAAAACCCCTAGCTGTCAAGCCTCGTGGTCGAATCCACTGTCTCCTGCGGGAGATACATTTCTACCCGGAGCTCTGCCATTAAACTGCCTCATGTATTTACATCAAGACGGTCTGTTCGTGATTCTTGGGTGCACGCTGAATCGGGAGTTGAGTGGGGGTTTCCCCACTAGGTTCTTTTATTCCCACTCGGTTCTTAATGCTTGAAAGGAAAATAAAATAGAAGAAGGAATGGTTGGAGGGAGGGAACTGGGTGGGGGAGGACAGGGAGGGGGACAGGAGGGATCAAGTGTGGGGAGGACAGAGGAAGACAACTGGGAGAGAGATCCAGAATCAGTAGGAGGGCATCTCTGGGCTGAGCTGGAAACTTAGCACAGTAGAAAGTCCCAGGAATCTCTAAGGGGAACCCTAGCTAAGACTCCTATCAATAAGTCATATGGAACTTCAAATGGCCATCTCCTGTAACCAGGCAAGACTTCCAATGGAAGGATAAGGACATAAACCCAGAAAAGAAAAAAAAACAAAAAACAAAAAAACAAAACCTTAGATGGACAATTTGTCTGGCACAAGATCTGCAGGGATAAAGTTGGAGCAGAAATTGAGGAAATGGCTCCTGGGGAGGCCCCACCATTGGGGTTTAAAACGCAGCTCAGCAAATAAGAGCCTTTGCACTTCATACAGAAGGCCTGAGTCTATTTCCCAGCACCCATTGTGAAAGCTCACCTGTAACTCCAGCTCCAGGGGACTGGACACCATCTGCTTGCCTCAAGAGGCACCTTCACTTGTGCACACACACACAAATAAACATAAAAATAAATCTTTAAGAAGTATACATCAATAGCAGGTAAAAGAGGACGAATAAAAAAATTCATGTGTAACTTTTTACCTGTAAAATTAGTCATTTACTTAATAAGAAGATAACACAGGGCTGAAAAGGGTTTGACATTGCATATGAAGAACTCAAGGTCTTGTCAATCAAGCCAGTTAAGCAGGAGAAGAAAGAAGCGCCCAAAAAAATGCTAACTGCCCTGCTATTCACAATAACAAAGGAACAGGAAACAACCGAGGCTTTCTGGAATGAGAGATCAGAGAGGCGAATCTGTGGCCTTTGAGAGAAAAACTTTAGGTACTTGCTTTACATGTTTATAAAACCTTTTCAGTGATATAGAGAAATGTTTATATTAAATGCTGAGTTTAAAAAAGCAAAAGACCCCTGTCTTGAAAAAAAAATAAGCAAAAGACACACAAATATTCATTTATTCAACACCATATGATCTCAATTATAAAAACAACTTAAATACATATATATGTATCATATACATCTATAAATACATTTGTATATATACCTATATATAGATATATACATATGTATGTATATATATACATACATATACATTGCATATATACATATATATATATATATATATATATATATATATGCAAACTATTCTACATGGGGTGGGGTGTATGTGACCAACTGTGTCTGGAATGTTAAGATCAGGGTACACATTATTCTTTCTACTTTTTTTTTATCACTTTCAATTTTCTATTATAAGCTGGAGAGGGAAAAACTTGGCTTTTTAAAAAAATGGCTTTTCTATGTTTCTTATACCAGTGAGCCAATCGAAGAAATTTTTCTTCAAAGAAAATGGGCTTTTCTTTGAGAGGGCTCAATGTCTATTGGTGCCTGGGGTAAAGGGCAACCTGATTAGACACTGTCAAAGAGGGAAGGTTCAGGAGGTGGCTGTGCCCTGTGTTCAGGCCAAGGTGACATAATTATCTTGGAAGAGTCCCCAGAACCTTCCAGAAACTGTTTCGTTCTTGCCCTGTGCAGGAAAAGGTAGACTTGAAATCTGTCACAGTGGGAAGCAATTTTTAAGTAGTCTTTTTTTTCCCCCTGACTCTTTGAAACCAGTTGGATGGAGTCCCACTAACATTGGTGGGTACAAAGGCCTTTTACCTCCTGATATCACCCATGTGCTGTGGAATCCAGGAGGAAAAAAAAAAGCAGTGTTCTTTCATGTAGTTTCACCAGGGAGAAAGCCCAGGAGAGCGTCGGGAAAGCAGAGTGATGGAGACTTGTAATCAATAACTTTGACATCTTCCTAAGTCTTTTCATGATTGCCCTCATCATGCCTTGGTTCTCCCTCCTTGGGGAGGCATGCTGCCTGGCTAATCATGACACAACTGCTTCCCAAACTGCTCCATAGATGTGAAGCACAAATTCCGTTGCCTTTTATTTTTCCAACCAATCAACCAAATCTCCACACAGCTTATTAGCATGGAGTCTGAGGGCTCCCTCTGAGACTCCTCCAGTCCTCTGCTAAGTCACACTGGCTAAGAAGGCTTTGCCAGGATCACCCTTTGCTCTAGAAATGCCATCCATTCCCTGGGTGCCTAGCTCCTCTGATGATGCCTTTGTGTTACACCCCCAAGATACAGGCGTCATGCTTTATTCTCTGATGGTCTAGGCATCTTGCTAAAGGTAGGTTCAGGATCTATCCACACAGGCTCCTGGACACAGGCTTCCTCTTACAATTCATGACCAAGACTTTAACTATCACACACCCAAATACCTTTGACCAAGACCCCTCCCTCAGGCAACGTCAACTTTTCCAATGCAAGCTCCAGGACCTTCCACCTAACTCTCTGTAGAATGCCTGATGATTCCAGGTAGCCATCAGCTGCCCTTCTAAGCTAAGGGTCTCCTTCATGGAGAAACACAAGAAGATCATGACATACAAGTGTGACTGTGCTCCAGTACAAATATGAAAATGGTTTCATAACAGTGAAAGCTGTCATCCTGTTCCCACTAACAGACTAGAACTTGAAGCCCAAAGATTTGCCTGAGGTCAGTGGGAGAAGCTACACTCCCTTTCATAACTACCCCTCTTCTCTAAGCCCTGATCCTGCTCTTTCCCTCCGTATCTTCTGTCTTCTGGTTATCTTTCTCTTCTCAGTCTTTATACTCAACAACAATATTCAGAGAACAAGAATTATGAGGCTGTATAAGGAGTCAGAACATTTATTTGCTGGTTTGGTTTTTTTTTTTTCCTAACTAAAACACAAACAAAACCTGGTGCCATCAACATATCTATCTTCTGTAGGTAGCCCATTGCTCAGAGACAGTTTGGTGAAAATGGCCAAGACATAACAGGGCCTTGATTGCATCATTCTGAAGATGGTTAAGGGAGTCTGAGCACTAATCAAGAAAAAAACAAGCCACATGTTTAATTGGAAAGCACAGAGATGGTTGAGTCTCTCATACCAAGAGCTGCCCATAGGAAGACCCAGGAACTGCTAGGAAGGAGTCTTGTGTTTAGGCAATGTCCTCAAGCAAGAGAGTAAAGGCTCAATTCTGAAGGCCCCATCTTTCAATGGTCAGAGGATGCTAGGTGAAACCTCAAAAAATATACAAGGCAAGCAATCCCATTTTAAAGAGCTAAATATTTGATTATTGTGACTAGTTCTAAACTCACTGAATGTATGGAATTTGCATTTGGTACCAACAGCCTTTAGAACCAATGGGTCTTAGTCTGTAGCAAAGAAGTAACCAGTGCAGGGGGAGATGCACAGAGGCCACCTTAGCATTTAGGTAACAGATTCTCATCTAGTCAATAAGGTGGTGCCATCAGCACCTAGGAAGAGATGCCTGTCACTTTGTTCTCCATCTCCACAACTCCCGGCCTCCAGAATTCTATCTGACTGACAGTCACTGGGTGATGCTGGAGAGAAGGGGGAAATCTTAGGAGAGAAGACCTTTGTGTGGACCCTGGACCTGAGAGCTGGCAACAGCAACAGACTGGCATGCTACCTCCATGGAATCACTATATGACCTTTCTATGACCATAGGGTCTGCTGCTCACAGATCATATTGTGGCAGCCCTTTCAGGTATCTTTCCAAATAGCAAACGTGTTTAAATGTCTCTATTGCTCACACGTAGCAAGTACATACTAGACACCACAACATCACACACACACACACACACACACACACACACACACGCTGGTGGTCTGAATGAGATTCACCCACCCCCAATCTCATATATTTTAATACTTGGCCCCTAGTTGGTAAAACTGTTTGAGAAGGATTAGGAGGTGTGGCTTTGTTAGAGGAGGTGTGTCACTCACCATGGGCTTTAAGACTTAACTCCTGCCAATCAAAGTGTTCCCTCTCTCTACCTTGTTGTAGATCAAGATATAATCTCTCATTCATTCCTTCATTCCACATTCACAGACTTTAATCCTCTGAAACCTAAGACAAATTCAGCAAGCATTTATTTGTTTGTTTGTTCATTATTCTGTTTGTTTTTTATAAGTTGCCTTGGTCATGGTGTTTTATCACAGCAATAGAAAAGAAACTAAGAAACACGCCAAGCACATAGCAGATAGCACACACATACCAAGTGCCCACCACATTACACACACACACACACACACACACACACACACACACACACACACATATAAACACATACAGACTTACCCATACAGACTCTTTTTAAACTATAGGCAGAAGCTAGACATCAGAAAGCAGATGTTAATTGTGAGATTTTCTTCATCTTATTCAAGGTCAAATGTAAAAGAGTAATAGTAAAAACTTTTAAACCTTTTTTTAAAAACAGAGCCTTTGCATCAAATGTCATCAGATATTAATTTGTAAGGGAAAGATTATCCACAGAACATTTAGTGAAATGCTTAATAATCATAATTCCTAAGAGAATATTCCTTTCAACCTAGTCAGGTACAAGGAGATTTAAATTTTAAGAACTCTCAGGTCATCCCGTGGCCCTGATGAGAAATTATTCTTATCATGTACTTCCTAGGAGGCAGACATCTAATGGCTGCTCTGTGGCATTCCTCGCAAGACAACAGCACGATTTCTCAGAAGGTACTCTCAAAAGGAGAAACCAGGTAACAGTATAAAAGGAGCCAACTCCAGAGAGAGGCTCGACCTCCCAGGTTGGGAATCATCTTCTGCCAAAAGCGAACTAAATTGAGGTAACTCTTTCAATGATTTCACCTGCCTTCCCCCTCTGCTTTTCTCAAAAAAAAAAAAAAAAAAAGAAAGAAAGAAAGAAAAGAAAAGAAAAGAAAAGAAAAAAAACCACTTTTAAGAGTCTAGTAAGAATATAAACAGGTAGTCTGTTGGTTTGTCATTGTGCTTAATTAATCGTCCAGATGGATCTATCGCCTGCCACTGTGCCCAGGGACCACAAAGGATCAAGTAGTATCCATCTGTCTTTACTAGGTTCATGGGAAAAATATTCTGCAGCCCTGTATCCAGGCAATGCAACAATTTTTTTGTCAGTTTTCTTTTCCCAGTGGGTGAAATTTAACCAATACTTTGTTAGCAGAGGTCTGGTCATCCCCTGGGGGAAAATTACAGGAGTAAAGATATAACCTCTGCCATGCCACATACTTGCTTAAAAGACTAGAGACCTAGGTCTCAA
Source organism: Mus musculus (assembly GCF_000001635.26). Lineage (NCBI taxonomy): Eukaryota > Metazoa > Chordata > Mammalia > Rodentia > Muridae > Mus > Mus musculus. The sequence goes on along the minus strand of NC_000067.6, from coordinate 75,858,518 downwards.
CTCCATTTTAAAATTAGGCTTTAAAAGGAATAGACTTGCTACAATAGATTTAAGGGGCAAAAAAAGCCTACATTCACTTACGCTTCTCAAAATTACAGTGAGCAGGAATATTTCCATCCTATTACAGTCTGAAGCGGGGGGAAAGAAATCTCCTGATGTACAAAAGCAAAACCATGATAGGGCATATGCTAAGAGCATTAACTTTGCATTAGTGAGATTCACACACTCACCTTGTTATGAAAACACTCCACCCCCAGATTAAAACAGACATAACTGATAACAGGAAATCGATAACATAGGGCAGCTGGGCTGTAACTGCCATGTTTGTCACCACAGCCTTTTCCCCTGAAGGCTTTTTCTTTGCTGAGATAGTACAAGCCACTGTAAAATCTGCCTGTTCCTTCATTTCTCCCTTTAAAGGAGAAGTCTGCCAAAGAAGTGTGGTCCATTTGGACAGACTTTATTAAACAACTTCATCCATCTCTGCCTGCCCTAGGGAATTCTAATTAATCAATAAACATTTATGGAGTGTCCTAATATACATACAAGTCCTGGGTCAGGTGCTGTGGAGCCTTTACGGTTCATTTTTCTCATTAGAAAAACGAAGCAAATTGCCCTATGAAGGGAAGGCTTCTGGATGGGATGAATTAGAACTTGAGGAAGAAGAAGTCACAGCTAGGAAGGCCCTGAGCCAAAACCTGGGGTTTCAGTCTGTGCTAGGCTACTTGAGTGGCCACAAGAAAGAACCACAAACCAGGTGGTCTTGACAACACAAAGATGTGAAAACACAAAGATATGACAACATAACCCACCTCTGTGTTATAGAGTCTAAGGTTTTATTTTGAGGCCTCTCTCTTGTTGCAGGATATTTGATCACACTGTGAACCCTAAGATCATGTTATTTACTGGAAAAATCTGTATTAAGTTGTGGTATGGTTCAGCCTTAGCACATACCTTTAATCCATGAGCTTTCTGCTTGAATATTGTAAACAGGATTAAATAAAGTCAACCATAGGTCAAGAGGTGAAGCAAGCAACCAATTGACAGGAAGTGAACATAGGATTATTAAGAGAAAAACCATAGGCTGAGCCCAGAGCTGATCCTGTGCCACAGCGCTCCATACCCAAATTCCTCCCAGAGAGAACTGGTCTCCCAGGAATACTGACACAAAGGTTTGCAGGGGAGACAAGCCATAGTTAGAGACAGCAAGACCAGCTAACACCAGACACAACAGAAACCAAGGCTACTTGGTATCATCAGTTCTCCTACCACAGCAAGCCCTGAATACCCACAACACACCAGAAAAGCAAGACTCTCATTTAAAATCACATCTCATGATGATGATAGAGGACTTTAAGAAGAACATAAATAACTCCCTTTAAAAAAATACAGGAAAACACTGGTAAACAGGTAAAAGCCTTTAAAGGGAAAACACAAAAATTTCTTAAAGACTTACAGGAAAACACAACCAAACAGGTGGGGGAATTGAACAAAACCATCCAGGATCTAGAAATGGAAATAGAAACAATAAAGAAATCACAAAGGGAGACAACCCTGGAGATAGAAAACCTAGGAAAGAGATCAGGAGTCATAGATGCAAGCATCACCAACAGAATACAAGAGACAGAAGAGAGAATCTCAAGTGCAGAAGATACCATAGAAATATTGGCACAACAGTCAAAGAAAATGAAAATGCAAAAAACTCCTAACCCAAAAGATCCAGGAAATCCAGGACAGAATGAGAAGCCAAACCTAATAGAGGTATAGAAGAGAGTGAAGATTTCAACTTAAAGGGCTAGAAAATATCTTCAACAAAATTATAGAAGATAACTTCCCTAACCTAAAGAATGAGATCCCCATAAACATACAAGAAGCCTACAGAGCTCCAAATGGATTGGACCAGAAAAGAAATTCTTCCCATCACATAATAGTCAAAACACCAAATGCACTAAACAAAGAAAGAATATTAAAAGCAGTAAAAGAAAAAGGTCACATAACATCTAAAGGCAGACTTATCAGAATTATACCAGGCTTCTCACCAGAGACTATGAAAGCTAGAAGATCCTAAGCAGATCTCATATAGACTCTAAGAGAACAAAAATGTCAGCCCAGGCTACTATACCCAACAAAACTCTCAATTACCATAGATTGAGAAACCAAGATATTCCACGACAAAAACTAATTTACACAATGTCTTTCCACAAACCCAGCCCTACAAAGGATAATAGATGGAAAACACCAACACAAGGAGGGAAACTACACCCTAGAAAAAGCAAGAAAGTAATCTTTCAACAAACCCAAAAGAAGATAGCCACATAAACATAAAAATAACATCAAAAATAACAGGAAGCAACAATCAGTATTCCTTAATATCTCTTAACATCAATGGACTAAATTCCCCAATAAAAAGACACAGACTAACAGACTGGATACATTAAACAGAACCCAACATTTTGCTGCATACAGGAAATGCACCAGTGTCAAAGACAGACACTACCTCAGAGTAAAAGGCTGGAAAACAATTTTCCAAGCAAATGGTCCCAAGAAACAAGCCGGAGTAGCCATTCTAATATTGGATAAAATCAACTTTCAACTGAAAATCATCAAAAAAGATAAGGAAGGACACTTCATACTCATCAAAGGAAAAAAATCTACCAAGAAGAACTCTCAATTCTGAACATCTATGCTCCAAATACTAGGGCACCCACATTCATAAAAGAAACTTTACTAAAGCTAAAAGCACACATTGTACCTCACATAATAATAGTGAGAGACCTCAACACCCCACTCTCATCAATGAATAGATCATGGAAACACAAGCTAAACAGTGACACATTGAAACTAACAGAAGTTATGGATCCAATGGATTTAACAGATATCTATAGACCACTTCATCCTAAAACAAAAGAATATACCTTCTTCTCAGCACTTCATGGTACCTTCTACAAAACTGACCATATAATTGGTCACAAAATATGTCTCAACAGATACAAGAAGATTGGAATAATCCCATGCATCCTATCAGATTACCACAGACTAAGGCTGGTCTTCAATAGCAACAAAAACAACAGAAAGCCCACATATACATGGAAGTTGAACACCTTACTCTATGATAACTTGGTCAAGGAAGAAATAAAGAAAAAAATTAAAGACTTTAGAATTTAATGAAAATGAAGGCACAACAGACCCAAACTTATGGGACACAATGAAAGCAATGGTAAGAGGAAAACTCATAGCTCTAAGTACCTCCAAAAAAGAAACTGGAGAGAGCTTACACTAGCAGCTTAACAGCACACCTAAAAGCTCTAAAACAAAAAGAAGCAAATACAGCCAAGAGGAGTAGACTGAAGGAAGTAATCAAACTCAGAGCTGAAATCAACCAAGTAGAAACAAAAAAGAAGGAGAAGGAGGAGGAGGAGGAGGAGGAGGAGGAGGAGGAGGAGGAGGAGGAGGAGGAGAAGGAGAAGGAGAAGGAGAAGGAGAAGGAGAAGGAGAAGGAGAAGGAGAAGGAGAAGGAGAAGGAGAAGGAGAAGGAGAAGGAGAAGGAGAAGGAGAAGGAGAAGGAGAAGGAGAAGGAGAAGGAGAAGGAGAAGGAGAAGGAGAAGGAGAAGGAGAAGGAGAAGGAGAAGGAGAAGGAGAAGGAGAAGAAGAAGAAGAAGAAGAAGAAGAAGAAGAAGAAGAAGAAGAAGAAGAAGAAGAAGAAGAATCAACCAAACCAGGAGCTGGTTCTTTGAGAAAATCAACAAGATAGATAAACCTTTAGCCAGACTCTTTGGCACAGAGACAGTATCAAAATTAGCAAAATCAGAAATGAAACAGGAGATATAACAACAGAAACTGAGGAAATTTAAAAAAAAAAAAAAACATCATATCCTAGAAAACTAGAAGATCTGGATGAAATGGACATTTTTCTAGACAGATACCAAATATCAAAGTTAAATCAGGGTTAGATAAACCATCTAAACAGTACTATAACCCCTAAAGAAATAGAAGCATTAAAAGTCTCCCAACCAAAACATGCTCATGACCAGATGAGTTTAGTGCAGAATTCTATCAGACCTTCAAAGGAGACCTAATACTAATACTCTTCAAACTATTCCACAAACTAGAAACAGAAGGAACACTACCCAATTCATTCTATGAAGTCAAAGTTACGCTGCATATTCTCCCTTGGAGATGGAACAGTTTCTGTCTAACCAGGAGCTTGACAGTTTCCTTTCATAGAGGACTTTGCAAGAAGTTTTTTTTCTACATCTATGTTTAATATTCCAAATAGATTTTAAAAACTGGTTGAGGCCATATTACTTTAGCTTCAGAAGATATCATGTATATATTTAAGAGGCTTTAAACTATTATAAAATTTTGATGACTTTAAAAATGTCAATATTGAGTTGTATATTTTAAAATAATTTTTATTAGTTAAATAAAAAAAAAACCCAGAGAGTAAGAGCGAGTCAGGAGGACAGATAGACGTGCAAAGAGTACAAGGAAGGGATATTCGATTCGAAGGAGATCTTTTGAGTTGTGAGAAGGGTATTTCTTCTGGGATATTGGCTGAGAAGAAAGATCAGCTGAGTGTATTCTATGTCTCTCTGTGCTAGGACACTTTTACTCCAGCATCTGGCTCCAGAGTCTTCATTGGTACAATCGATCAATTGACATTTTGTTGAAAAAACAACACTCTCCTCAGCTGGAAGAGGGCTGTTTGGTTTGAATATACAACCTTACCTCATAGGCCTGTGTGTTTGAATACTTAGTCTCCAGCCACTTTGGGAAAGTTATAGAATATTTGTGAAGGGTATCCTCGTTAGAGAAAGTGGGTCACTGTGGGCAGGCTGAAGTTTCACAGCCTAGCCTTATTTCCTGTTTGCACTATGTTTCTTGGTTATGGTTGCTATGTGACCAGCCTCCTCATGCTCCTGACCCTACACTTCCCCCAGAATAATGAACTGTATGGAACTGTAAGTCAAAATAAACCCTACTGGCAGATGAGTTGGCTCTTCATGTAAAGATACCTGTTGCCAAGCCTCATGCTAGAACAACATGATGGAAGGATGGATAGAACAGGGTGCTGGAAAGCTGCCTCTGAACTCTGCATAAATACCATGACATGCTCTCTCTCTCTCTCTCTCTCTCTCTCTCTCTCTCTCACACACACACACACACACACACACACACACACACACACACTGTAATAACAAATCAAATAAGTAAGAAACCCCCCTCTCTTAAATTTCTTCCTGTCAGGCATTTGGTCACAACAATGAATCTAATACAAGGTCCACATATCTCTTCTTCCATTTCCTCTATGAGCACACATAGAACATCTATATATCTTTTTTCTTATGTAAGATCTTAGCCATATTGGGTATTGGGACCAATTCTTTTTTTTGGGGGGGGACCAATTCTAACTTAGTATAATTACTTGATCTCCAAGTGAGGGCACTTGCAGTTTATGACTTCAATATATGGACACAGGAGGGTATAATTGGGCCCATAGCATAATCCTACTATGGGAGGGGAAATGCCAGGTAGGATTCTCATATTGAAAGGCAAACAGACAAAGTCGGTGTGGTGACTCCAATACTTTGTACCTGGAATTCCAGCAAGGGAAACTGAGGCACCAGGACACCAAATTCAATACCAATCTGGGCTATAGAGTGACTACAAAGTCAACCTAAGCAACTTAGTAAGAACTTGTCTCAAAAATAAAATCACCTGCCCCATAGGTATAAGGTCTTAGGCTCAACCCTCAGTACTAAAAGGGAGAGGCATGGGAAAGAGAAAAAGTAACTCTGTGAGTTAGGATTAGGCTCAGCTATGAATAACAATAACCTAAAAAGTCAAAGTGACTAAATACAATAGAACATTACCCATTACTTCTTGGCCAAGTCCACTCAATATAGCCTAAAGTTAGATTCTGCCGAAACTTACTTCCTTAACATGCCCTAATGTCAGATTCCTGCCTGAGCTTACTTCCTTGTTCTAGGCCAATGTCAGACTACTGCCAAGAGGCACCCCAAAAGGCTTTCTATAACTTCTCATCTTTAAATGGCAATAAATAGTCCCAAACTGGAATTGTACTCCATGGTATCAGGGACCTACATTTTCCGTTTCCCTTTCTAAGGTCACCTTTCCTGTCAAAGATGGCTGCCATTAATTCTACATTCTATTGTGTTGGTTCTACTGTGAGAAAAGCTATCCCCTCATAGTTTTAAGGTGGTTGATGCATGCTCAACCCTTTTCCTACCTACACCATAAATTCAGGGGAAAACAAAACAGCCAAAGTGTTTCTCCTTGCCTGACTAACCATAATGTCTTAGTCAGGGTTTCTAATTCCTGCACAAAACTTCACCACCAAGAAGCAAGATGGGGAGGAAAGGGTTTATTCGGCTTATACTTCCATGCTGCTGTTCATCACCAAAGGAAGTCAGGACTGGAACGTAAGCAGGTCAGGAAGCAGGAGCTGATGCAGAGGCCATGGAGGGATGTTACTTAGTGGCTTGCTTCCCCTGGCTTGCTCAGCTTGTTTTCTTATAGAACCCAGGACTTCCAGCCCAGGGATGATGTCACCCACAATGGGCCCTCCTACCCTTGATCACTAATTGAGGAAATGCCTTACAGCTGGATCTCATGGAGGCATTGTCTCAACTGAAGCTCCTTTCTCTGTGATAACTCCAGCTTGTGTCATGTTGACACAAAACTAGCCAGTTCACATAACAAAGTTCTACTTTTATTCTTTGGTCCTAATTAGATGCCATGGCAATTGCTTTGGCCAATGGTAAGATGTGATGCCCTGGTAGGCTTAGGTTGGCCATCTTCCTGCTGCTGCTCCCAGAATGTGACTGATTTGGGCTCCAGAGGGAAACTGTGGTTTTTAATTTCAAACCACAGATGCTCACAGAGTGCTAACCATGTATTGTAGGTTAGAGAGTCTGGTCCTTGTCAGGCTGGGTACTGGAATTCAAACTCTGGCTTCAACAACAAGCATGGATAGCTTCAAAACTATGGGATATCACTATAGGATGGAGCATAATAGAAAACCTCCTGGGAGAAGTGACTTAATGAAGGATAAGTAAGACTAGGTGAACCCCCAACCTGGGAACCTGACCGGTGTTAACAACATGACAGACAGGACAGCCTGAGAGGTGTTACCCCAGCAAGAAAACAGACAGTTCTCAGAATCAGCCACTGCCACTACCTTTTTGCTTGATTCTCAGATTCCTAATATCTCTGGGGAAAGAGGAAGTGTCTCACAGTCAAGTGGCTTTGGGGAAATCATGGTGAGCCCTTTGTGGAGTCACAGTAGATACCAAAAACTAATGTCTCTATAAAGTCTTAGAAAAAGCTTTGATAATGTAGAGTAAGCACTATCCCCCTTAGAAAATTTTTTGTTTGTTTTTAGAATTTTTGTTTATTGATGTATTCATTCTGAATATTTATTAACATCATTAATGTTTTGAGAAACTGGTGTGTTTTTAAAAAATATATCACGGGACATAGGAACTACTGACTAAACTTCAGGTTTTCTTTCCAAATGGAAAAACTGAAATGCAGAGATTAACAGACATGAGCACTATTCTCTAGCAGGTGGACAGAGCCTCTGAGATGAGAGACTGGTAGCCTTGTGTCCAATTCATTTGGTCTAAGCCCATTTGTAACAGCAGCATGTAAATGGTGCTAACCAGAATACCATTATATTAAACCTTATTACACTAAGCATGACCAAATGTAATACTATCTCATTTAATATTTCTGTTGTCACTGGGAAGCTCAAGTAAGCTCATCCAAGCAGACAATGAGTTCCTGAGTGCATGTGTGCATGCATGCGGGCATGTATGCGTTTCTTTTTACAGGGTTTTGCAGTCATCCATACTAAAGACAATCACCCAGTAAAGATACAAACATCCAGTCAGAATGGGCCTGAAGAATTTTTCTGTGTTCTCTTACTTCTCTATGGAAAAGTATACTTCTCTATAATCTCTATGGAGCAGAAATACTAACCAATCAGTCGATCAAGGAACGTTTACTATGTTGAGTGTTTACTATGCTCTTGGTGTTGTTCTAGACCAGTGAGTCCCAACCTATGGGTCACAACCCCTTCTGGGATCAACAACCTTTTCACAGGGGTCACCTAAAACCATCCTAAAACAGATATTTACATTATGAGTCACAACAGTAGCAAAACTAGTTATGAAATAGCAACAAAAAATAGTTTCACGGTTGGGAGGTCACCACAACATGAGGAATTGTATTAAAGGGTTTGCAGCATTAGGAAGGTTGAGAATCACTAGTCTAGACCATGTGGGGTCTGAAAGGCAACTGAACACCAATCCGGTATGCTAAAGATCTACTGTTCATGAAGTATTATGGGAGGCAGCAAGTTAAGTAAGCTATAGTTCTTTTTCAAGAAGTTTGCTGAGCACTGAATAATACCAGTTCCCAAATAAGTGACAGACAAAATAGAATCCAAGAGAGGTAGTCATTTGTCCTCTGGTTGATGGGGAAGAGAGGTGTTCACTTCAGCATGCAGGGTAATTGCGTTGGGCCGGCGTCTTGCAGCTGGACACAGGAAAGCCTCCAACAGAGTCTTTAGAGGGCTGCAAATCAGAATCACCTGGGATGCCTGACCATATTGGTGCTTTTGGGTCCATCCTGACCAGCTGGACCAGATTCTTGAGGCTTGGGGCTTTAGGGCTGTCTTTCTCCTCTTCAAACTTCCCTGGGGGGAGTCAAGCTAGGCCGGGTTGAGAACTGCTGGCCTCAGGCTCTTGTCTTTGGCCAAACAGGAAAGGAAGACCAATAAAGAGGAGGTAAATAGAAAGGGTGAAATTGTTGGACTTTAGGGGGTGTGGTGGAGGAAGATCCTGATGAGAAGCTACACAAAAACAAAGGAATCATTGAAGGCTGTAGAAGACCATCAGAGAGGCATCCTTTGACTGTTGGCTATGACAGAGTATTTGAACCTAGGTGGTATTTAAAGAGCAAAGATTCTTGTGATGTGTAGTTGGCAGAGGCTGAGGTGACCAAGAGTGTGACATCTGTATCAGGAAAGGACCTGTGTGCTGTGTCATGCCGTGGTGGAAGGCAGAAAGAGAAGGGACCCTGTGTGGGAGAGGGCCCACCTGGCTTTTTAAGAAAATACTCTCTTGCCACAACTGACCCACTTCCTCAGTAACAACATTAACCCTGATGCCAGAGCCCCATAAGACAGAGGCCTAATCACCTCTTATTGGGTCCTTATATTTCAGTACCATTATGTCATCCATCAGGATTTCAACCCTTGAACTTCAAGGACCACATTCAAATCATGCTAGCCAAGATCGGCCATTACAGCGACTATGCTGCCAAGGAGAAAAGAGCTGAATGAAAGCTTTGGAGGCCATTGCTTCACCTCAGTCCTGGAGGGCTCACCCAGCATACACCAAGGCCCAAGGCTCAAGGAAAAGTGCTACCACTCTCGAAGCAAGGGTCAGGAGCCCAGTTAGCTTTAAACAATGTGGGTAAGATTTTTCTGTTCTGTTTTGTGAAGTAGTACACTCTAGGTTTTAGGCGTTGTCTTTAAAGTACCTTAAGAGGGCCCTAGCTATGTGGGGGCATGGCCGGGGTGGGGGTGGGGGCATGAGGAGTGGGGACAGCCACCCCTCTGCCTGACCAAGCTCATCTGGAGTGTAAGAAAACCTACACAGTGCTCTTTACCAAAACCTGTGGCCATAACATTGAATCTGATCTTCCAATGATTCTGCCAATCCATCACAGGACTCATCTTATTTGGGTGAGCAAAGTGTGAACATAGAAATCCAGGACTTTGCCAGAGGCTCCATTCTTAGAAGTGTGGAGCAGGGGAGTAGGGTGTAGGTGGGACAGAGAAGTGACTGGATCAAACCAGCGCCTGGATCTGCTTCTTTTTCCTTTATGAAAACATCTGTTGTGCGGCTAGTTCTCCAGCCTGAGTGTTGACTGAATACGGATGCCTGCATTGGGGCTGATTTCTTATAGACAGAAACTAGATCGAGTAACAATCAAGATGCAGTCAGAGGATGTCTGGGAGTTGATGTGATATTAATGAGGATCCCCAGAGGGTCCTGGACAGGGAGGTGGCTGTCATTCCATTTAATGATGCTTGAGAGCTGAGAGAAGTCCAGAAATGTTGAAATCTTTACCCTGTCACGAAACAAACAAACAAAACAAAACAAACAGCAAAGGTGTTGGCATTTGAACACAGGTCTATCCAAATCTAAAAATAATGTTTCTATCATAACCCAGTCTGCTTTTGATGTATTGAGGTCTAACCTAGCACCCTAGTCTGATGTGCCACTGTTCACAAACCTCATTTGTTTCTCTTTAACCAGTGACAATTACCCCCTCCTGCCACAGACCCCAGCTTTCTATTCTCTCACCTGTCATACTACTAAGTGGCTTAGGGTAACAATTAGGACAAGTGGCCAGAAGGCTCCCCTGGTCTGTGGATGAGGCCGTTGGAACAATAGCCTAAGAGAATTCTTTAGTAGCCATTTGAAGCCCAGGAAATGCTTCCCTGCATGGGCAGAAGGATTGAAATTCTGCACGCTCACACACAAGGTGTGTGACTAACTAGAGTTTGGAGGGGAGGGGCAGTCTCCATCTGCTCCATCATTCCCAGGGTAAGCTGCATCCGGACTGACACAAGGCCAGCCAAGGGGGACCCAGTCTGTCACTGACTGCTTTCTCCAGCCACCTGGCTGCCAAAAGAAGGGTGTGGTAACAGCTAACCTTAGCTTCTTGTGGTAACCTTGCTAACCTTAGGGAAATAACCATCTCAACCCATCAGATGCAAAGGCAGGCTGTGAGCTAAGGCCAGTGTGAGACCCCTTGGGAAGGAAGGGCGCCTGAAAAGGTAACTGTCAGGAGACAGATCAGTGGAGAAAGCCTTCATCACACTGCCAGCTGGCTTCAGGTTGGAGGTCGCACACACCTTTAAGCCCAGCACACTACCGAGAGAGTTTCAGGATGGCCAGGGCTACACAGAGAAAGCCTGTCTCAAAACCAAAAACAAGTGAAGTGATGAGCAATGGAGGAAGATGCCTGGTGTCTACCTCTGGCATTCTTGTGAACATACATCTGCACACATGTGCACCCACCACACATGAGAACACACACACAAGAGAACATCGGCAAAGTAGCTCAGATTTCAGTGTCAGGCAAGCAATGTCAGCAAAACCATCAAGCTCTTTGCAGTTCATTGTGGGATCCCTAGTTGTGATAGTTAATTTTTTCTATCAATTGAACTGGGAGGCTACCGGGTACTCAGATACTCTGATCACTTCTAAAAACACTTTGGCTTTTTTTTTTTTAATGATTTTTAAATTTTTTTAAAACAAGATTAAAGGTTTTGATGTTCTGTGTGTTGTTTTGTTTTGTTTTGTTTTGTTTTGCTTTGAGACAGGGTGTCATGTAACTCAGGTTGACCTTAAATTAATTGTGTAGCCAAAACTGACTGAATTACTGATTTTCCCACTTTCAGCTCCCAAGCTGGGCATACAGGCATGTATTACTACACTCGGTTTGTCAGGCTTTGGATCAGTGGTTCTCAGCCTTCCTGAGGCTGTGACCTTTTAATATAGTTCATGTTGTCGTGACCCCCAACCATAAAACTATTTTTGTTGCTACTTTATAACTGTAATTTTGCTACTGTTATGAATCATGAGGTAAATATTTTTGGAGATAGAGGTTTGCCAAGAGGGATCTGAACCCACAGGTTGAGAACCACTACTTTGGACTGAACCCAAGGCCTCCTCATGCTACACCAGTTGAACTACATCCCTGGTCCTGAGATTAACCTTTGGATATGTGGATTTTAAGAAAAACCATTGCCTTCTGTACTATGGATAAGGTCACAACCCATCAGATGAAGACCTAAATAGGCTGACTTGTGCAGAGAGGAGGGGAAACCTATAACAGTTAACTTTGGATTTAAATGGAAACTGGGTATCCACACTGTTGGGCATCCTACAGAGGGTGAGACTGGCAGCCTCCTCAAGTGAGAAAACCAATGCCTTGAGGAAACCTCTTTCTCCTGCATCCTATTGAGTATGGTCTCCCTAGAGACCCTTGACCAGTAAGCTAATGCAGGATTATCACCATCTCAAAAGACCTCTTAAGAATGCAGACTTGGGTGTGGCAAGATGGCTCAGTGGGTCAAGGTCTTTGTCAACAGCTATGACAAGAGTTTGACCCCTGGGACCCATGTGGTAGACAGAGAAAACCAAACTCACATGAGTTGTGCTCTGCCATCGTCACATATGTCATGACTTATGTGCCATGCAAATAAGTAACTAAATGTGAAAGAAGAACATTTGAATGCAGAACTGCAGCCCCCAACCTTGAACTCTCCAACATCAGAACACACACACACACACACACACACACACCAACACCCTTCCCAGCTTCCCCAACCCTGCCAAGCCAATCCCTTTCCCGCCTGGAACTGATGTACACATTAACATTCCAGAAGCACTGATCCTATGATCTGAGGCCTGTTTCACAGATGATGAGACAGCCCTAAGGAAATCAAGAAACTCTGGCTAGGTTCCATGGCCACATGACAGCCAGCCTCTGATGTAGCATAACTCAAGTGTACCACATTTCCTTACGGTTAGCCATTCAGGCCTCTCAGCATTGGCATGGAATGGACAAGTCAGAAATGTGACCCTAATTTTACCAAAGCACGGAGGTATAAGTGACTTGCCCAGAGACTCAGAGGAGCTAGCAGACCTAAACCCAAGACAAGGATTCTACCTCTTTTTCATCCATGTCCTGAGGCAGGGGTCTTCAGACTGTAAAAAAACAAAACAAAACAAAACAAAACAAAACAAAACAGATGGCAAATGGTACATCTGAGCCCTATCGTCTGGTATCTCTTACAATTCAGCTCCAACACTACCTCTAAAAACCAGCCACAGACAGTAAACCAATGGGCATAATTGTGTTCCAATAAAACTTTATTTGTACAAAAGGGCAAGGGTCTAGGTATGTCCCTGGGCAACCCTTGTATTATGCTGTACAATTCATGAGAAGACAATCTCTATGCCAGCTCTTCTCGACTATTGAGAGGTGCTGAAAGAAGCGGGGAGTTCCTGAGAGAAAGAAGGCTCTCTCAGTTTCGCACACCTGGGGAAAAGGGAAAGCTTTTTATCTGCCAGGGATGCAGAGTGTGAGTGGAGGGTCTGTGGGCCCCAGTGAGAGCCTAACTCCTCCCTCCTCGTTGCTCACCGGGTGGGACCCACTCAGGAGGCAGCAGCTGGAGAGAGGCATGCCCTCTGCTAATTGCTCTGCACTGAGCGGCTTCCCTTCCACCACCAATCCTCCCAGAGCTGATGCTTTCCCTACTCTGCATGAAGGAACTTCAAGCTAGCAACCCACAGGAACTCTTGGCCCCATCCTGGGCTGAGCTCTCCTTCCTGCAAAACCTTCCTGCAGTGAAGACTCGCTACAGCTGCTTCAATGTCAGGGTGCAAGGAGACAAAAGGAAAAGACTCCCGCCATGGATGTCTGTCTCGGGAAACAAAGCTGGGCACCATCCTTTAATGTTTGCGTTCATTAATGTTCCCGTCAATTTTAAACACTGGAGTAGAATTTCCAGACTTTGCAGATCATTTAAAAGCTTAAGGGATTATCAAACCAGTCATTTAAAATGACATTTTCACTGCACAAATATTATTCTATTAAAGAGCACGCATGGCACAGGCCGGGATCAGCTTTGGCAGGGTTACAGGGCCTTCCTCCATTGCAAACCCCACTGTTTCCTCATAAAGCTGTCAAGCCCCTGCTTAATGAAACATATATAAATGTGATGATGTTAGCCATGTCACAGCAAGCTAATTCATCCTGGCTTTTTCCCATTGCGCTACCCAGTGAAGGCTTTTATCATTGTATCCCTCTTAGGATCACCCCCAGAGGGTCTGCCATCGGCCTGAGGAGATGAAATCTAAGAAAGTGTTTAATTTCCAAACAGGCTGAGCATCTTACATAAATAAATAACCAACAGACCTGGCTTTCGTGGTAGGGTGACATGCTTAAGACAGAACACTGGGGTTTTATTGGGAAAGAGATGCTAGTAGATGAATAAACAACCCCGATCCCTTCCTGGGGTCCTCTGACCCGATACAGCTGCTAACTGCAGTTCTTGGGAGGTCGGTTTCCGTCTTTAATTACCGAAAGAGAATCTGCTGGCATGATCAGGGCTCGACAAAACCCCCTTCTAAGCTCCGTTTCTAAAGCGTCTTCCAAAAAAGCATGTCTGGAGGGTTTTCAGGTTCCACCTTTCCCAGAATCCTCTGCGTATGCTCATGGAGCCTGGGAAGAATAAGGAAGGGCTCTGGGTTGTTGTGGATTTGGGTTTTTGTTTTGTTGTTGTTCCTCTTAGCAGTCCAATAAGATAAAACAATTTAGACAGAAACTGTGAGGCCTTCGCAGACTCAGAAAATCCCACAGTTCAAGCCCTCTTAGGGACCAAGGGAAGATGAATAAAATGATAGGCTTCTGAGAACTGGCCCAGCCAGGAAGAAGTCCTTGCCGGTTAATTGAGGTGGTTGGGTCCAAAGGTTCTGAAAACTGCTATCTCCTTTTAAAGGGAAAATGAGGAGACATGACTTTTCAGGAAAACAGCTATTTCCAGGGACTTTCTTGCCCCCCAAATTACTTCCCTGCACGTATATCCCTGAAGAAAACTCACAAATTGGCTCAAATGACTACATGTCGCTATTTTTGGCTGCAGAAATCTGCTCGCATCTATGACAAGCTATAAATACCAAAGTGCTCAGGGGATGTCTTTGAATAGTCCCACCTGGGACTACTTCAGTACCCAAAGCCCAGGATGAGCATGTCCTTGGGGAAATTCCTGAGCTGGGTCTTCCTGAGTATAATTAGTAGACAGTTCTACATTCTGCTATCACCATTCCAGACACCTTTGGGCTCCGTCCGACACGGCATACGCCAGTGCCCTGTGCTGCCAAAGAATGGACAGGACACCTGACTTCAGCCTCCTGTGCAGGACAGCCTGGCATCTCGGCAGGACGTCTAGGGACTACAGCCTTCAAGGAAATACCTGCTTGGGAGCTCAGATCAACCTACTTCATATCCTGGGGTCACTGTTGCCTTTGAGAGGGAAGCATTTCCCAGGATGCAGCTGGGCAGTCAAGACAGTGATAGAATACGTGAACTTTTATATTTTATTTCAGAGAAAAATCTATATAACTTTAGGCAACTCAAAATGAACTTGCATAGTGAAGGTTCTACAGTGGTTTTCAATGTTCCTAATGCTGGGGTTCTTTCATGCAGTTCCTTATCTGTGGTGACTCCCAACCATCAAATTATTTCATTGCCACTTCATAGCTGAAATTCTGCTACTGTTATGGATCATAATTTAAATATCTGATATGCAGGATATCTGATCTATAGGGGTCGAAGCCCACAGGATGAGAACTGTTGTTCTAGAAAGTCCTAAGGTAAAGATACCCACACTTTTGTTTAACCCAGCACTTGGTAATCTTTGACTACTGAAGCCATTCTCAAGTTAACACAGACTCAGAAATGCCAATGAGACAAACTCCCAGGAAGAAAGATGTCTAAAGGACACTAAGTCTGTCACCCTCAAACCGCATATTTTCACACCAGCATGGAAATGTCTAGGGATGGGAGCAACATCTGATTTTATAATGCTCTGGATTTTTCAAACACCAACAATCTACCCTCTTCCCGCTGGACTGTTAACTAAAGCAAATACCACATGGTGTATGCAGCTGTGTACAAAGGACCCAGAGGCATGTGTGTGACCTCCCAGGCCATCAAGGGGAGAGGGGAATTTGTTGCTGGGAGGAAACCTAACTACACACTGCCAACACCAATAGCCTTCCTTCCACAACAGACTTGGTGCCTGTGCCAAAAATCACTCGCCGTCCCTTTTTAATTCTGCCGTCCTTTATCCACTAAGACTGGGGGAAGATTATTTTGATTGGAATTAGACAGCCACCTGCAGCTAGACCTTCAGCTGTTATTAGTGTTCATAAGCCCTTTCACAGCACCCTCATTGAAAAAGACAGTGGACTTTTGAAGTTGCCCAATACTATCTCTGGTGATTTTCTCAAGTTAACAACCTTCATACGAGTCAATTGTGCTGGCTAGGGAGGTGATGATCTCCTTCCCAGGGTTGTGGTCAGGAATTAAAGGGTCTGGGATAAATTACAGAGGCAATCTCTCGCCAAGAACTCTCTTCTCCTTGATCTCACCCCACATCTCCATAATAGGTTCTCATTTTGACCCAACTTTCAGGTGTTTATCTATCATCTAGACACCCGCCTCCCCACCAGTAACCTTTGTGTCTCTCCTACGAGTCACAACCATTCCAGGCTGGACCACTCTCCACTCTGGGTAGGAGCTCTAGACATACTCATTTAAAATAGTTTCTACTCGGTTTCCTACTGTCTCACTGGAGAACAAGAGCTGCCCCTTCCATTTCCAAGTCCCTAACACTCCAGCCTCTGAGCACCTCGACTCTAATAATCAGCTTCCCTGTTTGCTTACCCCCTCCCCCGCCCCCAGCTTCAGAGCCTCCAAAAGCCCGCATATAACGGATTCCCCACTGGCTTTCAAGCAGCCTGGTGGCCACAATTTGGGGGCAAGCTCAACGTGCACTGATTATACAACTGATTGAACAGGGAGCCAAAGTTGTTTCCAATTTTCTGGATCAGTAGCCGAAAGAATTCAACCAAGTGTGTGCCGATCTCCATGACAAATGACAGAAAGCACTGAGTGACAGGGAGACCTGGAGCTTCCTTTCCTGGCCCAAGGCAGAGATCACAAAGCACAGGCCTAAGACTCAGAGGACCCCTTAATCCCTCTTCACGCTTAGGATAAAACAGTGAGTGGTCTCCAGGAAGACTTTTTCTTTCTTCCAATTTAGTTTTCTCCTCTCCTTCCACTCCCACCTACCAACACTCAAGTATCCCACATTGCTATTTCTTCATTGGGTTGGTTGTTTTTTCCTAACTGGTGAATACCATCTTCTCCACCAGTAACACTTTTTTCCATATATGAAAGTAGAATTTTCTACAAAGGAGCTAAAAAAGCAAAAGACAAGCTCAAAGGAAGACTCCCTGAGAAGTAGGTAGGCTGGTGTTCAACACTTGGCCATCGCTTCTCTGGGCCTTAATTTCCTTGTCTACATACTTGATGTAAATGGTCCAAGCAGTACTTGATTTTAATAGTCAAGTCCATGGAGTGAACTCCTCATCAGAGAAAGGGTTTCCCAGGACTACAACAGCAATCTAGGTCTGCTGCCTGTAACACTCTGTGAGAATGAATTTGGCAATGGTACCTCATGGCAGGAAGATCACCCCTGACAGTCAAGCTTGCCCTGGCAGCCAAGGAGATATGTGTGTGAGCAACCACTCATAGACTTAGTCTTGAGAAAGAGCATGCTCAGGTCCATGTGAAGTTGGAGCAAAGAGCTTTCCCTTCTCAGGTATCCACTCTCTGCCCAACAGCAGAATATAGACCAGGGATGCACTTTCCACTGAATCACTCTTCACAGTGTCCCTTTAGATGAGAGAAGGCAAAGAACTGGTACCAAAAGGTCAGGCTGACAGCTATGGAATGGACGACAGCAGTGAACAGTTCACAAGATTGTGGTACAGGCATAATTCTCCTGCCTATGCTGACTGAAACTCAAGGAGATAAACAAGAACCTTTCACTTCCAGGGGCACCTTAAGGTATTTGGATTCTCACAAATTCTCTTAAGATATTTGGAACTTTGCAAGCAATACTTTGAAAGAATGGACTGCCGGGTACCTTAAGCACCTTGCAAGTATCAAAATCTCAGAGTCAAGAGGATGCTCTACCATGACCCTTGGGAAATGTCATAAGCAAGGGGTGGCTGGGCTGCACATCAACATTCACAGTGCAGATTGGAATATTTTCAAAGGTACACCTTAACTCTTTCAACTCTGACCTTCTTCCCAGAGCCACATTACTGGTATCCATGTTATAGATCTGTTTGTGGTACTTCCTGCCATATTACCTTCCTAGGTCTCATCTAAGACGTGACTTGGGTAGGACCAAAACAGGCCAATTCCATAGGCTGAGACAATGCCTAGCAGTCCCCTTTGGTCTCAGCCTGGTGTGGATTTATAGACCAGGTGCCTGCTACAATCACACAAACCCGGTCTTGCCACACAAAGGCTGGGCACTGCTCAACTCCTGTTTCAAATTAGCATAAGAAATTCTCAAGGCCCACCTTGTATAAAATTGAAAAAACAGAATTAGAAGGAACCAACTTGATAGCCAATAAAACATGAGGCACCCGCCTCCAAAGGCAGCTCGTTTCTGCTCCCAGGTTTATTCTCTAAAGCTCATTTGGGGCAGGCAAAAGGGAGGCTGTGTCTTCCCCCACTAAGTACTGAGAATAGTAAGGGCAGGAAGAATTAAGTGTCACCCCTTCAGAGCACAGTGACCTCATTTGGAGCACTGCTGTTCTCTGGTGGCTGGCATATGAGCTGGATTTCTGGCTGGGGAAACTAAGCCCCATTCCCAGTTCCCATGAACAGCTCAGTCCTGAGTCGTCCGTTCCCTTCATTCACCTGGCAGAGATACAAGCTGCTGAGCCCTTGGGTGTTACTGAAAGTCTCCTCTACCACGGTTTTCAAGATGATCATAAAGTGAAAGCTGCCCCCGAGGGGCTGAAGGTCACGGTACAGAAGATGAGATTTATAGGGTGTTTCCAACAGCTCCATTGGCTCCAGTGCAGGAAAGAATGTCTGTATCCCAGTGGCAATGTCTAGATGTATGAGATGGGACACACACTCCAGACACAGCGCCAGCGTTGGCGAGAGTGAATAATTCCTGCTTCTGTTGCTTACACTTCTTACACTTTAACGGTTCATCACCCCAAATTTTATTCTCACACTCATAACACTCCAACTCTAGCAGTTCAGCTGGGTAGAGAATTATATTTTAAGAAAATCATCTAAATATCCTTAAAGCTTCCATGTGTCCCAGGATTGGGTTTCTTGCTAGGACGGAGTCCTGTGTGTGAGCTGTGATCTTAGCGTGTTGAGAACCTGGGGTTCAGATAAACCTAATGAAACAAATTAGGTTTAAATAGTTGTTGTGAGCAAATAGCTGCTTTGTTCTACACCCCCCACCCCCAGGCTGTACGAGAGCAAGGGTAACTCCAGAATCTGCTGTTTTCAACCTAGATCCATAAGCAGGAAGGACCAGGGTAGTAGTGGGTATTGCCTGAACTAACCAGACACATTGAAGATCTCTCCATATATATCTGGAGCCTGGACAGACAAGTGGCTAAAAGAAAGAAAGAAAAAGAGAAAAGTAAGCAAGACTAGAGAACCTACCTTGTCATTTTGTGTGTTTGGAACTGAACGTGCCCAAATTAAAAGCAACAGAAATTAGGGGACCAGCCAGAGGCTTACCTTGCTCCACTCCATCATTGCCCACCCGGCTGGTTTCCATACAGAAGATTACATGAAAACCATGTCCTCTACCTAGAAAGGCTAGTTAGAGCCTAACATTCACGCAAAGAAAAACCTGTTAAGAAAGGGCTCTGCTACATCTCGTACTTAAGGCCATTCACTGCCCTCTTGGGAAGGACCTCACATCTCAGAAGGAGGCCATAGCATCTCACACCTCTTTCATCAAAACTCTGTGCGGTTGGAGACACGCAACAATATACTTAGAGGTGTTAGTGTCTACACTCTGTCTGATCCTGAAGGGATGCCATCTTCTGAAGTGCCGCTGCATGTCACAGGGCTTTGTAAACTTATAATGTTCACCAAATAGACGATAGCTTGGGAGTGATTTTGTAGTACCTGTGATTTAAATAATAGTGGCTGACTCAGTTTCTGAGCTTCCACCTTGACTGCTGCCCTCTGATTACTTAACGTTAAGTGTTGTTGACAGTAGGTACGGACTCAACGGTGCCTTTCAGAGCAGCTCTGTGTTTACAAGTGTGCATAGGAAACCTTGGCCCAAGAACGTTGACCAGTGGAATTTTGATCTCATGGCAGGTGTGGCTGAGTGAATGAGGATCATTGTACTGGCTAGTTTTGTGTCAACTTGACACAAGCTGGAGTTATCACAGAGAAAGGAGCTTCCGTTGGGAAAATGCCTTCACAAGATCCAACTGTAAGACATTTTCTCAATTAGTGATCAAGGGGGGAGGTCTCCTTGTGGGTGGTGCCATCTCTGGGCTGGTAATCTTTGTTCTATAAGAGAGCAGGCTGAGCAAGCCAGGGGAGGCAAGCCAGTAAAGAACATCCCTCCATGGCCTCTGCATCAGCTCCTGCTTCCTGACCTGCTTGAGTTCCAGTCCTGACTTCCTTTGGTGATGAACAGCAGTATGGAAGTGTAAGCTGAATAAGCCCTTTCCTCCCCAACTTGCTTATTGGTCATAATGTTTGTGCAGGAATAGAAATGCTGACTAATACAATAATCCTCCCAGATTCCAATCTTTGTCCTCCCATTATGTAGAAAACCTCATACTGGATGAGCAAGGGGAAGTCCTTCAATTGCAGAAGCCTTCTCTTGCTCATCCATGTAGCTCTAGGACCTAGCAGAGTAGTTACCGCATCACAAATCCTTCATACAGACTTGCTTATTAAAAGGGTGGATGGATGGATGGATGGAGGAATGGATGGATGGAGGAATGGATGGATGGATGGATGGAGAAATGGATGGATGGATGGATGGATGGAGGAGGGATGGATGGATGGATGGATGGATGGATGGAGGAATGGATGGATGGATGGATGGATGGAGGAGGAATGGATGGATGGATGGATGGATGGATGGAGGATGAATGGAATGATGGATGGATGGATGGAGGAGGAATGGATGGATGGATGGATGGAGGAATGGATGGAGGAATGGATGGATGGATGGATGGATGGATGGATGGAGGAATGGATGGATGGATGGATGGATGGATGGATGGAGGAGGAATGGATGGATGGATGGATGGATGGAGGAATGGATGGAGGAATGGATGGATGGATGGATGGATGGAGAAATGGATGAATGGGTGAATGGATGGAGGAGGAATGGATGGATGGATGGATGGATGGATGACTGAATGAGCAAACTGGTCATAAAGTGTGGTCATAAAGGAGGCATTATTGGGAGATCAGAAACACTGAAGTAAGAATCTGGAGTATTCAGTTCAAGTCCGACCTCAGCTAAGCACTGTGATAAATCAGGGACCCATCTCTGAGCTCACATCTTCCTCTATCAAAATGAGATAAAATCGTCCTATACCCACCTCTCAGAGATGTTAAGGCAAATGAAATAGTATTTTCAGGCAGGTCTACTGTAACACTGTTCAAATATATGTTGCACCACTTTGTTATATAGTCAAGGGACTGCAACATGTCACAGGCAGAGCTATTACTTTCCACAGATGGGAAAACTGCTTCCCAAAGAGAGGAACTGTCCAATCTTGCTGATGACATATTCATTAAATTTACAGCTTTCCTTGCATTGATGTGCAAAACTTCTTCAGGCTACACTTATATGAGCACCTACCACAGTGGGTGGCCTGCAAGCAGTGTCAAGATGTGTTGATACACACTTCAGGAGCATGTTTGAGCATTGAGCCTTTTCTACATAACCGTCTTTGCCTTCTGAAAGCAGTTGAGACTGTGGAACAGAGTTTTCCAGAATATGAGAAACCTAGTCCAAGCCCAGTCATCCAGTTTCCTAGGATGCCTGGCTGATTACCCAGTCTGGCCCCAACTTCTCTAGTCTCAGTTTCCATCACTCCCTGGGAGAGTCCTCTGTCCCCAGCAGGTTGGCGGCCTCCCCATCCTCTGATGTGCCTCACACATGCTAAATTTTGTGACTCCAGCCATATAATTTTTCCCATCCACCCATCTTGGAATCTAGCCCACCACCTCTACATCAAACAGCATCCATCCAGGGGAGAGAGCTCAAGTCTTGTCATCGCCAAGATGTTGGGCCTGATTGCTCCAGCTCATAGGGTCCTCCTCTGTTTCTTCCAGCTTGCACATAGATATGGGTTGACTCTCCAAATAGATACGCCGAAGCGCTAAGCCACTAATCCCTTTAAACGTGACCTTACTGTGAATAGGGTTTTCTCTTTATAATAATATAATGAAGTCATACTGGGTTGAGGCTTGTCTAAAATCAAAGATAATTATCCATATATGGAGAGAGTCATCTAAGGATACAGAGGAGAGTGGCATATGCAAACGTATACCAAAGTCTGTTGGCGTCTTCCAGAGACTAGGTAAGGGAATGGGATCTTCTAGAGTATTAGATAAAGCATAGATCTGCCTACATCTTCAACTAGGACTTCTACTCTCCCAAATTATTTTCTGTTATCTTAAGGCATCCAGATTATGGTACTTTCTTATGTCAGCTGAAGGAAACCATATGACACCTCAGGCCTCCTAATGGGACGGTGGATACCTGGCCCATCAAATACTCCTAGTCACCCTCTCAACAGCACCTCATGGATCTGAGGTGCCTGAGGACAGGAACTGTCTATCTAATGTGCTTGTAGCCTCCTTTATACAAAGTCCCTGCTATCTTGATTCCTTCGACCTCAAGTACGATATTCCATCAGGAGTGGAGCTAAAGTAGAAAGGTAATTTCCAATCAGAAATGCTACAGTAGAAAGGTAATTTACAGTGGAAAGGCTAAATATATGCATATGTGTATATTTGTATGTGACAATTTTTATAAAAAAACTTATTCATAAAATAATTTTTAAAATTAAAGAAGGGGGCACTTAGTTCTTACTCAGACTGAACAAGTGCTAGAACAAGATGGTGTACCATTTGGGTCACTATATCCTCAGAGAGTATATCCCTGTCTCTCAGCTATAATTCAATGTCTCAACTTATAGGACAAACTTACCTAAATCTTGCCCTCAAACTCTATTGTCACCAAATGCTATGACTAGTATAGTCCAAGCACATGTCCTTGGCTCTCTGTCCCTGTTAGGCTGGACTATCATACGCTTTTTTCTCACTACCACTACCATCACCTATAAACACACACCTTCACCTAGCCTAGGATCAAGCCAGACTTCTCTCTGTTGTAATCTCTCTCACACAACAGCATAGCCCTGTCATGGCCAGGTGCCTAACAGTGCTGCTCACTTTGCCAGGTTTCCTACTTGGTGGTCTGAATAGAGACCCCCTTCACCTGAGCGATCCTCTATGGTCAGTGTCTCCACACACTGAGTGTGCAGAGAGGGCTTATGGTGGCATCTAACACCACCCGCCTCACTTGGCACTGGGTCCAAGAAGCAGTAACAAGAGAAGATTGATGATAGGTGGCTCTCAGTTAAAACTGCTGAACATCATGTGGCTTCCAGGTATCGTGTCCCTTCTCCTTGGGTCCCATGCATCCTCCTCTTTATAGGGATCGTTGCTGATCTACCATTTTTGCTTTGGGAATATAAACAACTTACAGTGTCCAGTTCAAAATGTGGCATTCCCTAATAAACTTCCTTCTGTTCCCCAAGAATTCACTCCAGTCTCTTAGTTCCCATTAAAACTTTTCTTTTGGCACGTGATTATAATGATCTTATTTCATGGGTGTCTGACTGTGCCTTTTATCTATTACTTAATCCTAGACTGGATAACTCTTGAGAGAAAAGATCTTGTCTTCTAACTTCTCTTTCCAGGTTTAGGAAATGAGATGAGAAAACATAACCACAGGACCCGCACAATGTCTGGCAACTAGTATGTGCTCAATAAATGTCAGATCCTCTCCCCCTTACACATCACTGCAACCCCAAGAGCACTTTGCAAAATCTCTTGAATCTTGGAGCTATCCAATAAATGTTGAACACATGAATCAGTGCATATAAACGGGAGTGTTCGGCTGCTTTCCTAAGGTCAATGAGGGCATTTCAGTCGTTTTCATTTTCCTGCCTCCATTTCTGAGTTTGTGGGCCCATAAATATACTCCTGTTCCCTGTCTCTGAAGCTGAAGCAAGGCCATGGTGCTTGGGGGGAGTGGCACTCTGTCATTCAGTCATCAATCCAGAAATGTCAGATACAGCCTTGAGGAACACACTAGACAAAACCATCACAACAGTCAGACCTACCCTGAAGCCAGTTAGCTAATTTCATCTTTGTAAAGAGGTAATTAAAAGAAATTTTAAAACAAATAATATTTAAAAAGAAATAATTAATACTGATTTCTGCGTGCATCTCACCTTTTTTCATGGATTTTTCGAATTCTCATACTTGTACATATATGTATGTATATGTACATATGGCCCTGTATATCATCACGCTTCTGGGCTAACTTAAATCCTCAGTTTGAACTGAATAAGCACAAAGTGACCTCATAGAGTTGAATCTGTGAGTTCTTAGGAGCTGGATAAATTCTAAATATTTCTGAGAGGAAAAGGCAGAAGAGACATGTGTGAAGGAAACAAACTTGTGTAATTTCAATAAACTTGAAAGGTTTTCATGCCCAGTATGTATAAAGTGTGTTGGTGCCGGTTTGTATGTGTGTTTGGGTGCACATATATCTTTGTGTGTGTGTGTGTGTGTGTGTGTGTGTGTGTGTGTGTGTGTGTGTGTGTGTAGAATAGTCTGTGATGTGCCAGCCTGTGAAATTAGCCCTCCTTTTACCCCTTTGGTCTTTGCATTTGAACATAGTAGGAAGCCCCCTAAAGTGCCACAACCCAGCTGGTCACTCCAGAGTCCTTGAGCTGTGTCTTTGGAAGGAGACAGCCTAGCCCTGAGCATTGAGTTACCTTTGTTTATGTTACCAGAAAGAAAAGGCAGCCCCGAGCCCAGGACCCCCCTGGCAGAGGGCTGATTTCACACACATTTTCCCCAGATTCCTATTGGCTTGGCTGGAAACCACATATTAAAACCCACCAATCTTTCCACTTGAGCCTGATGAAAGCCTCAACAGAAACAGCTGCACCTCACATGTGGTTCAAGTTAATATCTTAGCCCGACGGTTTAACTCTAGCAGGCTGGGCTGCTTTCTTAATATTCACAATCTTCTTTTGTTTCACATTAAGAATATGTCTTTCATTACTCGCCAGAGTAGAGGAACGTAGCAAAGTTGGTAGCACTTCATTTTTGAGATGTCTGAAATAATTGTTTGTATTGTGCATTATTCAAGACACTCTGTGCATGAGCAGGCGCAGAAGCAGGGGAAAGTGTTAAACAACCCTAACCTTGCTACGCTGACACGGAATGTTTCCCTATTAAAAAAAAAGCAAAACCGCACACTAATGGCTCAGCCTTCGTGTCTAAATTTCAGAACTCATTGAGTCACGTAACATGATAACTCATTGTTTTCTTCTCTCCAATGGCTCTCTCAAAACCCTTGTGCCTTTTTACGTATAGGAAAGTTTAATCAGCCTGTGGCTAATTTCACATGCTGGCACATCACAGGCTATTTCGACATGCATACACGCACATACACACAAAGATATATATATGCACATCCAAACACACATACAAACCAACACCCACATACTTTATAGACATACTGGGCAGGAGGACCTTTTGAGCTTATTGAAATTACACAAGTCTTTTTCCTCTGGCAAAATGCACATCAAATTCCAGAGGGTTTGCCTCAGCAGTAGCTCTTTGAAGAGTATGACATCACCTAGGAGCATCTCTACTAAATGATGCCATTGGTGATACAATGACGACTCTGGGGGCCTGGGAATATTCTGCCGGTTTTTGTTTGTCCTGACCCATCTCTTTAAAAAGTCGAAACTGGAAAGACTTCAACAAACTGCTGTGTACTCATGAGTCATTAAAGGTATACCTACATTTTTTATCTTTCTAGTGTTTTATTTCTGTGTTTCAGCCCTGAAGAAAAGGAGAGTTATTGCCAATGTTTTGTGAGCTTTTAATATTTTGCAAGGTATGCATATGATCTAACTTAAGCCTCACAACAAAGTCTACCATAAGGTACTGTTATTATCCCTATTTGTAGGAAAAGCTGAAGTAAACGGAAATTGAATAGCTTGACATGATGGTGTTGCTAAAAAGTTATTGGGGGCAGAGACCACCAGGTGACCTCAATATCTTGTGTTTGATTCTTCTCTACTCAAAGAACTAGAGAAATCAGAATTGTATTGTCTGCTATTGATCAAGTATGCAGCCATACAATGAAGACTATGTAGGAGGCAGAATTCTAAGATGGTCCCCAGGACTCCTATCATCTGGCATTCATGCACTATAGATTTCCTTCCCTTGAAAATAGGTGAAACTTATGAATACAATTCGAAGCTTTCTCCCTTGATTTGGTTACATTATATGACACCATGAAAGGTGGTTTTTATAGACTTGATTGGAATCTCAAATCAGTTGACGCTGAGCCAATCCAAAGAGAGATTACTTTGGATGGGGATTTGGCCTAAATTTTGTGATGTGAGCTCTTTAAAAGGACTGGGGCCATTGAGGAAGAAAGAGTCAATGCCATAGAGGTGTCACTGCTGACCTGGAAAAGGAAGAGCCAAGTGGTAGCATTAGCTTCAACCTCTAGAAGCTGAAAATGGATTCTAGCCCGCAGTCTGAGAAGGAGGGACTTCAGTCCTATCCCTACACAGAACTGAGCCTGTCTCCAACCAGAGCGATTCAGATGAGGTGATAGAAATTACCAACACTTGGCTTTCTACTTGGAGACACTGTGAGCCAAGGACTCAGCCAACTCTGCCAGTACTTGTGACCTCCAGAAACTACAACATAATAAAAGTCTTTTGCTGATTTTTATTGCAATAGAAAATTATTACAAATTACACTTTCCAAACTCCTCTGTAGCTGTTGGGTACAACACATGGCTATTGCCATGGGACTAAGTTCTAGAGAGTGGAATTTAGCTGGAAATGTGAGCATCCCCCCTCCCATGCTCACCCACACACACTCCTTTCTTCTCGTTTCCTTCTGGTTGAGTGTGGGTACCATGATGAACCAGCCATCATGAAACATGAAGATGAAAATAGCAGTCTGAAGAAGGGGGAGGTTGGATCCCTACCTTGTTGCTCTTGAACTACTGATATCCATACTGCTATGTGAATGAAAAACAAACTCTGGCCTTCCTTATCAAAGACTTCGTTATTTGGCATGTGTTATGGAAACTGAGCATCTGTACCTCATTGGCAGAGTTTACCTGAACCTAACAACTGACTCCGGAGTCGATTCCCACAGAATTCTCATCACCCTGCCCCCCTGGTACCATAGTGCATCATGACAAAATGTGAGACAAATGCTATTAAAGCTAGATACAGTGTGACTGGTCAGCCAACTTAGGCAAGTGGGCAGAGAAGGGCGTTCAAATCACCCTGAGCGATGAGGACTCGCTGCAAGGATTCATGGGTAAAATGGATGTCACAGAAAGTTTCCTCAAGTTTATACCCCAATTCTAAAACACAGTACTGTGAATAGTTGTTCAGCATAAATGCCTTGAGAATACTTAGGAGATTAGGAAAGTACACACTGGGGGGGGGGGGGGGTCTGTAAAGATGTTTCCAGAAACAATTACAGTGGGATGATTGTTCTGATCTCATGGGAAGTCACTGACCCCTTGATTCCTTGAGACAGGGAGGAAGGTGAGTGAGGCTATGTCCTTGGAGGATCCACTTGGCCTTGGGTTTTTTTCTCCATTCTCTCTTCTCCCTGCTTCGACATGGACTGCTTTGCTCCTGACCACCCTCTCCCAACCATAATAGCCTGGAGCTCCTGAAACCAGGAGCCCAAATAAAGCCTTCTGCCCTCAGGTGACTTTTGCCAAGTGTTTGGTCAGAGCAATGGTAGGAGCAACTGACACACGTGGTGACAAGCTCGTGGAGACCGAGGCTCGGCCTGTATCATTTTCAGAAGTACAGAGTTCAGGTGAGTGCCCAAGTTTCTTGGCATTAAATTGTAAGAGAAGATGATTTGATTTGGTTGGTTTTCTGTCAGTCAAATGAACCCAAGCCAATTCCACCAAGCATCTGAGAGTCCTCTGACATCCCCAATGGAAAGACACACATCCCTCTCCCCAGTATGTCTGCACAATCCACTCAGTTGTACCTGAATACTGGGGTTTGTCTCTGTATTGGTTATGTTGCTTGTTGGTATAACCAAATACCTGGCAATCAGCAGTTTAAGACAGAAAGGGTTTCTGTTGGCTTATAGTTTGGGGGTACCATTTATTATGGTAGTGAAAGAGGAGGAGCAGAAGCATGAGGCCACATGAGGTCACATCTGATTCCAGACAGGAAGCAGAGAGCAAACAGGAAATGGATCTGGACTCTGAAACCTCAAGGCCTGCTCCAGTGACGTACTTCCTCTGAAAGTTACTTCTTCAAAGTTCCACAACCTTCCCAAAGAATGCCACCAACTGGGGGGACTGAGTGTTCAAACACAGGAACTTGTAAGGCATGTTTCACAACAAACAAGAGCATCTTCTATCCATCCCTGATAAGTTGCATGTAACAAGTGGTCTGGACTATTTTATCTGGAAGGGTATGCCTATCCTACGGCAGAGCGGGCCTATTGTTTTAGGGAAAAACCCAACAAAGGCTGCTCTGCCAATGCTGACATACAGCAGGCAGCTCCTTTTCGGCTTAGCAGGACTGGGGCTTCTCCACATCTTGTTTTTCTCCTTCTAGAAGCTGTCCCTTATGTAACCTGAATTTCAGCCTGGTGGGATCCCTAACTTGGCGCTTCAGCTTCTTTGTTGTAACAGGTTTTAAATTCTTGTCCCTTCCTGCAGAGCACTATTGCAAAAAGCAAGGCCACTCCATCGTACGGAACCAAGTGGAGAAACAGGGTAAGTATTGAACTGGGTACAGTGGCATAGGCCTAAGACCTCAGCACTGGAAAGAGGTAAAGCAGAAAGAGCGCCACACGTTTGAGGCCAGCCTAAGCTCTATAGTCAGACCCTGTCTCAAGAAACAAACAAGAACTGTCTTTTAAAAAGAAGAAGAAAAGGAGGGAAAAAAAGAAAATAAATTGCGGAAGCCTTTACAACCATTTTTTTTAAATATCTAAATAACTCTCAAAGACTCCATCTTTCACGTGTGTTTTTCATGTAAACTTGACTGTGGTATATTTGTCTTTCAATAACATCCAAAGTTACTCAACTGAGAATCCCCTCTGGTGTTTCACAGGCTTGGCAATAAAACTCCTTATTGGATCTCACTTAAACCTTTCTGGAAATAGCTGGGTCCCCTGATGCTGTCCCTGGGAATGCAGGCAGCCAGTGTCCAGGGCTGGATTACAAGGAAGCAGGCTCACAGATCTGGATATTAGTGCTCCCTGTTTCTCCACACTATCCAGGTGACTGCCTTTTGAAATCACACATGGCTTGTACTGCTATTCATGTCATTTAAGGGAAAAATTAAATAAAAGCATAAAGGGGAACCGGCAGTATTTTAAGAGATTTTGTTTCTTCTTAAAGCTTGTGCTCATTTGCTGGGACCCAGGAGGAGGTACTGTATTATTCAGAGGGCACTGGAAACACTTAAGATTCAGAGAGACCCATGACCTCAGTCCATGCTTCTCTGCAGAATACAGAAGCTGAAAAGCAAACAAAATATCCACCTGACTCTTTCTATATCACACTCAGGTACGTGGCCTGGTCTTTCAACCTCATGCCTGTAATAGACCGTGCGGGAGAGCCTGGCCATCCCCTCTGCCTTCTGACCAACGGGCAGTCGGATGGTTAATTTAATGTGTCCACTTGGCTGACTATGGTACCCCTCTACTTGGTCAGACAGTATTATAGGTATTTCCCTGACGATGCTTCATGGATAAAGGATATATTAAGGCAGTAGACTTGAACCAAATCAGATTAACCTTCGTAAATGTGGGCAAGCTTCATGCAAGTAATTGCAAGCTGTGATGACACAAACACTGATCCTCCTCTGTCTGTCCAGACCAAGAAGAGATCCTGCCAGCAGACAGCCTTTGTCCTTGAACCTCAACCTTTTCTTGAGTTTCAAACTTACCCCAGCAGACTCTGAATTTAAGACGCCTCCATAATCCCATCTTCCAATTCTTTAAAACAAATAAATAATAAATTTTTAAAAAAAACCAGAAATCTCTACTGATTCCATTTATGCATGTGAAAATGCACACACATGCCTGTGTGTGTGTGTGTGTAGGCACATACATGCATGGTCAGATGCACGCAGACACACATGCATGCAGGAGTATGTCAAGGAAAGGGGAGTCAGGTGCCACCTGCCATTTTTTTCCCCTTGAAATAAGGCCTCTTACTGGTCTGGAATTGACCAAGGAGGGTTGGCCAGGTGACCAGCAATGCCAACCCACCTCCCTCCTCCTCAGCCGCTGAGGATCTCACTTGTACCCTCTTGCTTACAAGGCAACCATTTTACTGATTGGGCTGCTTCCCAGGCAAGCACACATGCACACATGCATGATTTCTATTTCTCTGGAAACCCTTCTAGGGTATCCACTATAGTTTATTGTACTAGGATTGTTTGTGAATTGGAAAATTAGATGGGTAAAATGCTAAGGGCTGGCACAACTAAAAGTGCAGAGAAAGATGGGCTGATGGTCTCTTGTTTGCCTGATGATGTCACAGAAGACTGGGATCATGACAAAAGTGGAGTGGCATTCATGGTCTTTCTTCAAATCATTCCAAGTGCCACATCCAGGGTAATTTTCCACATGTCCATTTCCTCCCCAAAGGCCCATGAAGCCATGTCAATGGAACATTCAACTCCTCTTACATGTGGATCTGTGTTGATGTGTACAGGTGATCGTGTGTGGAGAGTCCATGGGCCAGTCTCCAGTGTTGTTCCTCAAAAGCATTGTTTACCTTGGAATTGTTTTTAGTCTGAGGGGGAGGGGGAAACAATTCACAGTACCACAGTATGTTTGCGCAGGTCAAAGGACAAACTAGAGTGTTAGTCCTCACCTTTCCACCATGTTTTTGACTGGCATTTGTTTTACAGTTGTACTGGCTGGGTTTGTGTGTCAACTTGACACAGGCTGGAGTTATCACAGAGAAAGGAGCTTCAGTTGAGAAAATGCCCAGCTGTGGGGCATTTTCTCAATTAGTGATCAAGGGGGGAGGGCCCACTGTGGGTGATGCCATCCCTGGGCTGGTAGTCCTGGGTTCTATAAGAAAGCAAGCTGAGCAAGCCAGGGGAAGCAAGCCAGTAAAGAACATCTCTCCATGGCTCTGCATCAGCTCCTGCTTCCTGACCTGCTTGAGTTCCAGTCCTGACTTCCTTTGGTGATGAACAGCAATGTGGAAAGTGTAAGCTGAATAAACCCTTTCCTCCCCTTCCTTCTTGGTCGTGACGTTTTGTGCAGGAATAGAAACCCTGACTAAGACAACAGTGTATCTCAGGCTAGCTGATCTGAGATCCTCTGGAGATCCAACTATCTGCCACCCCTATTTCCTGGAGATACACAGATCACAAAGACTTGCAGTCGTGTATCTGTCTCTTGGGTGCATCTTGGAGAATCCAACGTCAGGTTACCAGATTGGCACAGCAAGGACTTACTGAGATCCATCATCTCAGCCTCCATCTTGGTTTTTGAAGCAAGGTTTCTCATGAGTCTAGAGCTCAGCAAGTAGGCTAAGGTGGCTAGCCATCAAGCCCTAGGGATCTTCCTGTTTCCACTTCCCCAGTGTTAGGATTACAGGCACATCTGGGTTTGGTTTTTTTTTTGTTTGTTTGTTTGTTCATTTGTTTATGTGGGTTCTGGAGATGAACCTCAGAGTCCAACTTTCATGCTGGAGCTATCTCCCTAGCACCCCATCCAAACTTGCTAGCAAGGTAACCTTACCTTTACTGCAGCCTCTCTGCTCTTTCCTTCCCTACACATTAGCATCCCATGCTACCCTTCCCTCCATACACATCAGCATCCCATGCTACCCTTGCGTGTTCCCTCCCCACAACCAAGGAGTAACTTAAGCACAGGGAACAACTGGGCACCACTCCCAGTTACTAGCTCTGTCCCGTTTTTTTAGTGTTTCATTACACACCAATTCCCAGCATCTTCCCTTCTCTTGCAGCTCGCCAGCCAATCAAACTGTTTCAGTTTGTTTATTATTGTTGCTTAATTCAAGTCTCCAGAGGACCATCTGCCCTGTACAGTCGTGTTTGCAGCCAAGCAATTCTGGCATTGAACAAGGTATAGGAATCTGCCACAGCAGGTAGCTGCTGTCGTTCCGTTTTCCTGTCATGTGCCTGAGAATCATGGGCAGGCTTTGTTTTCCTGTGTTTTGTTTTTAGAAATTTTCTAGAAAAAAAATGATTTCCCCCAAGGACTTTGATTTTTAAAATAAATACCGCAGGGGAAAATGAAGATGGTATGGATCTCAGTGGAACTTACGCTTACATCTTCTTCCCTTCTGAATTTTGCTAAGTTGTATTAAAAATAGTAACGTGTGTTTTCCCGTCTGCCTTGGTGTCTACCACAGAAATAATGAAAAGCAATGAAAAACAGAAATGAGCAACATGACAAAGCCATTTCCCCAAGGGCTCGGCTGAAAAGCAAGAGGGAAGAAATGTAACCTAACCTAGGCTAGGCTGTAGGGTACCTGTGATTAGCATATTCAATGTCAGAGAAGTGTCTCAAGTGTCTGAATTAATGAGCCCTTGGTAGGCCACTGGGGTAATGGTGTCATAGTCAGAGTGCCCAGAAAGGAACTTCCAAAAGTGAGGCCCAAGGTCAGACAATGAATTCCGAAATTCCTTTTTTCCACTGTGTAGCTCAAGCTAGCTTGGAACTCTTAGCAATTCTCCTGCCTCAGCTTCCTAAGTGCTTGGGAATCTAGATATGAAATATTATACCTGGCTGGTAGTATCTTGACAAAGATCAAGATAACATACCAGTCAAAAAGCAAACTGTACATATTGGAGAATTCTTGCCTCAGAGAGTAGAGAACTGACCTATCAAAAATGAATGCACTGTCCTAGGTCCAAGAATGCCATCAATAATAAAAGAGTCATTCCCTCAACAACTCCCACCAAAGGAACATTTGATCTGACACTGCCCTGGTGGTCTGTGGGAGATTCCCACAAAGCTCCGCTCCTAGCTTCCTTTAGATGCTGTAGCTCCCAGTGACATTAACCCAGCAATGCCCACCCTGGCTACAAGAGAGACTGACCCTGATCTGAGCTCTCCAAAGACGGTCCTTCAGAGTGCGCACAGGCATTATGTACTGTGTCTAACTTCATCTGGCCACAGTTTAATTGGAACAGAACAGTGTACATTTCTTGTCAGATAGATGACAGCCTTTCCTGAGGCTGGAGACTGTGTTACACTTATCTTATGGACATCTCCGTCCCTGAGCACGGCAATTGGAGAGCTGTATGTTTCAAAATCAAATCCAGGGCTGGATAGGATGCAGGGGCAATGAGTTCATAGAGTTCTTGCACAGGACCCAAGTTCAGTTCCCAGTACAACACTGAGTAGTTCCCAGGGCATCTCACACCTCTGGCCTCCATACCTCTGTACCCACGTGCAGACACACCCACACACACAATTATAAATAACAAAAGGAAATCTTTACCAGTAAAAGAGTTTTGAGCCTGGAAAATCTAAATGGTTCTAAGAAATGTATGTATGATAGGGAAAGGCAGTGGGCTGGACTGGTGCTTTTGAAGAGAGATTCTGTTTTCCACTGAAGCCCCTCCTTCTGCTGCAGGGATGCAAAGCTGGCCCCAGCTTACTGGAAATACGTCTGACTTTCAGGGTCATAAGAGATTGAGGTGTCTATCTTCATGCAGGGAAATAATGGGCATACAACACACACACACACACACACACACACACACACACACACACACACACACACTTCTGGACTTCTCTGTGTCCTGGAACCCCACACCCCACACTATCTCCTTAGGACATGAACATCAGTAGCTATCTCCTCTCTTCTGGACTCAGGCTATTAGTCTGATTGAAGGCACGGCTAGCAAAAGTACTTGCAGCTTGGCTGCTGTCAGGATATACTTCTGAGCATCACAGACCACTGTCTGCATCTCAGGAGCTCGTAGGGAATCTGCCCATGACCTCAGGACAGCATGTTCATCCAGCCAGGAGGACCTCAGCTGAGGCCTCCCCGAGTCCATAAGTCCACTTCCCTGCTTGCTCCTTTTGCAGGGAAACTAAAACCAACCAACCAAACAAACAAACAAACAAACCTGTTTTTAAAAAGAAAATGGAGTTCTAGGCAGGCATGTGACTATTATCACAGTACTTGGGGGAGTATAGGCAAGAGAATTTCAAATTCAAGGCCAACATTGGCTACAGAGTAAGACTGCGTCTCAAAAGTAAATAAATAGACAAACAACAACAAAAACCATAAATTTAAAAGTAGTGTTATAAATCAGACTGGAATTTCTGACTCAAATTTGAAAGAAAGCACTGTTACCATAAATAGACTCCTCTCCTTAGTCTCATTTTAGGCTGATTAATAATAAGTCAACTACACCTACCTTCTGCTATGAACAACAAGCAGAAAATATCTCCTTCCTGGGGCCTGGCTGTAGAAAGAAAGAGACTTTCATAGTCAGTGGGCACAAATATGAACGCCAAGGTGGCTTCATAGAACTTCAAGTGCAATCACAAGCCTTCCAGGGTCCTTTCCAGCTCTATCACAGCTCTCTACCTTTAGGGGCTGGAGAGATGGTTCAATGGATAAAGGCATCTGTTGCCAAGGCTGATAACCTGAGTTCGATCCCTGGGACCTGCATGGTGGAAGGAAAACTGACTCCCCGAGAGCTAACATCTACACGCATGCCATGGCACACATGTGCTCCCTGGCCCCCTCCCCATCATTAAATAAATGTAATAAAAATATCTAAGGGCCAGAAAGATGGCTCAATAACTAAAGGCTTTTGCCAGAAAGACTGGTGATCTCAGTTTGATTTGCAAGACTCACATGTTAGGAGAGAATCAACTCCCACAAGTTGTCCTCTGATCTCCACGCATGCACCATGGTGCTCACATGGGACACTTGCACATGAGTACACAGGGGCAGATAAATAAACATAATTTTAACTTTAAAAACCATAATAAGGATACCTGAGGGCTATCCTGTGAAAACAGGTACATCAGCCTTAACCAAATTCTGGCTCAGGTTCCTCTCCAGGAGAGGAGATCACTAGGGAACCCAGTCCCTGGGCAACAAAGACCCTGTCCTGACCCTTGTCAGTCCTCTGTTTCCTCTTGCCACCACATGATTCCCAGGTTTCAGAATCCATTCCATTTTAACAAATTCACACTAAACCTTGGCCTCAGCATGATCTCTCTCTCTCTCTCTCTTGTTCTCTCTCTTGTTTTCTCTCTCTTGTTTTCTCTCTCTCTCTCTCTCTCTCTCTCTCTCTGATCTGTGGAGCCTCTTGCTAGGCCCTAGGGTTAGAACATAGCCTCTTCCTCTATACAAAGTCATACCAAACAGCACCTTTGTTTAATTTGGGTTTTTTGTTTGGTTATAGGGCTAATGTTCAAAGAGTTCTCTTGTTCACTACAAGACTACTAAAATTTGTATAACTACCTTTTTTTGAACTCATCTGTTTTCAATCTATCAGAATTTCCATCAGTGGAAGTAACGCTACTGCATCTTCCAAAGACCCCGTATCCATATTGACCCTGTAAAGGACCAGAAGCAGAAAAAGGCTCCTTTGCATGTTCACACATGGAGATGCCACATTCATAGCCACTTAGCAGCTGCCTGAGTGTAGGCTTTACCATGTTTTCAGCCCTACAACGTCTGGCTGGTGGTTGGTAACCAGTAAACATTCCTTAACTCTTAGATAGGGTCTGTGCCTGGGGTCACGTGGTAGTCTAAATAAACATGGCCCCCATAGATTCATAAGGATCACACCTATTAGGAAGAGTGACTTTGTTGGAGTAGGTGTGGCTTTGTTGGAGGAAGTGTGTCACTAAGAGTGGGCTTTGAGGCTTCAGAAGTTCAAACCAAACCTAGTGTCTCACTGTCTTTCTTCCTATTGCCTGCAGATCAGGACAGAACTCTCAACTCCTTCTCCAGCACTGTGTCTGCCTCTATGCTGCCATGTTTCCTGCCATGACAATAATGAACTAAAACTTTGAACTGTAAGCCAACCCCAATTAATTTTTTTCCTTTATAAGAGTTACCAGTTAGCCGGGTGTGGTGGCACACGCCTTTAATCCCAGCACTCAAGAGGCAGAGGCAGGAGAATTTCTGATTTCGAGGCCAGCCTATTCTACAAAGTGAATTCCAGGACAGCCAGGGCTATACAGAGAAACCCTGTCTTGAAAAACCAAAAAAAAAAAAAAAAAAAAAAAAGAGTTACCAGTGGTCATGGTGTCTCTTCACAGCAATAGAAAGCTGAACTAAGACAGGTCAGGTACCAGCCAGCAGCTTTTCTATTTAGTAATGTACTCCAAGATGCTCAATCTTAGATGAGTTTATGCCTCCCTCATGAAAAGGCTATTTTCAGTCACTGCCCCCCATCTTGACCCCTTAATATGTGGCATCCTCTTATTTCCTGTGTGATTTTCTTCCCTGTCAGTGTTATAAAGATACCATGGCCAAATAGTAAATTTTCAAGTGTGTTAAGTGATGAATAACATAAAGAGCCAAACAGCAGCATGTGTGCTGTACTGAACACTTTGCAGATATGGTGTAAATTCAGATTACCCTTTATACTGAAGAAAGGGTGTTCAGTACATCACCTTGGTGATAACTGGCTTCTCCTATAAAGAAGACATCTCTACATTTATTCCTTTTAGCCCAGGTAGCTCTGACAAACAGAGTAAGGAAAGAGGAACCCAGTACCAGTTCTGGGCACAAGTCTGAAAAGGAAGGCAGATCTGTTTTTTCCCTCTTGGATCCTAAGCCACCATGTAAGAAACCACATTATGCTGATGAAGACAGGGTTCATATTGAAACATCACTGAAGTGCCAGCTATCAGAATCAGGTTAGCTTGGGTAGCTAGCTCCGCCTCCATCCATTTGAGACAACCCATCTGAGGCCCAAACACGCTGGGGCAGAGTTGAGCTGCCCCATCCAAACAGCAAACATTAAACAACAACAGTAGCAAGTTGTCAGTCAATAAGTTTAGGGATGAGATAGACAACACCAACAAAAGCTCACATCGATGAAAGATTTCCGTTTCTAGGCTAGGAAAAGCATTTATATGCAAAGACTAGAGACAGGAATGCAGAGTTAAATAAATCCCATGTTTCTTCTCCATTACAAGAGGTAAGGCTCCCTAGCATTGCCTAGGTAGCTAGGAACTTGGGTTTTTGCAATTCTCTTGCATTTCCCTCACTTCACTGATACAATGGCTCAGTACCAGTCACCAGCATCCCAGGCATCTGGAAGGAAGATGAAGTGCAGCCCTTATCAGAAAGGCACAATGTTCTAGAAATGTCCTTACAATACAATACAATACAATACAATACAATACAATACAATACAATACAATACAATACCAAACCCCCTGAGGAATCCCAGGCTTTAACTCACAGCAGCTATCCTAAACAAAATTGGGGTTTGGTTAATATGAGGAAAAAATAATGGTAGAAAGACAGCTGAGTGTCTCTGCTTGTGATCAGCTAGAAAATCGACCGCATTAGACAAAGTCCAGAAGCCAAGCAAGCTCCTGGGTCAGCAATGATGCTCTCATGCCCCCAGGAATTTCCCATCCCTCCACTCAGAGCACTGGCTTCAGTCTAAGGCCAGAGCCCCTCTAGTTTGTGGTGACTGCCACCAGTAATCAGTTTACATTTGTCCTCATTGATATCCAACAGGAGAGCCTGATGTGTGTGTGTTTGCTTTTTGTTGCTGTGATAAAACACAGACCAAAATTAACTCTGGAAGAAAGGATTTGTTTCATTTACAACTCCCAGGTCACGATCCATCACTGACAAAACTCAGGGCCAGAATCTGGAGGCAGGAACTGAAGCCAGGCGTGTGGGGGAGTGCTATTTCTTGGCTTGCTTTCCATGACTCGTTCAGTCTGATTTCATATACAACACAGGACATTCGGCCTGGGTTGATACCACCCCTAGTGAACTTGGCCCTTGAATATCAACCTTCAATCAAGAAAATGTCCTTAATAGACAGGCTCACAGACCAATCTGATGTTGGCAACTCTGCAACTGATGCTCCTCTCCCAAGAGGCTCTAGTTTATGCTAAGTTGACATCTACTAATCAGCACACCAGGTTTCCTGTCCATCTCTCTTTAGAGCAAGGAGCCTCTTAAGCATAAACATTAAACTATGTCTTGCACATAGTAAGTACTCTGTCCTATTCTTCCACCAATAAGAATCTCACTCGTAACACTTTCATGAGTAAGTTTTAGTTGACGTGTGAGAGAGGGCCTATCCCTATCTATCACTTTTCAAGCATATAGACGTAAGTTACTTAGCTTCTCTGTGCCTCAGGTTCTCTGCATGTGTTCTGATATGGGTTAAGTATAAGGAAGAAATATGAAAATACAGATAAAGTGCTACATGGAAGCCAGTAAGCATCAAAAGAACACTGGAATATTATACAGAATTTTGTAGACACAGAAATTAATGCCAATTAGTGATCTCAACCCTGACCTTCCTTGTAATTGTAAATGTCCCTCCCATGAATGCCTATTCAGAAGTGACCCATTTCATCTCTCCAGGTAGACCTGAAATGCAAACCATTCATTGAACATGTGGACTTAACTGAAAACATATCTGTAGATTCAAGTCTAAATAATCCACTGAAGGACTCCATAATTAATCCAATTCAGCCACTATCACAACACTACTAAACATATCATTAAACAGCCAGTGTGGTACTTTCAGCTCTTTCCCACAATTCATTTCAACAAGAACCTAAGTACCTAGTAATCAAATTAGTTTGTCTATGCAATAATTCCATCAACTGTACCACCGGTAGCACTCACAAGTACTCTGAAAAACAACAGCATTTATTTTTAGTTTGACTGAACTATCCAGGGAGGACATCAAACATACTCTAATAAAAACAAATTGCTAACAGTCTTTATTAACAAAAACAATTAGCATTTTTCTAAGTTAGTAGCTATGAGTACCACGCTAAGGACTCAGTAACCTTATCAATAGTATTATCCTTTTTCTACAGATAAGGAAGCTAGGGGTATAAGGAACTACGATCAGAGTTTCTAAGTAACACAATCAAGGATTTAGAAGACCACGTCTGTGCTTGCCCAGGAATATGAGCTCCTTTTTAAAATAATATCTTTATTATTTCTTGGAAATTCCAAATATGTATACAATGTATTATGATATTTTGATCATATCCATCCCAGCTCCTCCACCCTAACTCTCCCGCCCCAGCACATCTTTGAGGTCAATTAGTATTAGCACTGCCCATATGCACATGGATGGGGCCATCTACTGGAGCACAGGCAGCTTACAGGTGGCTTTACTCCCAACGAAACTCGCTCTCCCCATCCCCCTAGTAGACATCAACTACCATTAAGGAATACAAGGGAGGGATTGAAGGTGTAAGCAGAGTGTGAACTCTTGAATAACAAACACCACTGCAGGTCTCCACCTCTTTGGGAAAAATCCTTGGCACACTTTAAAGTTTTATGTCAAAATTAAAACCCAGTAGGCACAGAAATCCTTTCACCTTTGTTAGCTGTGTGATCTCGGTGAAGATGCTGAAACTTTCTGAGCTGTGATTTCCCCATCTCATAAAATGAGCATGTACACATGAAGTCAGCGCTCAACCTTGGCCCTCAGTAAGCATTTGCTTCCCATGCCCTCTGCTTTTCTGTCCTCTTTGGGTCTAACCTGTATATTCTTTTGGGAGGAAAAAACTATCATTTAACCAAGGTTGGTCATTGGGTCAGGCTCTGGTCAGACTTTAAGAATAGATATTCAAAATCATTTGCTTCGTAAACATTGGTAATACATGAATATTCTAGCCTCTGTCTTCTAGGCAATATCTTAGAAGGTCTCTCATTGTGTCCATCAAAAAGAAACCCACCCTCAGGCTTCAGCGCTGTCCAGTGTCTAGGGCTTCCATTCAGGGTAACACTGGCCACAAAGCCAGACATGGTCCCCTCATGGGTGTGCACCCAGGAAGCTAGGAGCGAGATAGAATTCACAAGAGGTCAGTAGCTGGGGAGGAACTTGGTAATGAGGATGGATGGGTGGCCTCAGCCCAACTCAGGAGCAAGCTGACTGGAGTGAATGTGTCTCCCTCTCTTCTCTTCCAGCATCTTTAAATACCTTTTCTGCATCCATGGAATTCCAACACAAATCTCCATCCCGCACAGTCAGTCAGATACTTCCCAAGACAGATTGCCAGCTACAAGACCCTCATCTCCATTTGCCATTTTTAAAAGATTCATTTGTTATGTATATAGTGTTCTGTTTGCATGTATGACTGAGCACAAGAAGAGGCACCAGATCTCATTCTAGATGGTTCTGAGCCACCATGTGATTGCTGGGAATTGAACTCAAGACCTTTGGAAAAATAGCCAGCACTAACCTCTGAGTCACCTCTTCAGCCCCTGCCATGGATCTTTGACTTCCATTAGGAGTCAGAGCTTATGTTCCACCCATAGAAACTGTGCATAAGTTATGTCTGGGGACTTAGATATGAAGCATCAAGAGAAGTGGTAATTTCCATTATCACCATCCTGGAACTTCGTGCTGTGAGGACATCTTAGCTAGACTCCTTGAAGAGGAGGCCTTGTAAAGAATGAGGAATAGCCAGAAAGACCAGCTACCAATCACATAAGTGAGGCCAGATAGACCCCCCAGGCCCATCGAAGGAGCCACACAGCCCACAAAGCATAGTAGCTAGTTATCTGAGGCTGTGTGCTAAGGAAGGGCTCATCAGGTGAGTTCCTTGTTATAAAAATATCACCAAGTGCATTTGTACAAGCCTAGATGGTAGCTCAATTATGCACCGTGGCCTCTCTGTGCAATCAAGAAACAGCGTAAACATGGGCTGCTGCTGGCATAACACAGCAAATTGTCTCACTATCAACTTTGTTTCATGTAAGTGGGAAAATTAAACTCTAAAACAAGTAGTTAAAAGCATAGCATAATAAACACAGAAACCGGTAATACAGTACTTTCTCATCACTATCAGATCTGTGCACTGAACTCAAATGTGCACATTACACTTTTATACGATGGTGTGGCGGGGTTATTTACACCAGCCTCACAACAAAACATACAAGTCAGGTAGAGGAATAGGCTGTCAAGATGGATATGGAGAAATTTTTCCACTCCATTGTAATCTTAAAGGGCCAAAGTTTGGCTCTTGTCACCATGAAAAAAAAAAGTCACTATGTACCACAGGACTAGCTGTTTTGAGCCACAGTACTTTGAAATGCTTTATTATACATCAATAAATAACAAAAAAGAAAAAGAGAAAAGAAAAGGAGAGGAGAGGAGAGGGGAGGGGAGGGGAGGGGAGGGGAGGGAGGGGAGGGGAGGGGAGGAGAGGAGAGGCGAGGCGAGACAAGACTACTTTCCTTGATCCTTTATCATAGCTTCACTTTGGGTAAGGAGAGATACCCCTGCCTGGTTTCCAAGGAATGGTGGCAAAAGATCTTGAAGTCTCTAGTACCCAGGATCAGCAACGGCCCTGTGACCCTGTGGAGGTGACAGTGATGTTGCCAAGGAACCAGCTCTGGAGACGACTTAAAGCATTCTTTCTGGGTATGTGGCCTCCCAGCCTTAATGGAGTAACCCCAGACGCAGAGACTGAAGCACAGAGTTAGGAAGGTAACAGGGGAGAAGAAGAAGGAAGAAGATTGAATAAGTATGAGCAACTGAGGCTCCGACCTCCTGAGGACCCACTGAGGAACCCTCGCAAAAGAAGATCAGAGGTTCACTTAAAAGACAAGGATGGCTGGAGAGATGGCTCAGCGGTTAAGAGCACTGACTGTTCTTCCAGAGGTCCTGAGTTCAAATCCCAGCAACCACATGGTAGCTCACAACCATCCGTAACAAGATCTGGCGCCCTCTTCTGGAGTGTCAGAAGACAGCTACAGTGTACTTACATATAATAAATAAATAAATCTTTTAAAAAAAAAAAAGACAAGGATGTGGGCATCTAGCCCTGATCTGTTCAGGATATCTGACAGTACTGACTGTCTAGGTCTTCCACAATGAATGCCCTGTGCAAACTTCAGGAGAAGCACCAAGTCAGGGGGGGGAGGGGGAGGGGAGTGAGAAACAGAGACAGGACTCTTGGGGCAGACACAATCCTGCGACAGACACAA
The DNA here is from genome assembly GCF_000001635.26 of Mus musculus. Taxonomy (NCBI): domain Eukaryota; kingdom Metazoa; phylum Chordata; class Mammalia; order Rodentia; family Muridae; genus Mus; species Mus musculus. The sequence continues at coordinate 75,816,280 of NC_000067.6, read as the reverse complement.
CCACCTCTGAAATGAAGGTGCCTGTGAGATGAGCATAGACACACCTGCTGTGCATCCCAGCTTCTCTCTGGCTGCATGAGGCTAACAACTGGCTCTCTGAGAGGAAGATGGCACAACAGTATCTACCTGCAATGCTTGCCTATGCCTGTGGTGCGAATTCTCCTATCCCAGATGAGTTCAAGCCACCGACATGACACCCAGTCCTCAAAGTACTCACAACTTCAATATTCAGTCCAGCCCACAACCGCTGAATAGTTTTTTTGTTTTGTTTGTTTTTTAATGGATTCCTTTTCCAAAAGACTTGGTCCATTTGGTAAGTGATGCAAGCATGAAGACCTGAGTTCAGTCCTCGGCAACCGTGTAAAAGCTGGGTGCAGAAGCTCATGGCTTTAATCCTAGAGCAAAGGAAGGCAAGGGCATCTGTAGAGCCCGGCCAGTGGCCAGCCAATGTCGCTGAGTCCCTTAGATCCAGGCTCAGGAAAGGGCCCTTTCTCGAAAAATATGGTGGAAAGCAATCAAGGAAGACACCAAATGGCAACCTTGGCTTCAACATACTTATACACATACATTAAAAACTCACACATGTACACCTGCACACACACACACACATGCACACATGCAAACACTTACATGCATTTTAAAAACATAAAAAAAAAAAAAATCAGGCCCTTATCTATAGAAACTAACTTAGTGTGTTAAACCAGAGCATTGAACACCAGCTGCAAGAAGGAAGAACATGCAGGTTGGAAGCTAAGGCTTAGGCCAGACCACTAGGCAGGCTCGGTAGGTGGGGGCTCAGCTTTTGAGCAACTTCTCCAAGCTACAATGTCTCTGAGCCTTTTCTACATCTCGAGACATAAGTTGTGACCCCAAAACTAGGGAATGCCATCTCAGTCTGGGGGGAAAAAATGAGGAACGGGGTTGGGAAAACAATAACAGAGTATCTTCCAACGAGAAATGATTTTCAATGTCAGGAAATTCTCCTTTGCCTGAAAACCAAGTCCCCTGTGTGGCAGTTTAAATGTTTTTCCACCAGTTTTATTCATGGCAGAGGCAGAACAATTATCCACAGCCTTCTATAAAGTAACCTTTCAGATACATGAAGGCTTTCTTCTCCTGAGGAAACAGTCCAAGGTTGGCTTCTTGTCAGAAATTCAATTTTTGGACACTTTAACCTTCTCTGGGGCTTTCTTCCTAACCTTGCCCACACTCCACATGTCCTTATTAGCTATGGAACCCAGACCTGGACCCTGGCTTCTTGCTGAATTTTGGCTGCAGAGCAGAAAAGGAATTAGATGGGGTGGGCGTGGGGGCTGGGGATGGGGAGTGTGGCTCTCCGAGGTGGTGTGTCTCAAGGCTATTTACAGGCAAGTCATTAGCACTTTCATCAACTTAACAAGACAGTTGACAGGGCAAAGAGTCAACCTCAGAACAGAAGCAGCTGCCTTTAGGATGTGACCACCCCACCACCTTCACAGAGATCCCAGGGACCCCAAAGCAAGAGACATATGGTAAGTCACTTCTGCAATCAAAGACTTTGCCGTCATGGCTCACCCTCCTACCAAGGGTTTAGCCCAAATCCTACTTCTGCTAAACACCAGGACATTGGGATCAAGTTCCAAATGATATACCCACCAGAGGGAAATTTTTTAAACCTTGGAAGGGACAGTAAATTTCAGAACTGGTCACAAGAGCCAGGAGGGATGGCTCCGTAGTTAAACAGCATACAGTGTTCTTACAGAAGGCTTGAGTTTAGTTCTCAGCATGAACACCAGGTGCCTCACAACCGCTGATAACTCCAGCTACAGGAGAGCCAGTGACCTCTGGCTTCTGTGGGCACCTGAACTAATGTGCACATACCTGCCTACCCCTCGCCCCCAATATACACATAATTTTAGAATAACAATAAATCCAAAACAGAAGATATCACAAAAACTAAGGATTTTGACCTCTGTTCCTCACTAATTCATGGATGCCCAAATTCAAGCACAAATGATGGTCTTGAACAGTACATCCATCCCTGTAGACACATAGCAGGAGCCCAGTTTGTTGGACATCTGAATAAATCACAAACATGAGCCACATGTACAACGTGTATAATCTTATCTAGTGATCATATTTCTTTGAAATAAGGTCTCATGTAGCACAGGTTAACCCTGAGCTCACTACCTAGCCAAGGATGTCCCTGAACTTCTGATCTCCTTTTCTCTGCCTCCTGAGCACTGGAATTACAGGCATCATCACCTCTGCCAGTTTAAGTGGCACTAAGGATGGAATTTGGGGCTTTGTACATGTTGGACACTCTACCAAATAAGCTACATCCTTAGCCTTCCATGGTGGTCATATTTTTTTTAAGAGAAAGACATGGAATTTATATTAAGATATATTTTACTTAACTGGGTATATGCCATTTCCACATAACATTGTCAAAATACAGAAATACTTTATATCATTTTTTTTGCCATAGGGAATCTTCAAAACCTGCTATGTATTTATACTCATGGCATATTTCTCTTTGGCCCAACTATATTCTAAACACTGTCATCAAGGTGAGTAGAACAGGCTAAAACTATTGACGCTCCAGGGACAGTCCCTGGAACAGTGGCAGCAGATACTCAAAGGGTTTCCTTTCTAGGAGTAATAGTGCATGGCTGGCCTTTGGGGACCCCATTAGAAATGCTAAACGTAAGGGACCACACCAGAACAAGAGAGTCAGAAACTCAGGGTACACCTCAGCAACTGGCGTTCTTACAAGGCCTCCAGGTACATGTGATGAACACCCAGGTTTGAAAGCTGTGGATCCATATATCACAAGCCAAAAACTGTTTAATCCGCTCTTGTTTCCTGGCATTGGCAGTGTCTAACAGGGACGTGAATCTTTAAGAAACTACCTTTCGGCATCGTCCTGTTGCTAGGGAGCTTATAATAGCAAACCTCATTCCCAGGAGATACATTTTTATTTTTATACGTTCTTATTTTTATTTTTGGTGCCAATTAGATGAGTTTTCCATCAGCATGCTCCCCCCCTTTCAGATGATCCATTTTATTCTTCTCTCTCCTTTATGTTGGGATTTGTTCCTTTGTTCTCCTTGTCTTTTACAATAACCACAACCTTATGAGATCCACTGATCATGACATTGGCTAACTGGGAATCTTGTATTGTCTCTGATAGATCTATTCACGGCCCCCTCTAGTCTTGTGATTCTGAATTCCTCTACAACCAGAGAAGAAAGTCTGGCTCCTGAGGGCCTGTGGGATCAGTCAGGGTAAGGTGGGAGCTACCAAGAAGCAGTACTGAGCAAAAACTTCAGGCTTTTGGTCCCATTCCCGAACAACTTGACTCAAAAAAAAAAAAAAAAAAAAAAAAAAACTTTTTTTTTCCCAGCCAAAGCCAGCTGCCCAAATGTCTTCCTGGACTTTCCAAAGATGACTCCTTTGGCTTCCAGTGAGTGCCAGCTGCCTCTCAAGATCAAGCTCTCATTTATAAAAGAAAAAAGATCAAATCAAACAAAGCGAACACTGTCAGTCAATCAGAGCTGAACAAATGCACCCACTTAGCTCCCAGCTCAAATTGGACCTCCAGATTTGCGCTATTGAAAAGGAAATTGGCCTCACTTGCTTCAAAACAGCCCCAAAGTGGGGAAATTAATACAGAAGACGCCAAGTCATAATGAAATCTGGCAATGGTAGTGGGTTGTGTGGTATCATCCAATTACAGCAAACATAGACACTGCCCAGAAGGGAGAAGCCAGTCTGGACAACAGGCAAAATTAGGACCCTACACAGTAATTACTAACCAAGAGAGAAAATGTGTAAGGATGGTACAAAAATCACAGCTTGATGAATGCAAACACCCCAGCAAACACACAGAATCTCTACTCTACCTAACTTCAAAATAAATGGTCTCAACACATACCGGCCCATGAGCTCCTCCTGCTGACGAAAGCCCTTTAAAGCCAGATGTGGCTTGGGTGTTACCTCTTCTATTGCCCAGCATGGCCCCTCTGTAAACCCATAGTGCCTACGAATGGATGCAGGTCTGGAAGAAACCTTCCCCTATCCCTAACCTGGTGTATTTTCCCTCTCCTGCTGGTAGACTATACAGAACTAGTTCTCAAGGGCTAAGCCAAGATTAACCCTCAGTAGATGGAGGTCTTCTGGAGAGCCAAGATGATAGATACCAAGAGCCCAGGGTGAGAAAGTACTGGAGAATGGAATAGGAAAATGGAGAAGGAAAGCAGTAGAGAAGATTCCAGCTGCTCATCCAGTGTCCAGTCACATGAACTGAGCAAGCAAGGAGAAGGTAAAACAGTATCTGCTGTGCTCTGGACTCTGCCTGAGTGCTTACTCGGGTAAGGTTGCTTTAGGGAGCCCTCAGATCTCTTCCACACCTAGGGGAACATCAACAGAGAGCTGCTGCTGGCTGAGGTGGCTTCCACCTGATCTTTCAGTTCAGAGTTGCATCCAGGAGTCAGTCATTCATCTGTGAGATTGAGGGTCTCAGTTCCTGAACTTGGTAATTGGCAAGAACTAATATCTCACTGAGGCATAAAAAAAAAGGGGGGGGGACAAGAGGATGATCCATTTTCTTAAAAAAGATTAGTAGGTTATAAATACAGCCACTGTTTGATACAAAAACAAAAACAAAACAAAACACCTGGGAAAGCCCAGGTTGTAAGGACTCTACAGATCAAAATTGCATCCTATAGCCTTTGAGGGTTGTGTGTTTGAAGTAAGACTTACTATTTTGGGGACTCCATCCCTGGGGAGATATAAACATCTATGCCCTCCTCATAAGATCATATCTTGAAACCCTAGCCCCCAAGGTTCATCCTAGGAAATCAGTGAATTCACTGGCTTACTTAGAGAGTATGAGTGAGAAAGAGTTAGGGCAGGAGTGTGGGTGATCCATAGGCAGCCATGCTAGAATGCCTTCACTCAGAAGAGATGGTGGATTTCCTATAGCCAGAGAGATGAGCCCTTTCTGTTAATCTTTCCCCAGCCCATACACCCTAGCACATCCAGAGCTGTGTGCATACAAACACCTTGGACCTGATCCTGGCTAGAATCTTGGGTGACACTGTCTACACTAACCTTCTGTGAGGGGAGGTGAATGGCCAACAGGCTAATCATGATGGTCTCTCGTAAGCAGCATGGGTGATAGTGAAGAGATCTGATGGAGACTGTTTTGCTTGGAGCAGGGCACTCCTGGCATTGCATTTAGGAAACTCAAGCTGATTACCAAAGATATTCAGGGAAGAAACTGTATGACTAGTCTCTGTGGCATGGATCCTGTCCGTGACAAATATGATCAGAACACAGCAGAGCACAATTAAAGCTCATGTTGATGTCAAGACTACCTATGGTTGTTTGCTATAACTGTTCCATGTTAGGTTCATTACAAAACTCAAGATACTGAAACTATGGTAAGATACTGAAAGACTTCCTGTGCTCAGGACCATTAAGGTTATCTAAGACTACAAGGTGACAGGAAAATGTGACTTGAGAGGTGCAGACAGATGCCTTGAAAGAAGCAGTCAGTAGGTTGATTCTTGACAACATTAGGAAAGACAGAATCAATGGCTAAGTGGTCTGTTTGTCCTTCATGATGTTGAAGAAGCTGGCATTAAAACTGCAAACCTCTATACAGCTTCATGAAGAAAAGTGGTCATTCTGGAAAAGTTACCAAAGACTAGACAGGTTCTAAAGGTATAACAAACTAAAGAGAGTGAGCCACCAGGATCTATTTATAATTCAAACCTTTAATAATCACAAACACAATGTCCTATTTGTAGATTCAGGGATGGCACAGACAATGAAGCATCGGCCTTTCAACTATGAGGACCTGGGTTCGGTCCCTAGGATCGATGTAAAAGTTGGGCACAGTGGTAAACCCTTATGAGGGAGGCGGAAGCAGAGGATTCCTGGAATTCAGTGGCTACCTATGTGGAGAATTTAAGCCCAGTGAGAGACCCTGTCTCAAAACTCAGGTAGAAAATGACTGAAGAGTAACAATCAAAGTTGTCCTCTACTCCCTCCCATCGAAAGAAAAATAAAAAAAAGGTAAAGGTGATTTTATTCAGTTGTTCTGCTACAGGCAGAGCAGCTCTTCACACAAATAAGGGTTAAATGTCAACTGCACTAATGTGAGAAGTTTATGTTCTATGTCCTTTTACTTCCAGAGGCCAACAGGAAATAAAAATAAAAAGATATAGCAAGAATATGGGTCTCATATAGATGATGTAACAGGAAGAAACTGTTATTTTTATAAGCAGGGCATATTTTTGAGCCAGGAAACTTAGAAGACAGACGGGATTTCTCATAGAAAACTTTTCTCTTGGTTATAAAAGAAAAGGTATCAAAATATTTTATTTCGGAAGGACGGGGCCCATGGAAATACCTTAAATAAAGAAGTAAGTTCTTTTGGTAAGAGAAGTACCAGGGCTGAAGAAATTTACTGGTGGCTAACTATCGCTGAAGGAAGAGATTTGAAAGAAATGAACCAAAGGAAAAGGAAGACAGAGAGAGCCTTAAACTGGAGAGGCTGTGCACTGAAGGGGGAAGCTAGAGAGAAATTTCCATGCTAAAAGGCCAAGGCAGTTCTATCAGTCAGGAAAGTATTGTCTGCAGTTTGAAATGTGATCCTAAACCTTGGGTAACATATGCTATATGTGAGATCTTTGTGTTGTTGGAGCCTTGTGATGGAATCAGTTCGAGATGACGGGAGAGAGGCGGGGGGAGGGGGGAGGACATAAAGATGGCAAGATATCTTTTGGAACAGAGGTTCCAGGAAGAACAGGACATCAGAGTGAGAAGCCAACACAAGAACACAAATCCTTTGAGAATCTAAAGACAAAGACAAAAGGAAAAAAAAATCCTTCAGGTCCTTCAGAAGTAGGAAGCCAATGTCTTTCTAGCCTAGACAAGGTTAACTTAACCCTTATAGTGGTTAATATTGATTGCCAAATTGACATGATCTAGAACCAGATTTCTAAGTGTGACTGTGAGGGGTTATATAGTTTAGGTTGGCTGGGGTTTAGAATGGGTAGACCCATTTTAAATGTTGGCAGGGTCATTCCATAGACTAGGGGCCCAAGCTACATGAAAAGGAGGAAGCCAAGCTTATAATGAGCAAGCAGTCACCACTCTGCCTCCTGACCGTGGACACCACATGGCTCGAGTTCTTGCTGCTCTGACTTCCCCCACAATGATCGACTGCACCTTTAACTGTGAGCCAGACTAAGCTCTATCATCCTAAAGTTGCTTTGGTTGAAATATTTTATCACAACAATAGAAAATTTAATTAACCACCCCCCAAAACTATAGATATTTGGTTTATGCCTCCAGAATTAAAGTCAATAAATACTGGAGAGAAGGAAACAGGAAAAGGGGGAGGGAGGAAAGAATGACTAGGAAGGACAGATGTGTGAGAGCTGAACCCGAACAAGGTGGAAGGGAAACAGGAAATCCAATGACCATTTTATCTGGCATTGGCTTAGTTCAGAAGAATGTAGTTTAGACATCATGAGTAGGAGGCAATACTGATAAAAATAAAAGGACAAATAAAGGGCAAAATAAAGCAGATGATAGAGATACAAATAAGTAATTTGCTAATTATATTGTATAGAGAGGGCATGTGTTAGGTAGGTTTTGAAAAGAAGTTCTCAAACCTCTCAGTCCCAGGACTTCCGAATCCAATGGACTTGATCTTTTCCCAATTCCCTCTGAGACTCTCCTCATCTAGAAAACGAAGGTAATAATAATAATAATAATAATAATAATAATAATAATAATAACCCCTTTGGCACAGAGCTGCTGTGGCAAGTAACTGAGATCATCCTGTGTTTCTATGAGCGTTCTATTGCTAGAAATGAAGGGTTAGATTGTTTGGGACCAACAATCCCACTGAGACAAGTACAAGACAATTGAACAAATTGTTTTTTCCAGGGGGGAAAAAAATCTATTTGGCAGCATTGACATATTATCAAAACAAAATTTGAGGGTTGCATTCTGGAGGATGAGAAAAATTCAAACAGGTGATCCTGGCATCTTGTGGCCTCTTGGTTCCCATGTGTGAGTTCACAGCTCTGAAGTAAGCAAGGTTGATGGGTCAAAAAAAAAAAAGAACAATCCAGAGTCCATGGGTCGGAGGGTCCAAGGATTGATCTGGATATAACCACTGATTCATGTGCTAGACTCTTGGTCCCAGGTGTCAGGTAGTAGACCTTAAAAGGAAGGGCCTATAGATCATGGCAGGCTTCATCAGCATGGTAGATGCTATCTTGCCAGAAAGGGACGAGACTTACAGAAGCAGATTAGTTCCTGCAAGATTGGGTTTATAAGAGAGCACTCTCATCCCTCCTGGCTTTTTTACTGTTGGTCCTCTTCTAAATGCAGACCCACACCATATGTTGATACACATTAGAAGACCCTCCCCACAGCTCAACCAATACCAGCTCAGGGCTCTTCAGCCTCCAAAATTATGAACTGAACAATTCTCCTTTCCTTATAAAATACCCAGGCTGAATATTTTTTCTAGCAACATGTAATGGACCTGACGAGCACACCAACATAGATGGGCCATCACATTGGTGCAAAGAGGAAATCAGAACTAGATGAACCTCCCCAGAGAATCAAGGAACCTCCCCAAGAGGATCAAGGTTATCTGCTTTTCAAGGCAGTGCCACCGCTCGAGGAAAAAGGCTCTGGGGTAAGCACAACCCAGAGAGCTACAAACTGTCTTTACAGTTCTTCATAGAGAATGACCAGCATGAAATCAAAGTGACTAGACAAGGGGATGGAGAGATGGCTTAGTAGTTAAGAGCACATACTGCTCTTCAGAGGACTGAAGTCTGTTTCCTGGGTCCTACTGTGTGGCTCACACCAGCCTATATCTCCAGCACCACGAGAGTCAACATTCTTTTCCAACCTACACAGGCACTGTGCTCTACGCACAAACTCATCCTTAGTGGCCTAGTTAGTCATCAGTGGGAGGAGAGGCCCTTGGTCCTATGAAGGCTCTATGCCCCAGTATAGAGGAATACTAGGACTAGGAATGGGAATGGGTGGGTTGGGGAGCAGGGGAAGGGGATAGGAGATTTTTGGAGGGGAAACTAGGAAAGGGGATAACACTGAAATGTAAATTTTTAAAAATCCACAGATAGATAGATGATAGATAGATAGATAGATAGATAGATAGATAGATAGATAGATAGATGTAAAAATAAAATCATAAAAAAATGAGACAAACAAAAAACATAATAGAGCCGGATAGTGGTGGTGCACACCTTTAATCCCAGCACTCAGGAGGCAGAGGCAGGTGGATTTCTGAATTCAAGGCCAGCCTGGTCTACAAAGTGAGTTCCAGGACAGCCAGGTCTATACAGAGAAACCCTGTCTCAAAAAAACAAAAACAAACAAAAAACAACAACATAATAGAGAATCAAAATCTAAGTTAAAGGAAAAAAAAAAAGCAGACACAGACACACACAGAAAATCCAGGCCCTGGAGCTATATAATCTAAACTTGAATGTAAGTACAACTAGTGTGCTCAAAACATTAAACTACAAGACACAGATTTTCATTAGAGAATGGAAACTATATAATGAAGAATTTAGTGGAAATTCTAGAACCAAAATGCACAGTTACAGAAACTAAGCAGTCAGTGGACAAGTTTAACAGCTGAGGAGTTGCAGCTGAGAGCCGGTGACCTGAAGGACAAGGTCAGAGGGATGGAAATGCATACACTGACAGATGGAGACCCTAAGAGCAGAGAGTGGAGACAGAAGGGATACAGTACAGAGACCCAGATTATGTGATATTTGGAAGACAGAATTGAGCAGAACCAGTATTTGAGGGGAAGAACAGACTTAGAAAATTCATGAAAGGAACCAAGCCACACATTCTAGGACCCTAGGGGATTTGTTTTAAAAGGATATCTAGTAATGAAAAACTACTAAAATAAATAGATAAATAAATAAATAAATCAAAACAAACAGCAGGATCTGCTGCTGTGTAGTATTTTCTAATGTCTTCAATAATAATCAACCACAGCTCTGATTTTACAGACCACGACTCCCGAAAAAGAAATAAGTGTGTGTATAGTTTACTTTTAGATGTCAAAGAAGACTGGAGCTGTCAAGGAGAACGGTTAAACCATTTTAATTAGGACTGCTGTGACAGAGGAGAGAGATGTTAGGGGCACTCAGTGGAACTGAGTGTGAACCCAGCACATGTGAGCAGACTCTATAGCCAAGGAGAAGAGGAATGCAAGGTCCACGAGGAAGGGAAGTTCTGCTTAAACTAAGCTAACAAGATTCTTGTTGAGAGCAGACCAGGATGATGAGTGATCACCCTGGGGGTGGTGGGGTGGGAGATGAACAACCTTTATCTATGCCATCTTTACTAACAGACGTTGAGAGTGACCAGAAGTGGAGAGTAGGCAGGAGAAATCTGATCAAACTGAAGTGGTAAGATTCTTGACACAATCAGGCGATGCAGGGCAGGGAAGATGGTTAGTGCATTAAGGACCTAAGTTCAGGTGCTTGGCACCACATAAAAAGCTGCATATGGCAGCCCACGGCCCCAAGATGGAGGAGCCGAGACAAGTGGATCTCTGACACTCACTAGCCAACCAGTGAGCACCAGGTTCAGAAAGAGCCTTGATCTCCAAAAATACAGTGGAGAGCGATAGAGGAAGATGTCAGATACGAACCTCTGGTCCATGCACACATGTATACACATACACACACATGCCTCCCCACTCCACTCCTACCCCATACACATATAGGCAATGAATACAGCAATTCTTAGCTGGAAAAGCATTTGAAAAACACAACTAAAATTTGGTCAAGAAGAAAATCTTTTTTATTGTGGTTGTTTTCATTTATTGTTTTTTTCTTTTTATAAGAAAACGCTGTTGTTTGAAACCTGTTTGTTTATATTCTGTCCAGGCACAGAGATGTCCAACCTAAGTTTGAATATAAGTACAATTTTGATATAAGCGCACACACCTCATACACAACACACATACATACACACATACACCACATACACAACACAACACACACACACTTCATAATACACACACACATACACACAACACATACACACACAACACATACAACACACACACTTCATAATACACACATACACAACACAACACATACACATACAACATACACACAGGAGACTGAGAACCACACGAAGGTTTGCTACAAACTGCTCTCCCTCTGAGCTACATCCCAGATCCCCAGAGGATATTTTTAAACAACAGATAATTAGTATACCACTTACACAATGTATAACTTACTAGTTACAGTTGTCTCTGGTGGGTGAAGAAGTCAAAGAAGAAAATGATGTAAAACAAGGTAGGAAGGACAGAATAAAATGACAGAAATAAAATGAAGAAAAAAAAGTCAAGAAAAAAAAAACAGAATAAAGGAAGGAGAAAGACAACAAAAACAGAGAAAATAAACTCTCAGGACAATAGCCTGAGAGCTAGTGCCAGCCACTGGTCAAGATTAGAGGGCAGGGAACAGCCAACCCAAGGACAAGGCATGGGGGACACTGAGGTCTGCTAATGAGCCTTTGTTGCTTGGGCTGAATTCCTGAGCCACACTCCATCCTCTGACAAACCCTGATTTACATGCAAATGCAACAGCTCAGAGTATTTACTACTGGGTATGCATTCAAAAGCGGTTACTGCGCCTGCTTTTTCAGTCAGCTCTCTACCAAAAAATATAAAACTGAGATTCCAGCACATTTCATTCATCCCTATGATGAACTTGGGGGAAATATAAAAATCTCAGAAACTGTTGTAAGTGTTCATGTTTTGTGGTCTCATGTTGGAACTCATATAGAAAATAAGAAACCTGTCCAAGAAACATGCCCCTAAATATAGACTGGATCATTTAACCACAAGATAACCCTGCTTTTCATTATGTCCGCTTTCTAAGGGGGATGTATGTCAATATGTGTATAGGGGTGTATTTTTTAGATACTAACCAGTCTTACATAAAATTTTTAATCTGCTAAGATTTTTCCAGAACACCAAGCAACATATCAAGATACTTCGCTCCGTTAGTGATGTCCCCAGCTTTGCAACTGAAAACATGTGTTTTAGATAAGGAGAGAACGGGACTGTCCTGTGGCAGCATCTGTACCTAATCCCTGAGGATCAGGATCTGGTAAGCAGCAGTGGCTGGGCCACAGCTACCTCTGCAGGACTTGGTTAGGAAGGGGGAAGAGGGCAAAAAGCAGGAAGTTCTATTCCCTCCAACCAGGGAGCAGGGTCTAATGAAGGAGAGTTTCCACGTCTTCGTTTGTTCTTTAAAAGCTTTGTATCCGCTGCTGTTAACTTCTGCTTGACACTGTGGGATGAAGACATTGGGCTTTATTGCTCCTTGTTTTAAAGCGACCCTGTAGGAGTCTGTAAAGGAGGGCACACAAATGCAAGGTTATCTTCATGCTAGAACTGAAGCTCCCAGGAGAAGAAACATTCTAGGGTCTAGATGGCCATTTCTAGGTGCTAATGACACTCTGGGCTTCCTAGTCCTAGAAAGGAGTATGGTCAAATATTAGTTGCAAAGATAAATTCTAGACATCTTGGGAGGATAAAAGCCAGTAAGACATAGTTGCCATCCTCAAAGACTTCAAGTCAAATTGGGAAAATGGGAAAGACTGGAAGACTTAATTAACTAACAACACGGGGTTAGTTAATAAAACAACAACAAAAAGCAAGCCGTGAAGAAATGTGGTTTTAATTTCCAGATGAATGGCCCAGCTAATACCTCAAGAGAACGGATAGATGACTTCAAGCTGTGGTGGATATGAAAACGTTCATGAAGGAAGCCGGAATCAAACTGAGCCTCACACTCGAGTAGTAATAAGCAGAGCTCTGCGCAGCCACCACCAGCATCCTCTGCATTTCAGAGATGCACTTCCTTAGACAAGAGCAACAGTCCTCAGAGGGTTGCTACTGTTGCCTCCATTTTGCAGAAGAGACAACCTGATATTCATAAAGACTGTGTAATGCTGCCCAGAATCAGCTCACCCCGTGAAATAATGCATGGTTACCTGGGATGCCACAAAAGGCCTCGGTAAAAGACACATGGTGGCTGTGTATACCTGCACCTCAAGATGGACATTTCTGGAAAACAGAGTGATACAGCTGTACAAGCAAATGGAGCCTGCCCTGCATACAGTCACCAAATTATAAGTAGCAGGTACCATTGTTGAGCTGAATTAAAGAAGACATAACCATTCGATTCAAAAGAGTTCTCTCCATTCTGCATGAGCACTGAATTCCTTCCTATTGAAGGAAAGCAGCAGACCTCCGTTCTGAACTCAGAGTAATCTACATATGATTTTGCATATGTTTGCATATCAGATAAAAAGCTCCCCCCTCCCCTTGATTATATGTGATATTAATTAATTGACTAGTGCAACCCCTAGCAGTTTCCCCTGCTGGGGCTCCTCAGCCCTGGTACCCACCCCAGGTGCATACTTCTCCCTGCAGGGAGAATGAAAGGCCATTCTGGCAGAGCTCAGTTGACACTGCTGCTGATCAGCCTCTGCTCGAAGGCTTTGGAGGAGAAAGCCTGCCCAACCTTGTCCAGAAGAGTGACAGTGAGCGCCCGCCCTCATGATCCCCGCCCGCCCTCCCTGCGGCTCAGAGGCAAAGAAGAAGTGTCCCGAAGCCCTTGGACTTCAAATGATAACTTAGGAAACAAAGAAGGGGGGAGGGGTGGAGAAAAGTAGCCTTAGATCACCTACAGGAACCAAAGAGCTAAAGATAGAACAAAGACACCACAGCCAAACTGGGCTCTGGGAAGCTTACAACTCTTCTGCCTCCTCTTCGTTCATCATCCTGTTGAAAACTGCTATAGACCCAAAGCCCTCACATCATGTGAAATAAGCAGTATCCCTTACCTGGAAGGGGACTGCAAGCTCACACATGGCACACACGTCAGCTCCTGAATTCCTCTCTGGCAAGCCCCGCCCTCATTCTCAAACTGATCTATCTTCTCAGGGCACACACACTACCCAGGTAGCAGAGGTCTATTGTTCAGAGTTGGCAGATTCAAGGAAGCCAGGCATGGCCACACCCAGTGCCGTGTTCCCTAAAAACTAAAAAGGGTCACCCTTTAGTGTCTAAAATACTTCTCTCCTCAGCTCATTTTGGAATATAAGAAAGACATCAAAATGCTACCTCCCTTTGAGTCCAGAGAGCAAATGCATAGACAAGCGAATCACTTTATTAAACAGAGGCAGATGCGCACAGAAAGGAGTGTTCTCTCCCTCTAATAAGATCATGTCTGCAGACCACTGAGGGTGGTCTTGTCTAGGTTTGTTTGTCTATTTGTTTGAACAAAAGTTCCATATCTATAGTCTCATCTGAAACTCACCACTTGGCCTCAAACTCATATGCCTTCTGGCTCAATTCCCTGAAGGCTAGAATCAAGGTATGTGGCACCACACCCAGCTTATAAAGCCAACCTGGAAGGCAAGCCAGATTTGATTATTTTGAGATATTGTAGAAGTAAAAGAAATGTGTGCACAGAACACCACAGCCCTTGATTGTGAAGAATTAATAGAATTGCCAGAAGCAATACTACTAAGAAATTTGATTGTAGCACTGTCTTTTAACTAATTATGTGCTTGGTTTAGGGTTCCTGAGATGAAACTTGAACTTATTCCATGTGGAAGGCAAAGAATTAACATTTGGGGGAGCCGAGAAGATGGCCCATGAATAAAATGTTTGTCTTGCAAGCATGGGGACCTGAGTTAAGGCTAGTAAGAGACTGTCTCAAAAACACAAGGTGGAAAACATCTAAGAAAATGTACAGAGAGAGAGAGAGAGAGAGAGAGAGAGAGAAACACAAACACACATATATTTTTATATATATTATAAAATTGCTATTATTTAAAAGCACTGAATTTGCAAAGACAGAAAAGGCCCAACTATAAAAAACACAATTTTTGTGTTAGAAATAAATATAACTACCACCATTTGCATAACCCATTACCATTTATTACCTAATTAATATACAGCAAAACAATAATCATGAATATTATTGCTAGATTAAATTCTACCATTTATTTATTACAACCCTGAAATGTTTATGTAAATGTAATGGGACAAAGTTGTTAATATTCTTAGGCTTTTCCTTCCTAATACATCAAAAACATTTTTTAGCTTCCTAGACTTAGTTGCCCACCAATTATACCCTTTTATTTGCTGGGTGATTTATTGGAAGCCTTTGAGAAGTCAGCCTGGAAGAAGGGATGGGAAACAGAGAAAAACAGAAGCAATAGGACTCTTCAGGCTCATCCTGACGGATCGTTTCAGACAAGTGTAAAGGAGAGGCAGTCTGGAGAAGCAAAAGAATTTGAGAGAATTCATCAAACTGAAAGGTGAATCTTGCTGCTGTGGGCTTCAAATCTAATTCCTGATGTTCGGTGGTTTGAATAAGAGTGGCCCCCATAGGGTCATGTATTTGAATGCTTAGTCACCAAGGAGTGGAACTGAGTGAGAAGGACTAGAAAGATTAGGAAGTGTGGCCTTCTTGGAGGAGATGTGTGTCACTGGGGATTGGCTTTGAGGTTTCAAAAGTCTACACCAGGCCCAATCTCTTTCTCTGCCTACTGCCTACAGATCGGGATATAAAGCTCTCAGCTTAGTGCTCCAGCACCATGCCTGTCTTCTCCCTGCCACAATGATCATAGACTAACCCTCTGAAGCTGTAAGCAAGCTCCTAAGTAAATGCTTCCTTTTATAAGAAGTTGCCTTGGTCATGGTGCCTTTTCATGGCAGCAGACAGTGACTAAGACATGGTAACTGAAAAGTAAAAGCTACTAGAAGTATTATGAAACTGACCTTTGGTTTTATGACTATAAAGTGGAATCTGAAGCACATGTGGCCACAGTTTCGGTGGGGTTGCAATTGTTAATCCTTCTCAGTTTGTACTTAAAATGTATCAAGGAAATGGAAAATTTTCAAAGACATGGAAAGAGAAACTGCTCTGTCACTCCTATCTCTACCCTTTTCCCCCCTCTCCGAAAGCTTTATGATGCTAATTATTCTTCTCTGTCAAGACACTGGATGAGGCTTCCTGTGACTGTGACAAAGCATCTGAAATAATTATCTTAAAAGGAAGAAAGGTTCACTTTGAATCATGTTTCAGTCCACATAGTTGCTTAGTACCACAGTATATCATGTCATATATCATATATCATACCATATCATATACTACATGATATCATATCATGACAAAAGCATATGGCCTAAGAAGCTGCTCATCAAGATAGAGATAAGGGAGAGGTGCAGGAAGTACCAAGGGACATAGTGAGCTAGAGCCAGGCTCTCTCAATAACCTCTCAAGAGCACACCCACAATGACCTAACTTCCTTCTCCTCTCAAAGGCTGGAGACCAAGCCTTCAACTCGTGGTTCTTTGGGGAGCATTTTAGACCTAAGATATAGCACTAGGTAAACCATTTTGTAAGAGAAAACTAAGTCAATGGCCATAGGCTTAGAATCAATTGGTCCCAGAGTGGCCTGGGTTTTTATCTTCCTTCCAAAATGGCTGTGAAGATAAAATGAAATAATACAAAGTTCTCCTTCAGTAAAGGACCAAATGAGAGGGATATCTCTGGCAATTGACCTTGTACTACAGACTCTGCAGAAAGATGGAGGGAGGGAGGTCTGAAGGAGTGATCGTCCAAATTCAGACTTCTATCTGAACTTCAAGGAAATACATATATTTACCCTAGGGAACCTCTGGTGTCCCATTGCTTTGCATTCTGGGAAGAAACCCCATGTACTGAAAGGTCTGGGGCTGGTACCTCTTATTCACATCTCATAGATTATCACAAGTCCCCTTCTATGGTTGTACTGCTTTCTGCCCTGTACTAGGATGAGTGGGCCTGTTCTAACCATCCTCCAACTAAGCTACCCAACACTGAAGCTGTGAACAGAGGCAGGCTTCTTCTAAAAAGGAAGTTATATCATAGTACCATAGATACCTCCAAACTCCAGCTCCTGGGTTCTTCCCAGCTTGGGATGCCCATCACTGAATGCTTGTCTCTCTCAGAAGCCCCCCCCCCCCCCCCTTGCCCTCCATCTCAGGGTTTATGTATCCCTATCTCTGCCTCTCTCCAACATGGCCCTATACTCAAATTATGCAGACCACTTCAGATCTCCTTTTTTCTGGCTTTCCATCATCCTCTAGAGCTGGGGGTGTGGACGCTTCATCTTTCACACCACACAGGCCCCAAGGGTGCGTCTGTGAACACAGAACTCTCTCCCCTAATGTGAAACACAGCTGGCTTGGCATGGCATCCCAGCTGTCCCTCCTCCCTTGTTGTAGAGATTTCCTTTCTTCCTGATCTAGGCTCCTGTGCCAATAAAGGAGAGGGAGGGGCCTAATGAGAGCTTCCTGAATGATCCAGACTGTTCCCTTCTACCGAGTGCTGCTTTGCTTTCTGTGACTGGAGATAGTAGAGTGTTGTGGTTTTTCTGCTGTTTTCTGTGGCTGTGTGGCAAGAGAACAGCTGATATCTGGCTTTCCAAAGCACAGGAAAGCAGCCAATAACTCATAAGTGAAAACTGAAGTTGTTACACTGCCATAAATTGGATAAGTGGCCGATTAAGTGGCCCTGTGGAGGTACACTCCATATGGGAGTGAGGACCCCAAGCATGGAGTATGCAAACACGAGTGGAAAGCAATGTTGCAGATTCACCACTAGAGCCCAGCTGAGCCTGGTCTTGTCTAGATTTTCGAAGTGATTATAAGGATCACACAATCAGAGTGACAGCAGATCCAAGTTCCACTGTTAACTCTGCCTCACCCCAGCATTGGAACTTTGAAACCATGATCTGTAAACTGCCTTAACTCATTTCTGGATGAAGACAGAAGCTGGATGCATGGGTGGACACTCACCTGTAAAAGAGACATGATGGTCACTACCCAGCCTGTGAAGGATTATTAAACACAGCCTAGTGTTCTAACAGGCAACTCACTTTTTCTACTACAACTAAAAGAGATGCTGGCATTAGAGTTTTCTGGAAACTACAGATCACTGTGCATTTCCACAGGGCCATTACCAATGGAAACTCCGTGTTCGTCCACGATATAAGGAACAAGGCATAGAGGCAGTGAGCAAAGCCTTCAGCAGAGCTCCTGCTAGCCCTGCTAGCCCCAGGACTCCCCCTTCCCACGTCCTATATTTACCATCTATCAGTTCCCACTCTGCTCTGTCCTTTATCTGGAAGTGGTACTTGTTAAAGGCTCTGTGACCACTCCAGCGATTTCCTTTGAGGATGATAACACTCCAGCCAAGGCTTCATTATTATGCTAATCGAGCTTGGTCTGAGTTGCTTTCATAACTGGCCCATTAAAGCATCCCAGAGAGGAGAGACCTTCAGAGCCTTTTGCATCATGCTGGATGAATATTAATGAAAAACACAGGAAGGAATTGTTTTTGAACTTGGCCATCAGGTGACAGGTGACAGGGCCCAGCTTTCACTGCCATAAAATGAATAAGTAAACAACTGACCAACAAGCAAACAGATTGGAAGACATAAACAAGAGGGGGCAGAGCCTCAGGGGAGAAAAAAAGAGGTTCTTGCTTGAGAAGAGACCATCTTCCACTGCACCATACACATTGCTTTCATCAAGCCCAGGATAATTGTCCCCATTTCAGAGACAAGGAATTTAGACATCATGATTGTAAAGAGGCTGTGGAGAGCTGGATGGCTTACTCTTCAATGGCAAGGTTTTACCCCACTTCAGTACGCAGGGCAGACAGTGATAAAGTTGGCAAAACCAAGTTAGGTTTTCCTTCCAGACATAAGGGGGTGGTGTTGGGTCTCAGAAAACAACACTTCAAAGTGTGGTGCTTTGATGTAGAGATGACTTAGAATTGAAAGGCATCCTTAGAACAGAAGGTCTCCCTGGCCTTCCTTCTCCACCCTTTACCTTCCACCTCCAGCTCTTATCCTCACAAAGGTTTTTCTCTGATGTTCTGTTTCCTGACAAAAGGATGTTCCTCCACAAGGATGTTACTATGTTGAATGAGATCTCTCCAACAGGGAGGAGAACTAGAATTCCCACCATATCCAGAGCCCAGAGGAACTTTGTTCTAGACTATTGATTATTTTGTTTCTGTGTATGTGTGTACATGTGTGCACATGTATGTGTGTGCATGTGTGTACAGGTGCCTGAACATATGTGGGTGCATGCATGTGTATGTGCACACATTCACATATGTGTGCACGTGAGAGAAAGAGTACATTGTATGTGTGTAGGGGTTGGTGATAGCCTGGCATCAGTTTTCTCAATCACCCTCAGCCTTACTTACTTGAGACAGCTTCTCACTGAACCTTCAGCTTGCCAGTTTAGCTAACCTGGCTGCACAGCATACCCCAACACATCTCTGCTTCCCTCATGCTGGGATGATAGGAATACTCTCTCTTGGCTTTTGATGTGAATGTTGGGGGTCTGAATTCATGCCTGCACACTTGGTAACAAGAGCTCTGCTGTATAAGCGCTCTCTTCATTCCCCATTGTCTTTTCTTTAAGTACATTCATCTCCCCTAAAAACCATTTGCTAAAGTCACCTTCCATCCCTACTACCCTGTTCCCTATGAAGAAGGGTCTCTATGCTCCTGAATCGCATTTGGATATCGCACTCACTCTCCTGGGACTCTGCATGCACATAGTAAGACTGTATGACTTTTGGCCATCAATCTGTTTCTTGTCTGCTTGTGCCAACAAACTCAGTTAGCCTGTCTTCAGAGGGCTTGAGGAAGCAGAGTCAGTTGGCTGCCTTCAGATTTGAGTGTCAGTTGCAGAAAAATATGTGTAACTATGTCATGTACTGATAAAAAGCTGTAATAGCAATCCCATTTTCTCTGTACTATAAGTATGCCTCATCAGAAACAAAGACAGACATATCTGTGACTTTCTACATTGTCATAATCTACTGAACAGCATTAAATTCATCATGTATTACCAAGTTCACTTAGTATATGTGGCCACTGGCAATCAATGGTTCTTTTATTCCACTCTTAAATACTAATATGAACCTCGGTGTTATATACTATACTTCGCACAGAAATGCCTGAGACCTGCATAGCTTAGACAGATATTTGTACACAACTCAATGAGAATGGGGGGGGGGGGGAAATGGTTTCTGTACTACCAGCATTGTGGACAAGGATGAATGACCCTTCTACCCTGAAAATCAGGAAGCTGGGCTAAGCAAGAAAAGGGGCTGTGCCCCTCTCTACTCCTTCAAGCCGGAGGCTTACCAGGGGAACTCTTACTAATTCTTGTGTTTTCAAAAGCGTTTCCATTCCTGCTTCTAGACCAAAGATGAAAAGAAGCATTTAAAAAGTATTTCTGCTTGCTGCTCCTAAGCATTAGAGATAGAGGCTACATTCGATCTCTTCATCACTGAGAAGTCTGCGGTCCTGAACACTTTCCAATCAGTCGTGAACAGCCTTTATATTACATTCATGGTTCCATGCTTCCTAGTAGAGAAGTGCTCTGATGGGTGGCTTTCTACCAAGAACTATTTCCAGCACTTCCTTTCCTTGTCAACAGATGCCTCTCATTCTTCAGATGTTTGCAGCAACCTTCCCTTATTTGTCTGTGTATCTTCAGCCAAGGGTCTTCCTGTCTCACTTCATTGCAGGTCAATGCTAAGTGTGGATGGTGATGCAACCTGGCTCCTTTCATCCACTTGCCACTAGCATCATTAGGTGAAATGATCTCCTATAGCACAGCTAAGGGAAAGACTGTGTGAACCTTACGAAAGTCTCCAGCATTCAGAAAGGGGTCAGGAGTCAAAGACCTTGCCCTAGTCCTGAATTACATGCTTTGAATTATAGAAGCTAGAGGTAAAGCCAATCATTTAGATAGAAACAAGAAGGCCATGAAGGAGACTATAGGACCTTGACTTTCTTGGGCTGCTAACTCCACCAACTCTGGGACCATCCACTACAGTCTTATTATTATGTACGATGGTGACATACTCATTATTTCTAGGCCATTTTTCTCTGGATATTCTAAAACTTATAAACAGAATTATCATAGCATATCCCCTAAATCTAATCTTTTCTAGTCCTTTATTTCTTTGGAACAAAATGCCAATTTTGTTTGAATGACCTAACTCCTACTAGGCTATATGGCTAACTGTGCTAAGTCGCACCGTCACATGTTCCAACCAATGTTTCCATCTGTGACAGAGCATACATACTATGATGTGACAATAGATTATATCACTAGCTATGTTATTTTATGGAAGTATACTCAGATATTTGTATAATGATGAAATCACCTAGGGGTGTATTTCATAAACCATGGTCCATCTCTCAGCATGACTGTATTTCATTACCTTATCAAGGATTGGTCTGCCAATAAATGGGAGTTGAAGTTTTCCTTTCCTTGGGTGCTCTTAGGAAAGGTTTCCTGCTTTGAGTGAAGGAGAAGTCCCTTTCCTAACTGAACATCCCCATGCCTGACAGTCTCCCGCGGAGAGCTACGGTAGCCATCTTGCAGTTATGAAAGGAGTGTCGAGCTGTCTTGGTTTTTGTTTTGTTTTATTTTGTTTTGTTTTAAATTATATGGCCATGTAATGATGGGGTTTACTTTTGTAGTGTAAGAATGGATTACTTATAGTCCCCTAGTCATATATCTTCCAAGTGTTCTCTTGAATGAGAAAGGAAGGGGTGAGATAGCAGGCGGGCATGAGGAATTTACAGGCACTCATATACTGTCCTTAGTAGCCCACAGGAGTAGTGAATGCCAAGTAAAGATATCCTATTAGTATGTGTGTCCATTACAAATTACCACGGAGCTTGTGAGTTTTTATTATGACTTCCGCTTTCTTTTTAATTTAATCATCACTAAATTTTTTATAAGGAAGAAGGAAGGCAAGGACAGATTAAGAAAACCTGCAAAATACATTACATCTTTAAAAGATGGAGTTCATTATTCACATGCTTGTAAAACGATCTCATGAATACTAAATCCCTGACACTATTCCCCCCCACCCAAAGAATGAGAACAAAGAAACAGTATGGTTCAATTGGCTTCATTTCGCTGCAAAATGATTTAAATTCTGTGAAAATATGGGTGTGTTCATGTGCCATGTATGTCCTGGGGTGTGTTGGAATAGAACATGGTCAAGGACTACTTACTGCTCTGTGACCAAATGAGCATGCCAACCTTGGCTGCTACCAGAGAGACTGTATCTATTACAGGAATATCAAAAATCTCTAGACTATCCAGTCAGAGACAAAACTGAGAAAGCTATATGCTTAATAAAAGCTTGAGTTATTATCATTGACCACCAACCAATATAATTGTGACAGATAAATATAATCATCTCTGTTGTGGATTTGGTCTAATGCTACTTATGTTGATTAGGTCCCCCAAATTACACAGGAATATGCACATCTGCATGTAAGATGCTGAGGAACTCTGCCACCCAGTTGATTTTGATTGGTAAATATAGTTGCCCTCAGCCATTGGCTGGGCAGTGAGACAGAGGCCGGACTTTAGGATTTGAAGGCAAGGGGACTATGGGAAGGAGATAGAACCGCCATGCTGGGAATGGAATAAAGACCAGGCCTGAGAGGTGCAGGAGAGAGAGCATAGCAATCATGTAAGAGCTGGGGAAGAGTGGCTCCAGGCACAACCCCTCACCCACTGGGTCTAAAGCAGCAAAGATGGAATATAGATTTTAGTAAGTAATAACTCAGGAATATCAGAGCGGAGGTTTAGCCACGTGGAGGTTTGGGACTGGCCCAACCATTGAGCTGTTTAAGGCATATTTAAATATAAGGCTGCATGTCTGTGTGTCTTTCATTCGGGAACCCAGAACATTGGGGTTGGTAGTGAGGAACTCACTGCATGGTGGCTGATGGGTTGATTTGAGTAGAATTAATTGGCAATTGCAACACATCTCAACAACAGCAGATGTGATGCTCAATGTAAATCCTAATCAAAATCCCTATAACATTCTTCATAAAATAGAAGGGCAAAAAGCCTCTTCAAATTCTTATAGAACCACGTAAGATCCAGGATAGCTAAAGCAACCCTGAGCAACAAACAACAGGGCTTGCGAGATTACAATTCCAGACTTCAAGACATATTATAGAACTACAGCAGTCAAAACAGTATGGCACAGGCACAAAAATGAAGATACAGACCAATGGACCATGAATGAGTCTAACTATCCCCCTCTGGTACCTTGCAATCATCCAAAAACACAAGCTGAAGAAGAAACAGTATCCCCACGAATGTCCATGTGCAGAAGAATGAAATCAGGCCCCTCTCTATCCCCCCTGCACAAAACTTAACTGTGAATAAACCAAAGATTTCAATCTGAAACCTAAAATGCTGGAACTCAGAGGAGAAAACATAGGTAGTGTCCTGCAAGACAGAGCGGTAGGGAAGGACTTTCTGCATAAGATTCCATTGGCCTGGGAATCGGGGCCAATGATGGGCAGGTGGGACCTCATCAAAGAAAATGCTTCTGCACAGCTAATGAGATAATCAATTGCTCGAAGAAGACCACAGGCTGGGAATCTTTGCCAGCTTTACATCAAAGCATTGCTATCCAGAGTATATAAAGAACTCAAGAAACAGAGTCAGGAAACCAAATAACCCAAGTTTTAAAATGCCCTACAGACCTGAACAGAGAGTTATCTTGTTTTCCAAACAACGACAACAAATTGTTGTCATCACAAAGCACTTTAATCATTACTCATGTACTGCGGCTGTGCTATTTACTTTTCTGTTGCTGTGGTCAAATGTCCTGACCAAAAACAATCTAGGAAGGAGAAGCTTATTTTGGCTCTCACCTTTTCAAAGAGATGCAGAGGTGTGGCATGTTGGCAGGAGCAAGCATCCAGCAGGTCACATGTTCATCCATTCACAGGAAGCAAAGGGAGTGAAGAGGAAGTGGAGCAAAGCTACACCCGCCTCAAAGTCCACCCCCAGGGATATAACGCCAGCCCCTAAAGCAGTGTTTCTCTCAACCTCTGGGTCACAACCCTGTGAAGGTCAAACAACCTTTTCACAGGGCTTACCAAAGACCAACAGAAAACAAAGACATTTACATTATGATCCATAGCAGTAGCAAAATTACACTTAGGGAATAGCAACAAAAACAATCTGTGGTTGGGGGGTCGCCACATCATGAGGAACTGTATTAAAGAGTCACAACATGAGGAAGATTGAGAATCACTGTCCTAAAGGCTCTATGACCTTCCCAAATAGCACCAACAACTAGGGACAAAGTGTTCAAATACCTGAGCTATCAGGGAGCATTTCCCACTCAAACCATCACAGCAGCTCAAAGAATTAATTCCCAGGTTGTAAGAGGGATTTTACAGTAGAAAAGGTAGTGTATATAACCGTTGCCTAGAAGCCAGAGTTTAGTGTGTATGTTTGTGTAAGTTCATGTTCATGTGTGTAAGGATCCATGGTGGCTTGTGTTCACTAGTCATTCTACATTTGTTTTTCCTTTGAGACAGGGTCTCTCACTGAACTTGGAACTTGCTGACTCAGCTAAACTAGCTAGCCAGAGAGCTCTGGGATGGCCCTGTTTCTTATACCCCAGCTCTGGAATTTCTGGGGCATACTGCCATGACTGGGTTTCTTACTTAGATTCTGGAAATATGGACTTGGGTTCCTATGTTTGTGCAGCAAGCACTTAACCAATGCAACCATTTCTTTAGTTCCTAGAGTTTACTTTTTTAATTAGTAAGCGTATTTTACATGCATACACATACATATATGAACCACATGCATGCCTGGTACACATAGAGAAGAGGAGAGAAGGCATCAGATCTCTTAGAACTGGAATATCAGGTGATTGTGAGCCTCCTTGTGGACATGGAGAACCAAATCTGGGATCTATGCAAAAGCAACAAATGCTCATAACCATTGAGCCATCTCTCCAGCCCCTACCACTTTTCCCCAAGACATGCCATGGTATCTGTAGTGGCTATTCCTGGTTGTCAACTTGACTATATCTGGAATGAACTACAATCCAGAATTGGAAGGCTCACCATTGACCCTAATCTGGAGGCTGTGAGATACAAGTTTCTGACCTGGATCTTGGTATGAAGATCTTGAGGCATAGTAGCTATGGATTCCAGAAGATTAAGACAGGGAGATCTCCAAGTTCAAGGTCACCTGGGATTAAAGGTGTGATGGCACACACCTTTAATCCGGGCTACACCTTCTGATGGAGACCATATAAGGACATTGGAAGAAGGAAGGCACGCTCTCTCCTTCGCCTGCTTGCCGTGTGGGACTGAGGAACTGCTAGATCCTTGGACTCCCATTCACTGACCATTGTTGGGAATTGGACTGCAGACTGTAAGTCATCAATAAATTCCTTTGCTATAGAGAGACTACCCATAAGTTCCGTGACTCTAGAGAACCCTGACTAACACAGTATCTGTGAATGTCACCTTACTTGGAAATAGTGTCTTTGCAGATATAATTGAGTTAAAGGGAACTCAATAGAAGATCACCTGGATTTTAGACTTTAAGTCTAATTACTGATGTACCTATGAAAGAAAGAAGGTTACATGGACACAATGACACAGAGGAGATGATGATGATGGCAGAGATTGCAGTGAATCTATGAATGTGCTAAAGACTGCTAACTGTCACCAGAAGCTGGAGAGCATTGGACAGAATGTCACCAGCACCTCTAAAAGGAAGCCACCCATAGGGCATATCTTGACTTCAGATCTCTAGCCTGCAGAACTGAGTGAATAAGGTCTTTCTGTTGGCTTTAACCACCCAGTTTATGGTACTTAGAGAATCCATAAGAATACATATAGATTTTCCAGTTCAGAAACGAACCTGGAAGAATAGTTTGATTAGAGTTGGTTCTGACCATCCTGTGGTTCGGGGAGAGTTTGGTGGGGGTAGGGATTAATTTATATTAAAGTGATTTATCTGAAACCTTTTGGGGAGGTTAAGGCAAAGAACGGTACTCAAATCTCAATTCCTATTTTAAAATCTGAGGTCATGTGCATCCAGGGTGGTAGTGGTGTGGCTGCAGACTCCTGTTTATGTGAGTCAAGGCTCTCAGGAAAGAACTGTTCAGACATCTGTCCAAACTCTGAGCGTGTTGGCCCTGACATTATGGGGCTGTCTCTCTGTTTTCTCTGAAGTCTCCCCACATTGCTGACCCTAATTCAATGGCATGGCTTTCTCTCATTTCTCCACCTGTCTTCTCCCAAGAACATCCTAGATTTATTGCTTGCCTTATGTATATACATGTGCATGTGTGTGTACATGCATGCCTGTGTGCATGTGTGTGTGAGCCTGCACATGAAGTGGTGGGTGTGTCTGTACATACCCACGGAAAGGCCAGCAGAGGACATCAGGCATTCTGTTCCATCACTCTCTGCTTTATTCTGTTGAGGTAGCATCTGTCCCTGAACCTGAAGTTAGGTAACCAACATGCTCCAGTGTTCTTCCTGTTTCCACTCTCCAAAACACTGGGGTTACACGTGTTCGAGGTCACATCTAGCTTCTTCAAATTGATGCTGAGATTCCCACATGTACATAGTAAGTAAGCGATTTTATCTGATGAGCCATCTCTCCAGCCCTATGTCCTGTGGTTCTCTCTTAAATTCTAATAAAATGGTCTTAGAGCTTCAAAAACAAAATTAATTCCGGACTAACTTGATGGCTCGGCTCAGCCAGCATTTGCCACCTAAGTTTAATCCTCAGGACCTACATGACAGAGAGAATCAAGTCCCAGGAATTGTCCTCTGACCTACACACACACAGTAAAATGTAATATTTTCTGCCAAAAAAAATAAAAGCAATACGAATCTAAAAGGAAGACCTGCAATTTGGCAGGATAGTTGGAACTTGCATTTACATTGTGATTAATCTCTATAAAAATTTCATCTTGCTGAGACCTGGAGAACAAAAAAGCAAACAAAGAAAGCTTACTTCAGCAAAATTGTTTTATCTTCCAAATGTATCCTAAAATATGATGCTTACAGCTCAAGGATGAATCTTGTATTCAAGTTGATGGACAGCTAGGGACAAATAAGCCACTGCAGTCGTCTGTAGCGGTGAATTAGTTAAAACTGCTTTGGCTCCCAGTGAGTCGCATGTGCTGCCCCAGCCCAAGAGCTAGCTTTCTGGATTCGAGAATGAAAGACACATACATGCCAGCTACTTTTGATATGTCTTGCTCAATGGCTGGGCACTTCTAAACCTCCCTGCAGCTAGCACACATTTCCCTCCGGTTTCCTGGCTTAATTAACACCTTCTAAATCTATATTTTATCTTTGCTGCTCTGTTACCTTCTGGACAGCTCTCCTGTAGGGCCACATTCCCTTTTCACCTACATTGTTGGATGCTTTCTCTCCTGCAGCTCTTAAATCTGATCTCTTTCCCTCCAAGTCATAGTGATTCTCCTCTTCCTCCCCTCTTTCTCTCTGTCCCTTGCCTGAGCAATCTAAAAGTCCTGCCTCCATCTCCCTGCCCAGCCACTGGCTGAGAGGCAATTCTTTATTACCAATTGAAGCCACCTGGGGGCAGGAACCCTCAGGTCTGGAAGTGCAACTTTTGGGCACTGAATTAAGACAAAGCAATTCCCAACAGTCATCCATCCATTTGTCTATTAATTTAGGTTCCCCCAGCCCCTCTATTTAAAACAAAACCAAAAACAAACACCACATGTACTCTAGGCTATCTGAACACAACACAGCCCAGGATCTTCTTGCTTCCACCTCTACAGTACAGGGCTATAGTGTGCAGCAGCATAGCCAGTTTACTTGGTGCTAGAGGTCAAACCTAAGGCTTTGTTCACAATAGGTGAACACTCTACTGTGTCACATCCACATCCCAGTTATTCATTCATCTAAC
The DNA here is from genome assembly GCF_000001635.26 of Mus musculus. NCBI lineage: Eukaryota > Metazoa > Chordata > Mammalia > Rodentia > Muridae > Mus > Mus musculus. The sequence continues at coordinate 75,788,352 of NC_000067.6, read as the reverse complement.
AAGTGAATGTTGAGTCTTCACTACCCAAAACATCTCCTAGGGCTGGGGTAAGCCACTATCCAGCCCCACTGGAGTTGCAGTGTGGAGATAGGGGAAGGAAAGGGAGATGTAACCTAGTTACAAACAAATTGTGATTACAACTTATGCTGAGGTCTGTGAAGAAACGCAAGCTCTGACCATGGCAATAGGGAACGCAGGATATGAGAATTCCTCTCTGTGGCTGACAGATAATACCTATTGCCAATTTGGGTTGGATTAAGAAATGCCTAAGGCATTAGGAAGAAACAAATCCAAACTGCCTGTGAGAATGTTTGCAGAGAGAATAACTGAGGACTGCCAGGATGGAACAGCACTGTCCCATGGGCAAGGGTCCCAGGCTCAATAAACAGAACAGCAGCTGAACACCAGTTTTCAGTTTGATCTATTGCCAAACAGTGGGTCCACCATGACCATTGCACTGCCATAATGAACCGTATCCCCTCAAACTGCAAGCCAAAGTAACCTCTTCCTTCTAATGCTGGTTTTGTCAAGCATCTTGTCACAGCAAACGGGAAAAATTAACTAGCATAAGCTTTTGAATATGGAAAGTCTAGGGGCCCAAGAGAAGGCTCGATGGTTAAGAGCACTGGCTGCTCTTCCAGAGGACCTGGGTTCCATTTCCAGCATCTGTATGGCAGCTTACAACTGTAAATTCAATCACATGGGGGCTCTGAGGCTCTCTTCTGGGCCCTGTGGTGGCCAGACATACATCCAGGCAAAACACCCATACATAGAAAAGTAATTAATTGGTTGAGTAATTAGAATTAAATAAATATGTAGGGTCTAGAGATAAAAGGGAGCCAGACAAGCAAAGAGATAGTAGGTGTGGGAAGAAGGGGCATTCTAGGTAAAACAAAACAAAACAAAAACCCTGTGTAAAGCCTGGTGTAGGAGAAAGAGCCATGTGTCCAGTGACCTGAAAGTACCTATGGATTTTCCAACCCAGCAAGAGTTTGAAAAAAAGATTCAAAAAATCCCTAGAGACAGAAGCCAGGATCAGATCTTCCAAGTCCTTGAAGGCCAAGATAAGGTCTAAATTATATCAAATGTGCCGTGAGAAGCTGCTGAAATGGTTTTAGCAATCTCTGCCTAAAGCAAAGATTAAAAAGATACTCTGGGGTCTATGTAGAGAACAGAGTGGAAACGGGTAGGAACCAACCACAGAGCTCCCACTGGGGAGCTCCTGCCATAACCCAGACTGAGATGGCAGTGATACAGACAGAACTAAGTACATAGATGGAGAAGCGTCCCCACTGAGAGGCAGCTAGGGGTATTTTGCTTCTACCCATGTGGAACAGTCAAGTGGTTCTCTGGAAGAAGTCTCCTAATACAAGTGCAAGTGACTCTCCCCTTGAAATGCTTAAATCCAAATAGGCAGAGAGGGGTCCTAAGGACCTATTAATCCTCATTTTAGAAAGCTGTTCATGAGTGTGATCATGGGTGAACACAGGTTGGAAAAAGATCGATTCCTAAAAAAAGCATTGTCCAGCCCTTTGAAAGACTATCCAAGGCCAAATTCTTTCTTTCTCCTCCCAAGCAGTGTACCTACCAGCTGACGCTGTGGATCTCATAGTAAACAAAGTTTATGCCAAAGCACTTGGCACTAGCTGGATCTCTCCATCATTCTTTTCGACCTGTTTCACTGCCAAGTGACATCAGGCCTCTCGCTGGCACCTCAATAGCTGCCTCGCTAACCTTGCTGTGTGAGACACCACATCAAAACCTTGTCATGTTACAATGCTTTCCCCAAAACAAAGCTAAGTCAGGCCGGGCTCTACCAAATGTGTGAGGCATCATTAAATATCATGACAGGATGTGAGCAAAAAAATGTCAGGGGCCTCCGGGATCAAAGAAGTGCAGCATCGTTGAAAAGCAGCTCTTTAACAGGCGGCAGGGCAGGAAGTATCCTTTGTGAAGCTACAACCCTAATGACTTCTCCCTGCTTTGCTCATAAAGGCTGCCTAATTAAGTCGCATACATCTGCACCCCACATTCTGGGCCCCTCAGTGTCTGGGTCCCCTACTGTCAGCTTTACGGCCTTTGAGGTGATAAAAGCCAAGGGAATCTGCTGTTGGGTTGCTGACTGGGTCACTGAGTTGCCAGGATTGGACACAGCACTTCTCCTTAGAGAGAGTGAAACCAGGGGATGGAAGCTAAGCATCGTCCTCAAATGAACCACCGTTGGTTCCATCTTCTTTCAGTCCGGTGGGGAAATCACACTGGGATTGAAGATTAAAAGGGACAGCCCATTTCCATAGAGCTAAAGAGACCCAGACTATATCTCAGTAGTGGGCAGCCCCATAATCCAATTTTTGGCTCAACTAGCAAGACTGGGACTAATTGGATTCCTGGTTTGTCCCACCATCATCCCTGGTGGCAACCAGGACAGCCAAAGTAGCCACCCCATGTCCTAAAGGCCTCCCTTGTCTAGGCCCTGCAAAACACTACTCTCTGATGCACTCATTCTAATAATCCAGGATGTCTTTACTCTGTGATCTAATTTTATGTAAGTCTTTCTCTTCCCAACTTCCCCCAGTGTCACTTACAAGGTTTATCAGTCATCTCTTTGTTGCTCTGACAAAATGCCTGAAGAAACATATTTAAAGGATATATTCCTTTTCCCTCACAGGGAGAGGTCTCAGTCCACAATTGCATGGCACTGCCAGTTTGGACCTGGGGACACATAGCACATCATGGCAGTCGGAGTGCATGATAAAGGAGACCTATTCACATCATGATGAAAATCCAGGAAAGAGGAGCAGCAGACAGGGATCCCAACATCCCTTTCAAAAGTACGCTCCCAGTGGCATAACATTTTCTACTAGGCATCACACCCTAAAACTCCTGACACTTTCTAATAATACCAAAGGCTAAGAATCCAGCCTTTGAGGAACAGTCAGGATCCAAACTACACCATACAGATTTTATTTGGTTTAGTTTGTTTGATAAGGAGAGATGGATGGATAATTGGATAGACAGATGGATAGATTGATTTGTAGTTGGATGGATGGATGGATGGTTAGATGGATAGATAGATAGATAGATAGATAGATAGATAGATAGATAGATAGATAGATAGATAGATAGATAGATAGATTTGTGAATGGATGGATAGATAAATATATGTGTGGATAAATTAAAAAATGGATACTTTAATACTCCAAATCACTGAACATTATTTTAAAATATCAATTCACTACTTTCTAAGTAGCTTAGATGCTGCCTTGATCACATCTGCCTTGTCTGAGCTCAGAAAGAGCCCTCACCTTGGGTTAATTTCAATTATAGGAAACCTTCCTTCAAAGTGCTATGGCAGTGCACATCACATATCCCACTGTCATAAATCTGAACTCTGGCCTTTGGAAACAACACGTGAAAAATCTCACCTTGTAGAGATGCCCTAGCTCATAGAATCCATGCCTTCTGGTCCACTACTACCTTATATAGCTCCCACTCAATGTTTGTCTGCCTGTCTTAAAGGGAAGTGGCCTTTAAGGGTCAATACAGCAGGATGGACATTGCCCCTTCAGAACAGGACAGTTCTGAGTTTAAAGCTTGACTCTGCCTCTCTGGTGTTGTGGCACTTTGGATGGGAAACATGACAACTCTTCTCAGTCCCCTCTGCAAATTAACCTTCCTCACCCCCACTGCTACAGAGACAAAGGAAACAGTGTGGCAGGGGGAGGGGCAAATGCACATAACAAACTGATCTCTAAACAGCCACTGTTATGTGATTCCTATTCTGTGGTGACCAGGCTTGTTCTTCAGGATCTGTGATGACTAGGAGGGTTTACCTACAGAAGACATACCTAAAGCACAAACACCTTGTGGGTTTGAATGAGACAATTCCCCCACAGGTTTGTGTATCTGAACACTTGGTCCACAGATGGTGAAATTATTTGGGAAAGTTATGGAACTTTTAGGAAGTCCAATTTTTGCTGGAGGAAGTACATCAGTGCGAGCAGGTTTTAAAGGTTTATAGTCTCACCCCTACTTCCTTTTCTCTTCCCCACCCCAACCTCTGCTTCCTGTGTGCAGATGAAAATATGACCAGCCATCTTCCTGCTCCTGTGGCCATGCTTTCCTTGCCTGTTGCCATGTCTTTGAGGCTCTAATGGATGTAATCCCACTGGAACCATAAGCCAAAATAAGCCCTTTCTTCCTTAACTTGTCAGGGTATTTTTGTCACAGCAACAGAACAGTAACTAATACATACCTCATACTGAGAAACACAAATGCATAAAATTATTTGCGTAAGCACAGCCATTAGGCTGCTGAGACACTGTTTAATGTTTCCAGAAACAGCGTGCCATGAAGATTTGATTACTAATCCAAAATGGTCTGACTTGGAGCACCTTTATCAAGAAAATGAAGCAGTTGTAAAATCTGCCACTCAACACCACTAAGGGAAGGTAGGTGAGCCACAATGTGTTCCTCCTAGACACCAAGGCAACCACTTCATTCCAAGGAAAATGCAAGGAAAAACAGTCCCACACTGCAGTTCTGCTTGCTTTTTTTCTACCTCAGTGTTGTTACTTGTGACAAGGGATCTCAGACACCTCCTCAACTAGATGGCTACAAAGCTCAAAGCTGACTCAAAGAATGTTTGTCAATTTGTCACTGGTCCCAGCCAGCTGAAGCCATGTTTATTGACATTATATATAATTATAAAATGTACATTTACTTCAGGATTTGAAAAGATTAAAACGCTAGCTTCTTTGGTTTCTGAGTGGGCTGGCCAAGCAGCAACTTCAACAATGAAGACACCAGAGCATAAAAATTTGATTACTGATGCCCTAGTGTTCAAAGCTGTTCTTGAGCAGAGGCCTGGTAAGGGATTTCCTTGCTGTGTTTGACAGGTTTCTGTTGTCAGACCATCACAAAGGCTCCCCACTATGTGGTCCGTTTGGGAACAATAAATGAATTCCAAGGGTCAGAACCCGATCCAAGCAGAACATTTTTAATTTCTCCTTTGAAGCCAACATTGGATTGCTGGCATTGGAACTAAGGGCTGTCTCAGTCTGCATAGTGTTTTATCTAGAGATGCTAATTTGTCATGCAGATGCTCAGACTCCTATTTGGGGTGCATCCTCAGATGCCCCAGGAAGTCTTCTGACTGCTGACATTGTCCCTCTGCAGTTTGGTCCAGTCATCAGCCACAAGGGGGCTGCGGTGGGGCTTCAGGTCACAGCTCAATGGAAGCCTGATCAAATTCAGGGTTCAGCTATTCCATGATCACCAAGTCATTATGAAACACTGAACATTCAATCTAAATCTTCTTCCCATGCAAGAAAATTCTTTTCCATTCATCGGACAACCCCAGCAGTCAGCTTGTCAACTGTCAAAGATTCATTCCTCTGGAACCAAGATGGTTCTCTACCAAGGAGCACTTCTGAATGGAGAATATTTTTCATGAGAGATGAAAGATGCCCCCAAGTCAGGCATGGTGACAAGAATCCCTTTGCTCAAGAAGCTGAGATGGGAGGATTTTGAGTTCAAGGCCAGCCTAGACCCTAGGGAAAGATCTTATCTGAAGGAGGAGGAGGAGAAAGAGGAGGAGGAGGGAGAAGAGGAGGAAGAGAAGGTGGAAGAGGAGGGAAGGAAGAAAGGAAGGAAGGACTAACAAAAAAAGGAAAAGCTACAATGTCATTTCTATTTACCAGTCTCAATTGGAATACTAATAACATAATAATTTAATATTGTAATAGATCAAATGATATTATTTTCTACAAAGTCTCAAATCTCATTTTGAGTATGAAAACCCAGGTTACAAAATGCACAGAGTTCATGTTCTTTCATTCCCTTTCCCTGTTACTAACATATCCACCAGTACCCCTTCTATCCCCTCTACTTCCCTCTTTCATTCTTCCTTCCTTTTTCTTTCATTCATTAAAATATCACTAAGCAGGCCCAGATTCGACAGGAGCCTCAAGGAAGACAGACCAACATGGGTGTCAGGATCACACTCCAGGAACAGGAGTCAAGCTCTTTTACCTAAAAGGGAATGTGGGTAAGATGAGTCAGGCCTCCACAATAACAACAGGAGGCACGACTACAGAAAAAGAGTAACCAGAGTCTACCCCATAATGTTGGGTTAGAGTTGGAAGCACCCATCTAAACTCGAATTGCAATGCCCAGAAATAGATTATCTCTCTAGTACATAAAACCAATGTATAATACTCAGGAACAAGTACTTCCTGCCCATTCCTTTGTTAATGTAAACAGGGTTTGTTTGGTCCAGACTGGCCTTAGACTTCTTATATAGTTGAGACTGGTCTTGAACTCCTGATTGTTCAAGTTCTTGGATTAGAGGCATATACTATCACACTCATCTCTCAGTGTATAATTCCCCAGTTCTATCCACTGATTAGGCCTAAAAGAATGGCATCCCAGCCGGGCAGTGGTGGCACATGCCTTTAATCCCAGCACTTGGGAGGCAGAAGCAGGTGGATTTCTGAGTTCCAAGCCAGCCTGGTCTACAGAGTGAGTTCCAGGACAGCCAGGGCTACACAGAGAAATCCTGTCTCAGAAAAAAAAAAAAAGGAATGGCATTCCACCAGCAATGAACACATCTGTCACTCAAAGTTTCTGTACATATTTCCCATTAAAAGAATGGGTCTCACTGGAGGAATGCAAAGCTGAGACAGAGGAAGGAAATGTGTCTGGAGCAGTGTATGCCGCCAGAGAACAAGAGAGTGCTCAAAGAATGCATGACAAAGAACTTTAACTCTAACCCATGGAATGATAAATGTCTGTGGTACAAGGCAAACCCCTGTATACATAACTAATCATTATGCACTGGATACAGATTGAAAGACAAACGACAAAGTAACTGGCCTATATAAAAATCAAAGAAAACCAAACAGAATGAAAATACCTAGAGAGACACGACAGTTTACATGATGTGTGACCCTGACTTGGACCCACTGCTGTAAAGGCAGTCACTGGGACACTGGGTCCCAGGACAAAGGCAGATGGCAGTGCTTTGTAGTATCTTTACAAATTTCTCTTGAGTTTGAAGTAATTTTAAAATAAGATATTTCATGTAGATAGTAATCCAGAGCTTTCTAAAGTCTCCCCTCTTAGGAAAAACCTCTCTAATGGTGGCTAGAAATTCTACCAATGCAGTGTCTTCACACTTCTACTCTGCTGCTCTCTAAGAGGAGCTTTTAAAGAAGAAGTATCCCAGGGAGAGCTGACACTCAAACCAATGTTTGTTCTCAATAATGTTTCCCAAATAGCCTTCAGTATATTCAACTCAGAAGACATTTGTGAATAGATACTATGGAAAGGGCAGTCTTGTGGTTAGGGGACTTTGGAAAACCTCCAGTTATACAGTTTCTTCATTACAGAGTTCCCAGGAGCCTCTATGAAGTTGATGTGTGTTTTACATTGACCTCAGGGAAGTTGACCTCATTTGGAGTCATTTGATCCTCCCAGGACAAGGCTCCAAAACAACACATTTTGGGAAATCCTGGTTGACATTTTCCAATCAGCTGGCAAGACAGGAGTAAAAATTTATAGTCTGAGGTGAGATAGCTTTGGTTCAAACTCTGACTTCTCTACTTGGCAAGTTAATTAAACAAACACTCTGTATCTTAGCTTCCTTATCTGGGAAACTGAAATAAAAGTTCTTAACTGGGTACAGTTGGGATAATTAGTCGTGATGGAGACAAAAATGATGGTTTGGTTCTTGGTGTGTGTAAGGATTCAATATATGGATCAGAAAGAGTGATTGCTACAGCTGTGGTCACTACTGTCTTGGAAGTCTGTGTGTTAAACCAGAGCCTAAATGAGTAAACACTAGAGAGTGCCACCATGGTTGGACAAGAAAGAAAGGGGCAGCAAGAGCTAAGAAGCCTGGATTAGGCCATTTTCTGTTGCTGTAACTAAATACCTGCACCTGGATACTTTATAAAGACGGGAAGATTGCCTCCATTTTAAAGGAGGAACATTCAAGATCAGATGGCACAATCAGAAATGTCTCTGGTAAAGGTGTCAAAGCACATGGTATTAGACTGGGTAAAGGACCTAAATACCTAATATTAGGTGCTACCTGTTCAAAGTTCCACAACTTCTCAATGCTACTGCTTTGACGACCAAACATCCAACACTGAGCCGGTAAGACACAAACAGCATCCAAACTGTGTTAAGGCTTTATGTGCTCAATTCAAACTCCTCCAACATTCCAACTTTGAAGGTATGACTATCCAAGCACTCTCGCTATACATCTGTGTTGTACCCGTACACACTGCTGTCCACCTCTCAGGATCTAGAATTACCTAGGGGACAAACCACTGGTCAGGTCAGTGAGAACATTTCTAGATCAGGTTAATTAAGATGGGAAGAGTTATCTACCATTCTGTGGGCTGGAGTTCCAGACTGAATAAAAAGGAGAAAGGGAGTAGAGAGCCAGCTTTCATCTGTCTCTGCTCATGACTGATGGTGCAATGCGATCTCCTCCCATCCCCATTGTCTTAGGTTTATACTGCAGTGAACAGACACCATGACCAAGACAACTCTTATAAGAACAACATTTAATTGGGGCTGGATTACAGGTTCAGAGATTCAGTCCATTATCATCAAGGCAGCATCCAGGCAGGCATGGCACTGGAGGAGCTGAGAGTTCTTCATCTTGTTCCAAAGGCAAACAGAAAACTGGCTTTCAGGCAACTAGGACAGGGGTCTTAACACCCACACCCACAGTGACACAATTCCTTCAATAAGGCCACACCTCCTAATAATGCCAGTCCCACAAGGCCACACCTCTTAATCATGCCACTTCCTGGGCCAAACATATTCAAACCACCATACCCATCAACTGTGGGCCAAACAAAACCTTTTCTTTCTTAAGTTGTTAGCCTTGGGTATTTTGTCACTCTAAGGAGAAAAGTAACGAGCAGGTACCTAGACTCTCTCCAAAGCCACAGTGTGCTGTAAAGACCTAGCTTAGACCAGCCTGGGCTGTTTTTTACCCAGAACACCCAATGTCCCCCAGTGTGGAGGGGAATGGTGTACAGGAAACTATTTTTCCCTTTGCAAACAGCTCTTGCCACTTGCCTCTCTGTAAACATGGTCAACTGGCCCACACTGTGAGCATCCCCCGCCTCTGGCCTCATGGCCATTCTCTCCAACACTGCAGGGAAGAAAAAGGGGGGGATTGAAGAGTATGGCTGTCTGCCAAATAGGGTGACCTAGGCCGAACCCCCTATGCCCCAGAGTCACCATGGAGAAGCTGACCCCAGGGGGCTGTCAGCTCACCACAGACAGGCTTCACCAGCGCTTCAGAAAATGAAAAGCTTTATTAAACTTTCAAGTCCAGAACAGATGTGCCCAGACATAAATATTCAAAAGAGCCCATCTGTTAGGTAAATCGTCTTTCGATGTTAGGAGCGGAAGGACTGTACGTTCGTGAGACCCCATTGCTGCTCGATCCCAGGAGTGCTGGAAATCCTACAAGCAGATGCTCCTGGCATCCAAAAGGAAAGAAAAGTTGAGTGAGAAGAAACTCTATGCCATACCCCAGTCATGAGGAATTTCACTGGCGTGCCAGTTAGGGTTAGGGGCTCCCAGAAAGGGATGCCAACAATAGGACTCCAGCGAGGTGGAGGGGAAGGGAGATGGAGAAAACAGGTAAAGGTTCTTCACAAACACCTCAAGCAGATTTGGTGGAAGATGCTGACCATCTTCCTCTAACAGTAGCAACCTGCTTATCTCTCCATCCCCAGTTGCCTACTGCCTTTGTCAAGGCTTCGAACCACACTGAGTGAGAATTGTTCTCATCACTATACTCATTCCTAGGAGCTCGCTTTATGGTGTCGTCTCCACACGCACTAGTAATGGAAACAGTAGTAACTATAAGCCTATACAGTGTCACCTAACCATGTACCAGGGGTTGTGTTTTATAAAAAGATAGGAAGAGAGAGAAAATAGGTTTGGTGGAGGTGCAGTATGGTGTAGGGGAAGGGGGTGCCTCTGCAGGCCCATGCTAGAGCATTCTTTCCCCCTGAGGGACCAGTCACATGATAGCATAGTATAGAATAGAGTTTATTCAGGACTTGGGAAGGGGAGTTGAGAGGGTAATAGAGACAGAGAAAGGGAGAAGGAGAGGGAGAGGGATAGGAGGGGGCGAGCAGCCTCTTTTATAGTGAGTCGGGCATACCTGGCCATTGCCAGGTAACTGTGGGGTGGAGCCTAGACAAAATGCTAATACCAGGTACTGGATCCTTTCATTGTTCCAGAAGTCTTAGGAAAAGATTATTCTGATTCTCATTTACAAGTGGAAAAACTAAGGCATACGTGGATTGAATTATGATCTTCACAAGAGGTCCAGGCTGTCAACTGGAGGCCAGGACTGAAACCCAGGAAACAGTCCTCAAGCTATGTATGGTATTGCAGGGTGAAAACAGTCTAAACTCAAGGGGCAAGGTGCTTCCTGACAGTAAGGGGCTCACGTCCGAATAGAGAGAGATGAAAGACGCACAGGAAGCAGTAAACGAGTCTTAGCCCAGGTTGAGTATAAAGAACCTTTGCTCTGTGGTTGCATCTAACACCTGAGATTTGTTTCTATTCTCTGTTGCATATATTCTTCCCACTCTTAAGTTTCTGAAGTTGAACATGCATTGTGTATAACTAACATTATGAATGTTCCCCCACACACTATCACGATTGACTTTATATCTTATGGTCAGTCTATATTATGATCAAGGGAATGTGGAGCCGTCTTATATGTCTAGATGGAACTACGCACTCCTTGACCAGAAGTGAATCCATTCTGTGCTCTAAACACCTTAATATGTTTGTTGATTAACCCAAGTAATGCTCTTCAAAGACAAGGCTCTTTAACATTCCCTTGAGAAATATTTATTGAGCACTTCTTATGTGACAGCCATTGCAGGCAAACTAGGGCTATGATATCCAAACAAATTTCTAGGGTTCCTGCTCCCACATCTTTGCTCTGCCTTGATAAAGACATGACTCGTAGAGGTAAGAATAGAGCTGTGCCCTAAAGCTGGGGACTTATGCTGACTGTATCAGGCCAGAGCTAAGATGAAAAGTCAGAAGGTTGCAGAAGATGAGGGTAGTTAAATGGGAGTTTGCCAAGGACTTGAAACACATGCTGAGGAGTTTAGATTAAAGGTGGGAGGCAAATGGGAGCTCCTGCCGATTTCCGAATGGACGAATGGTGAAATCAAAATAGCACTCGGAGAAAATTAGCCTAGCTGTCGGTTCAGAGTGTACAACTAGGGGTGAGGCCGCAGGTGGAAATGCCCGCCAGGAAGACGGCTGCTGTGGAAGTCAGCATGAGGGGTGATCAGAGCTTCGACTCCATGGGGGGCTGGCTGTGTGGTTCAAGGTCAGACAGCAGAGACAGAATTGTCAGCCCATTCCGAGAGGGGCAGACCAAGAGAGGAAGTAGTCAGAGGTCTGAAGGGAAGCCAAGAGGACCCTGAACAAAGAAGCAGACAAGATGAGTAAGAAGCCAGACAGGTGCCCTTGGGAGACCCAAAGAGATGATATAAAGAAGTGATAACAGCATCCACGGAGTCATGTGAGCAGCTCTGTGTCTTCAGAGCCTGTAAGGGGAGCTCCGGCTCTCCTTGTGACTCAGAGCAGAAGCACAATTTGTTCTGAGCCAAGAACTAGGAGAAGACCCAGCCAGAAAGCAACAGCTAATGGATGCTGTTGTTGGGAGCCCAGAGCTCAGGATCCAAATCTTAATCATGTTGTTGAGTCACTGCAGAAACAAAATAACTAATACAATTTCTCTCTCTCTCTCTCTCTCTCTCTCTCTCTCTCTCTCTCTCTCTCTCTCGTGTGTGTGTGTGTGTGTGTGTGTGTGTGTGTGTGTGTGTGTGCACTCGTGCTCATGCGCACCCAAATGTGTGTCAGTGTTTCTCTATCATCAGTATGTGCATGTATGTGTGCAGGTGGCCATGGAAGCCAGAAGAGGGCATCAGATCCATCCCTGGAATTATGGGAATTATGTGCAGTTGTGAGTCATCCAACATGGGTGCTGGGAACTGAACTCGAGTCCTCTTGAAGAGCAGCAAGTGCGTTTAACTGCTGAACCACTTCTCCAGACACAACTAATGCAACTTCCCTAAGCAGCAAAATAAAAGCTACAAGTCTGGGGTCGGAGCCCAGAGCTCAGGATCCAAATCATCATGAAGTCTATTGTCCCCTTAGTATCACTCTCAGAAGCTCTCGTAGAAGGTCTTCAGTGCTCGCTTGAGCTCTTGGTAATACTCTACTGCACCTATGGGGAAGGCATTAGGAGAGTGCCTTAGTTGCTTTTGTGTTTCTGTAACAGATTCCCAAAGCCTGATTACTCTTTTTAACAATTGAAATTTATTTCTAGCAGTTCCGGGGCTTAGAAAGTCCAACTTCAAGGTGTGGACATCTGCTAAGGGGATTTTTATTGAATCCTGTGTCAAAAGGTAAGGAACAGGAGCAAGAGAGGACTGGGGGCTAAACTCATAAGCCACTCTCAAGGTAGCAGACACACTTCTGTAATGACCAAATGAATCCATGAGGTAAAGCCCACGTAACCATTAATCTGTGCTTGCCAACACTATTGTAGCACAGATTAAGTTTCCAACACGTGAAGTTATTGGGACACAGTCAAACCACAGCATCTGCTAATGGTATTTTTTAATTTGGTGTCTCTCAGGACCGCGTGTATCTTCCAGATGTTAAAAAAGAGTTATATGAAATGAATGTATGGTCCCTATACAATGTCTGACACATAGCAGGTGCCCCATAAATAGTGCTAAAGATGCCCTTGGTTCTGCAGGGGCAAGGTATCACTGATGCCTGCATGTGAAATGAGCCAACATGCCCTCAAGTTCCGGGGACACTGCTTCAACCCTGCTCCTTAAAACAGGAACACAGATCCATATCCCGGCTCTTTTGCCTTTGCCATCTACAGGCACCTCTAAAGTCCAGGCTCTTGTAGCTAGAGACTAGAGAGTGGGGACCCCACTTACTTCTTTCATTGGTTGGTCCTGGCTGAGGGCAATAGCATATCTCTTATCAGGACAGGGTCAACGGGCAACAACAAAAACACACATAATAAAGAGAGACACTGAGACTGCTTTTCTGGAAAAATATGAACTGAGGCAGCTAGGGCTGAGGAGATGGCTCAGTTGATAGAGTGTCGGTCTCACATGTGTGAGGACCTGAGTTCAGGTTCCTGTGGTTAGTTACAGGGGGAGGGAAAAAAGCTGGGTATGGTGGCACACACCTAACAATGCCAGTGAGCTTTCGGGCTATCAGTGATTTCGAGGCCAATGAGAGGCCTTGTCTGGAGTTATAAAAAAATGAAGGTACCTGAAGACAGACACCCAAGGTTATCCTCTGACCTCCACACATATGCTATGCATGTATGTGAACACACAAACCCATGAAAACACACACACATATACACACTAAAAAGAAATGGTGCAGCTGCTATAGAAAACAGTACAATGATGCTTTTAAAACTTTACCTTAAGCTAAAGGGAACTGCAACCCTATAGATGGAACAACAATATGAACTAATCAGTACCCCAGAGCTCTTGTCTCTAGCTGCATATGTATTAAAAAATGGCCTAGTCGGCCATCACTGCAAAGAGAGGCCCATTGGACTTGCAAACTTTATATGCCCCAGTACAGGGGAACGCCAGGGCCAAAAAGGGGGAGTGGGTGGGTAGGGGATTGTGGGGGTGGGTATGGGGGACTTTTGGGATAGCATTGGAAATGTAAACGAGGAAAATACCTAATTAAAAACAACAACAACAACAAAAAAAAAAAAAAAACTTTACCTTAGCTCCACTGCATGGTCCGGTGATTCTAGGAATGCACCAAAGGAACTCAACGTGGAGAGACCAATGGCTACTTTTATACCCATGCCCATATTAGCATGGTCCGCAGTAGCCGAGAGGCAGGTGCAGTCCAAATGCCCACCAACAAACAAAAGGGTTAGCACAACGGGCTGCACACACATCATGCAACACAACCAAGCCTTTGCAAAGAAAGTCTCACACTTGCTAGGACACAATGACCCTGGAAGAAAACATGCCACCTGAACGGAGCCAGTCACATGAGAACAAAGACTATCTAATCTCATTAATAGGAGGCACCTAGGACAGTAAGACCTAGATAAGCAGAAGCAGAATGACCATTGCCAGAGCCTAGGAGGAAGGGAGCTCTTATTTCCTGGGTATATTTACTGGTGATGTACGCGGCATACACGTGCATGTCTGTGCAGATACATGAGCCCATGTGTGTATGTGGAGGCCAGAAGAGGACAGGAGTGTCATCTACCACATTGTCTTATTCTTCTAAGACAAAGCTTCTCACTGAACCTGAAGCCAAGATGGTGACCAACAAGTACCAGAGGATCCCCTTTGTCACTGAACCCCCAGCCCACACAGCGCTGGGGTTACAGGTACAAACCGCCATGCTTAGATTTTTATGAGGATTCGGAAGATTTGAACTCAGGTCCTCGTGCTCGTAGGACAAGTGTTCTCACCCTCTGAGCTATCTCCCCAGCCTCTAGGCCTGGTTCAAGAAATGAGAAAATTCATAGATGGAGACAAATGTATAGCGATACCTAATGATGCTTCTCTTTTCGCTTTTAAATGATGCAAAGGACAAATTGTATACTGTGTACATTTTACCACAGTTTTAAAGACGTTAAACCCCACCCACCCACCCAAAAGAGTAAAACACTTAAAAAAAAACAGCCAACGTCTTGGTGGCCATCCGGCTAATAGTGGGAATAGTTGAAGGAAAAGCTATCCTGTCTCATGTTTCAATTTTGTGAGACAGTTTGAGGGCCAAGAGGGCCTCTCCTGCAACCTCTGTTTAGGTCATGAGTCACCTCTATGCCACTTCCTCCCCAGGTCACCTACCCCCTGCAGGAAGGCAGTGACAGCCAGGATGCTCACTGCACCTTTGCCTGCCTCAGGCAGCCATTCAGGATTCAGTGGCTCTCCCTAGTGAAAGCTCTCCCTATGGGCCTCTTCCCGTTCCCACCTCAAACAACCTTCCCTTAATCACATTCCTGAGAGGAAACTAATTAGTCCAACCTCCCTCTGCTGTTTTCCCACAAAAAGGAGAGAGTCCGGCTGTTTTATAGGGGATATGGCTAGACCAGAGGGCACCTGTTTTGCTTTATACTGTCTTAAATGGAAGAGGCCTGCGGAGCTTCTGTCTTTACCAGACGGCAGAACTGGGAGAGTTGAGGCCCAGAATTTGCCCCTGGTCTTGGAATGGATAGCATTGTGGATTCCAGTTTAGGGAACACCGTTTAGACTGCCTTTGCACTAGACCTATGGGAAGGAGCAGAAAGCTTCGGAGTGCAAGCTTGCCACAGCTGCCGAGTGACAGCACCAAGAGTCTAGCCAAGAAGAAATATGAAAAAACAACTGAAAACATCTGATTTCAGAAAGGTTCGGTGAGCCTCTAGCTGCCACAATCAGATCCTTCAAGGAAACTTTATAAAAGCGGGATCAGACTGAAGACTTCCTCCCCAGGACAGCGGTGAGGATGCTAACTAGTCCCTTGTCATTCTGCAAGCTAAGCCAGCAGGCCTGGCTCCTGCCCCTCCACCCCCAGCACAGACCCAGGGCATCCACTGCTGAAGTCCTGGTCAGAGCTCACTTTCACACAGTTTAAACTTGCCAAGTCATTTGTACTGATGACCTGAAATTCTGGGCTATGGAGACATGACCCCCTCTACTTTCCCTTACATGAGAAGCTAATGCCTTAGCGCTATCTTTATTTGTTGCTACTCTGGGCCTGACAAGAGGAAAGTTTGAATGGCTAGGAGATTTGTGTTAGCCAGATCTAGACAAGACTTCCCTAGAGAAAGTATTCTTTACCAGTTGTTTTGTAGGGGAGCCCTATGAGAGGAGTACATAGCCTTAATCAGGAACGGGCAGAATAGAGCTGAGCCCCAGACTGCATTGAGCTGGTTAACCCACCTCTGTCTGCATAACTCATCTACAAACACCCCTAACGGCTCTTTAAACTCCATCCACATCTGTTAGTTCTTTAAGGATAACGCTGAGAATTAACTGTGTTCCCTATTCTCCAAAGTGCCCCACCCAATGCTAAATGTGTGGTCGGGGCTCTGTGAATTCTTTCCGAATGAGGGAATCCCCACAATGGTCCCAGGAAGGATGTAAGACACAGATTAGAGTCCTGGCTTACAGAGGAGGAGCACAGAGCCCACAGAAGTCCCCCTAGACTCAGCGAGGGCTCCAGGGACTGGATAAGTTTTGAGATGGAGCCAAACTTCTTTTGTTGCCCTCTGATGGCATTAGACCAAAAGGCCTCATCTTCAGGCACCATGTTAGAGTCCAGATAGAGCCTCTCACAATCTTACAACTTCATAGGTCTTGATGCTCAAGCCTGTGCTCCCTCTCAGAACACATCCCGTCTCCATCAGAGAGTACCACATTTCAAGTTCAACAGCATCCCCAAGCAGAACAGCCTCTCTCCACTCAGTACATGAGACGAGGCAGAATTCTTCATCTCTCACATAATGTGCCCCATGCTGCCCATCTTCCCTGCACTGCCAGTCCCCCCTTCAAAGGAGAAAGGACAGGTGGTCATGTGCATAGACAGTGTAAAAGAAATTGGTTTATACGTAGTGGTCCAGATGGCCACCACATTCCACTAACCACTCAGGCATGGACCCACCTTTCCCAGCAACAATAACATTTCCCAAAAGTACAGGCTAGAAAATAGACAGATGGGTCCAGCAGAGAAGCAAATCCATGTGTCTAATTCTTAAGGAGCAAAGGCCAAGGGGGAATTTTCTATTTCATCTTTATTTGTACCTCTCCACTGTAGCCATCTCTTCCTCTTTACAGTCCATGGCCTCTCAGAGGAGAGATCTGAGGCTTCCCTCTTCCTGCCTGCCTGATGGCTTATCATCCTCCCCTCCTGTTGGTTTGTTTTTAACACCCTCTCTGGTCCCGATAAAGCTGGGTGGAACGATTTTATTACGAGTCACTGCCCCACAGTGGAGATCAAGGGCCACACATGCACAGGCATGAACCACTAACATCACTGCTTGGCTTGTGTTGAAGAAAATACAAAATGTTCCGCTGACTCGGTTTTTAAATGAAGGCTAGGGAATGCGAGGCTTTCTTTTCAGTAAACAGATCCCACCTGGAGCAACCGCATGAGATGGGTAACATACGTTTGTTTTCTAATTCAACTTTCCCTTATTTATTCCATCCGGTCTGATTTATGCAGCTGTTTACATAATTCCGCAGCACATATCTGGGTGAATAACTCAAATGGGTTTTTTTTTAAAGTCGGGATAGAAAAATTTCATAAATTCAATTCATGTCACAAACAATAAGAAATACTGCATTGTAACAATATGTATGGATGTGTGTATTAGACAGCAGATGGAAGAGGGAGGGGAACGGAGGAGAGGGGAGGACAATTGAGAAACTAGAGAGAATCAGAAGGCAAAAGAACATGAAGGGGAGCTGAGTAGATGGTGTCCCTAGGAGCATGGGGGCACTGCAGTGGAGTTGCCACGTTTCCTGGGAAATTAGGGTTCCTTCCTGAGGTCTTAGTCTAGTTTGTCAAACACATTGAGGAACAGACTCAAAAGGAAACTCTCGTACAGTTTTATTAGATCTTAAAAGAAAGACTCCAAAGCCAGCCATTAAGTCTCAGCAGCTGCCCAGAGAAGGGAAACAAGAGAGAAAGCCATAGCGGCGTGAGTTAGGCATGGAAGACAGACATGAGGCACACAAGAACCACGCAGTGAAGGCTGGACATAATGACACACACATTTAATACTAGCATTTGGGAGGTTGAGGCAGGTGGTGGGTCTCTCTGAGCTCAAGTCTGAGGCTACCCTGGTCTACTTAGTGAGTTGCAGGACAGCCAGGGCTACATAGAAAAATCTTGTCTCAAAAATAAAAAATAAAAAACCAAGAATTCAAAATAAATAAATCATTTTTAAGTCAAGATAGAAAATTTTCTATCCTTTAAGAAAGCGAGATCACATGGAGGGGGTAAGGGGGCTTCGGAGAAAGAGTGAAGTCTGAAGTGTCAGAAAAACATACATAGGACAAGATCAAAGAAGGGAAAGGGGGAAGTTACATTTTTCTGAGTAACTCAGAAAAACGGACAGACTTACAAAGCTGCATGCATATGGTTCTGAAAGAGAGTGTACTGGGGCAGGAATTCTAGCAAGGAGAAGTATATCCTCTCCTTAAAGAGATAATTATTCCTCCTGTCTCTTTCTCATGACTTAAGGTGTTGGTCTCTTGGGCAGATGATTAACATGCCCAACTGGAATGTTAGGCTTCCACTCGGGTCAGAGATTCAGTTCTCTTAACCAGAAGATGTTTTCCCTTAATGAGCTTCAGTGCAACCATACTGATGGCCCAGTCAGTAAAAGGCCTGCTCCATAAACAGTAAGACCTAACTAGACCCACATAGAAGGTAGGAGCAGAAGAACATGTCTATAACACCAGCGCTGGAGGGGCAGAGACAGGTAGATCCCTGAAGTTCACAGGCCAGCCGGCCTGACCATATTTGATAAACTCAAGGTCAGTGGGAGATCCTGTCCCAGAAACAAGGTGGGCAAGGTTCAGGAAACATCTCAGAAGAGGAGGTGGACACAACATAAAAGCAGGATGGGAAGAAGGGCTGTGGGGAGCCGTCTTCTGAACAGCACACGGAACAGGCTGTGGAATGCTATCTTCTGGATAGTACATGGACATGATGCTGATGAACTTAGCAGCTGTGCTTGCACAAGAGTTAGACGAGATCAAGCCAACCAGAATTTTACACCATTGGAAGAGGTGTCCTCCAGGGCCCACTCCTACCGAGGAATGTTGGCAAATAGCTGCAGGGGAGGGGAAATCATTAATTTTTAGGGTGTGGCCATTCATAGATTTCCCATGTTCTAAGTGGATAGACCCACACACATGGGTAACACCAATGGGATTTAGGGCATTAATCAAAAGAAATAGAAGACGTGGAGGTGGAGGTGGGACATATGGGAAGTGATGGGTGAAGAAGTGGAGGGTGAATATAATCAAATTTCATTGCATACATGTGTGGAATTCTCAAGAATAAAAAAAGTACTTAAATTCAAAAGTAAAAATATAAAGGAAAAAAGGCCTATTTAACACAGAAAGAAAAAAAAAGCATGAACACACTACAGGAAGACACCTGAAATCAACCTCTGGCCTCCACACACACACACACACACACATGCACACACGTATGCACGCGCACGTATGCACATACCATCCCGCTGGGTAAAAAATTCTCCTCCCACCATCTGGTTCTCTACATCTAACAGGAAGAACTGCTGCTAATTGCTGAAGGCCTGCTACCTGCCAGGTGCTGAGTATTTATTATTTACAGCTTTGACAGCGGCTCTATGAAGAAGAAATTTTACCTGTGAAGAAACTGGGCTCAAGGATACCATGCGTTGCTTTATACCAACTTGGACCTGAGCAGGTTTGTTTCGCAGAAACTCCTTCTTTAGTAACAAAACTTCACTTGCCCTTTGAGAAAGCCCTCTTTCAGCCCATAACATAATCCCTCTCCTAGTCAGATTTAGGGGTGAGTATGTGACCTCATCCAGGTCAATAAAATTCACTCTGAAATTTTGTTTAAGATATTCAGAAAGAGTTCTTTCTGCTGAGACTGAACAGGAAGTAACAGAGATGGAGGAGCTAAGAGTGGGGAAGCAGAAAGAGTAGGCAAAGGTGAGTTGTCACAAGTTCCTTGAGTTGTTAACTACAACTGTGGCTGCATGTCACAGTTGGGTGAACCAATAATTAATCTATCTATCTATCTATCTACCTACCTACCTATACTATCTGTCTCTTTTATCTATCTCTGTCTCTCTCCAACTTCAGGTTTCACAACACCCAGAAATGACTACTATTCCTCATGTATCGACAGCTGGTTCCATCCACCACCCCCCATGAATTTAACTATCTTCTACTCTCTGCTTCCCTGGAGCACGGTGAGTCTTGCCAGCTAATCGTCTACTCCATCCCTTACTTGAGAAGTCCGCACACCTGACTGTTAGCTCCCACCGCTCCCACATTGTCCAGTGCCAATTCATCCCCTCAAAAAGACAGAATCATAAAGCAAAGGCTTGGTACAGATGGACTATAGAGCTGACACGTGGAGAACCTGGGCCACCTGAGCGTAGCATATCTGTTCTTGTTATGGAAAAGATGGGGGGGGGGTGCTGAAAAGATCCCTGAGGTAACTCCCCTCAAAGAAATTAAAGCAAAGACAAAAGCTAGATCTAATGCAGGTCCAAAGGTCCCCATCATTTATGTAGCAATTGAGTAAGAAGGGCAAAATCTAATCAGATTCAATCCAAGTGTCATAGCACAGTTTAACACAAGGACACAAATGTAAGCCTGGGTTCTTATGTATGGCAAGAGTATTTCATCTGAGTCAACATCTTCAGAACCTATTCCCATCATTCCTGAACTCCTGAACTCTCACAATGGCAGGAGAAGCACTGCCTAACAAAGGAGTCCACCTGACCATTGAGTAGCTCTGAGTACCAGCAAATGATCTATGTCAAAAATAAGAGTGATCAATGTAGACGTGAAAGAGGGAGAGGGATAAACAAGGAATCCACAAAGACAGGTGATGGGAAAGGTCCTGGTTAGAGAGAGAATGGAGAGGAGATCATTCTGCTGGGGTCAGGAATGGAATAGATAGCAAATATCTGAGGTGAGGAGTTTAACAAGTTTTACTGTATATTCAAATATATATTTACTTCCCTTAATGTTCTTTCCAGGAGCACTGGCAGTTTTAGTATAGTTTAATTGTTCTTGGTTAGTGGACTGTGTTCTTCACAATGCAGTTCTGTACCAATGTCACTAGACCAGGTGAGAAGAGTGTTGGACTCAATTATGTTTATATGAGTTATAATTCTTCTCCTTTATAAATCTCCCTTGAATTATAAGAAAAGATTCAGGGATGAAGAAGACATAGAACCAAGTATGAACTTAGAGTACAAAATGGAGACTAGATTCTGAAAGAGATAGCAATGATGTTAGTAAAGATGGGGCCTTTGTTCGGAGTGGGGATGGTGAGGGCTTCCTGCTCTGCACTGTCCTATAACCCAGTTTGTGGGGAAGCCAGCAGCCGTGCCCTGAGCACACTAATGTAACTGGATGGAGAGGAGGTCTCTGTGGTTAGGAGCTGAGTGGATGAAGGATGGAGTTCTTATTATCCAGCCTGTTATATTATATGCATGTGTGTGTCTGTACATATACACATATATATTTTCATTGTTATATATTGTTATATAATATATATTTATATAAAATATTTTTCAAATTATTCATTCAACAAAAGGCTCATGAGTGAGAATTCCTGGAAAGAAGCAGTGGCTATAAAGGATAATGAACTGATCAGAACTTCAGTGGAAAGGTGAAAATGTATCAAGTTCAGAGCCAAATAACTTGGACCACCTTCAGCCTCCTTAAAAGCTATTCATTACTATTCTCTCTATATGGTCAAACATCTTTGTGATGATTATGTAAATCCTTTGGAATGTATGATCAGACCCCTGCTTTTCACCAACCAAAAGGCTAAGAATGCCATTTGATTAGCATCTGAAGCCTGTAACTGAGATTTTCTCAATTTTCTGTAACCCACCGACCTGATGTACACACAAACGGATTTGAAAAGGGTCTTGATTTATGGTTTTCTTTGTTCTGTTTCTATAAAAACATAGCAGGACTGTGATTGTGTTGGAACACAGAATGTAGGGAAACCTGAATCTATATTCCCAGACCAAGGTCACTCATATTTGGCTCCAGGATAAACTATTTATTTCGTTCCTTTGAGAGGAGAGCTGTTTCTTCCATCAATAGCCTAATGTCCAGAACACAAGAGGGACTAGGAAAAAAAATCACTAACAAAAAAATGAGATATCTACTCAAAAAAAAAGGAGGGCAAATGCTCCAAATAGATATTTCTCAAAAGATAACACACCCAAATGGGTCTTAAATTAAGTCTTCCCAGCCTTTCCCAGAAACCACTATCAAGCAATTTCCCACTGTGATATTCAATTTTATAGATATGCATCCTTTCAGATTGTAGATGGGAACACACTGCTGACACACATCCCATACATCACACGTACGTGTGCATACACAGGAGCTCCTCTGCAGCAGTATCTCCTGCCAGGGGCAACAGCCACCCACAGCTGCCCTACCAGTCCTTCTTGAAGCCCTCAAAAGCCAGTGGCCCTCACTGTCACCATCCCCAGGCATATGAAATACACACTTAGCCTATGGCTCTTGAAGCACACCTGTCTGAGCAAAGGCCTATCTTTGTGGCCCTCTTTGGATAGCACTAAGGTCATTTGCCTTTGCATACTGCCAAAGGCTTTTCCTTCTGTCCCCTGATTGCTGAGGTGGGGTATTGGGCTTCTGCTCTTTGATGGAAATATATGCCACCAGCTCCTCTAGTTCTTAGGAGATACATATTAACTACCTCACTGGTTCACAGAGGTTCCTAGCTTGCAGATGATAGATCATTGGTCTTCTCAGCCTCTGGTTCAATTATATGAACCAATTCCTCTAACAGATAAATGGGGACATGGCTATATTCAGAGAATGCCATACACCCAAACACCAGCACCCAATGGCAATAACAAATGCATCATTACACTATTTCAGATGAGACAGAGCTTAGCAAGCCAAGATGGTGTGGTATGGTTTGGTCCTTACCATTAGTTAAATCCCTGTTTGCTTTCTATATTTCTATATTTCTTAGACTACTTCTCCCACTCTTAGATTTCATTCTATCCATTTGCCACTTGCAAAATAGTTATATCTAAATTCAGTTTTTAGTATGTAAATATAGCTATATTATCATTAAATATTACCTTCCAAGCAAAATTAATTGGCACGCTCATATTTATGAAGTGCCTACACATGGGACAGTATGTACATGTTCTTCTTCAATACATTCAAGGGAATTGGTGTTAGTTTTTTCATTTCATAGATGATGGAACTAAAGCCTGAAGAAACTGAATGACTTACCAAGGTCATGTGACTATTATATGACAGAACCAAGCTTCAAAGCAAGACCTTGTCATGCACAATCCTTCTTGCACCAGGCTGCCTTCCAGAAGACCAGGGCATACCAAGAACACAGACACTTACAAGAACCTTAGAGTTCTCTCTTTCAGCTTCCTTATTCCATGGATCAGGACACAGACCAGAAAGAAGTTGGATGGGGTGGCAAGCTGGGCAAGAATCCACATCCACTAGTGCCCTAATCTGAGGGAACAAGTAAGGCTCACTGCAAGTAAGTAACTTACAGATCAGAGCCCCTGAATTAGCAACAGCAAAAACCCACCTGGGCTCCTCTTTTTACTGCCTCAACTGCTTCTGTCCTCGCTTGAGCAACACTTCATCTTCTAGACTTGAATAAGATGCTGACTTCCACAAAGCTGCACTACAATGCCATCATCTCCTCAGGGAGTGAGTCAGATCAATAGATTCTGAAAAGGAAACAGGTTGGATAGTAAAAACTCCATCCTTCATCCCCTCAGCTCCTAACCACATAGACCTCCTCTCCATCCAGTTACATTAGTGTGCTCAGGGCACGGCTGCTGGCTTCCCCACAAACTGGGTTATAGGACAGTAGAGAGCAGGAAGAATAGAATCTTCTTATGGTCTAGCCTCATAACCTATACTATCACATTTACAGATCCTGTTGGTCACACAAGATAAGCCTGACACAATATAGGAAGGGACTACACATTGTATTCAGGACAAGGGCCAAAGATTAGTGGTGGCTGTCTTAGAGGTTGGAAGATAAACGTAGGCCTCTCCAAAATAAGGAGACTGGACAGCCCATTTAATTAAAATCCACTGCGGGTCCTGGACACTAGCTTTCCTTTCTAAACTGTTGGTATTTCAATAAGATAAAAACAAACTTGGGGTTTAGCTCAGTTGTAAGAGTACTTGCCTAGCACAAGTACTAGGTTCAATACCCAGGACAAAATGAACTAGATATGGCGGCACAGTTGAAAAATGAATAAAATAATAAAGTATATAAGAGGGGTGGAGAGAAGAGGATCAAGAGTTCAAGGTTATCCTCAGATACACAGTGACTTCAAGGTTAGCCTGGGCTATATGAAACCCTGTCTCAAAAATAGAAAGAAAAACACTACATACAGCATACATTTTTCTCAGTATAAATTTGTCAGGCTACACATGCTGGTGTCTCAGTACTTGGCTCTAGAAATAACCATTAACGTTAGCAAAACTGCAACTCAATAGCAAAGCAAACATTTGACTTTTTTGTTCAGCATCTCGAATGACCCCAATAGTGGAATTGAGCGGGGTAGAGAGACATGGCTATCTCCGGGTCTGAATCATGCTCCGTTATAGCTCTCTACCCTCATACTTGACTTCTCTGTATCTGATTCCAAATCAAGGATGCTGAACGTGTGTGAAAACTTAGCCAGGTCATGATGGAGAATAAGCACATTTCCTCTACCCACACCCTGACTGGGGAGAACAGCTGCTCTTCCCCCATACCAGGCAACTTAACCAGACTTAGTTCTTTAGGAGAGAGAAGCCAAACTGCCTGCCATGGGCCTTCCGAGGCCCAGAAAATAAAAATAATGGAGAAAAGAAGGCCAAACTTTGTTGGCAAGGGAGAGGTTCCCCAACACACACACTTTTGTCCTTGCCACCAACAGCAGGCAGGAGAGTTGGCCCCAACGGAACCATGAGAGCAGGAGGAACTGGTCCTGCCCCTCACCTGCTGTAGCACTTGGGGGGGGGGATGGAGGGGATGGGCCCTGTATCCCACCTGGGCCACACAGGATATGGGGGTTCGAGGTGAGCTGGCCTGAGGACATGAATGTGGGAGATTTGGTCCTGCTTCTGTCTGCTGTGCAGTGGCACAGATGAGAGAGAGAGAGCACTCTCCTCCTCTTCCTCCATCCTCTCCACCTATAGCAGGCAAGAGAGCTGGCCCTGGAGTCATGAGAGTAGAACTGGCCATGTCCTTCATCAGCTGCAACATAGGGAGAACAGGCCCTGCACCTCACCTGGGCAGCAAGGTAGAGCTGGCCCTAGTTGCCAGAGTTGCTGGTGAACCTGCCTCAAGGGCAGGAGAGCAGGGGAGCTGGTGAGCTAACCAGCTCAGATACCTCTCAGGCCCAGATCTAGGGATTTGAATTGGCCTATCCCAACAATGAACTGCTGGAGTACATGAAGGGGCCAGTTCTACAGATCCAAAACTACAAGATCTCCATGAAACTGGGCAACAACGGGATATCTGAAAGGAGTCCCAGTGAGGTTCCAGTATTGATAGGACAGCAAAAGCTAGAGGCCTTGTATTAGACCAAGGAGCCATTGGTCCTCAAAAGGCCAAACTTCTGATATGGATTCTATTCAAAATGGCCAACACTGATTCTGAGCTAAGTCCCAGTGAGAAAACAGAGTCACCTGAAAGTATTGAAATCTCTGGAGTCCCCGATGAGCTAGATGCTGTGACGTTCCTACCCTACTCAAAGCAAGAAACATAATATTTCTTTTAAGTTTCCCAGAAAATAAATGTGAGCATGGTGAGAGCTGTAATCAATAAGTAACTTGATAAAATGGATAAAAATTGACTCAAGAGGGGAGTGCAACATCCTATTAAGCAAATTTAACCCACACCACTTTCAATCAGCCATATCAAAATGCAGAACCCAGATACCAAAGCCTCTGTAGAGAACCTGGATCGATATTTTAAGCCATAACTCTTTAACTTTGTACTAACGGCAAACTGGGTTGGGAGAAGGGGATAAAGTCTTCTAAATTCAAATGCAGGGCTGGAAAGATGGGAAAGACAGAGGAGGGGCAAGAAATATATAGGTTGTAAGTTACACACAACTCCAAAAATTAAACCTGCCTTTCCTGTTGTAGACAAATGCTAAGACCCGCCAGCCCAGTCACAAACAATCCCTCATGGATCCTGAAAGAGAGAAGGAAATATTCAGCTCACAGACTGATCTGATTGAAAGTCGGGAACTAAGTGAAGCCTGCAAAAGTTTGATTTCTTTTTTATTAACATTGGGGAAGGAATGAAAATATTCTGGGATGCCAGGCGCAGAGGAAAGGGAAGCCAGTGCAGGTTGCAATTTTTTTTCCAAATTGCACGAATACTATCATATATAAATATTTTCATTTGCAAGAAAGTGTGATTCCATATGAAAGAGTTCTCATGAATAACTACCAAGCATTCAAAACAGAAATCCATTGGAATTCCAGGAACATTCCTGCTGCCCTACCTGAGCACTGGCTTCTCCTTACCCATCCACAATAGCCAATCAAGAAAGCAATTCTCAAAATTGTAGTCTTTGGAGAGGACATCAAAGGCTGAGAGCCTTGCAGTGCTTTGATTGGATTCTAGCTATGGGGGCCATCGAATATCTATTCCTATAAGATCCTTGAGGAAAAAAAAAAAGAAAAAAGAAAAATGAGAAACAATGTGGTTTGATAGATATGATAAATCATTTGATAGACATCTCCCCTCCACTCTGCCACTCTGCTCTCCCTTGAAAAGAAATAACCTGATAAAAGTATTGCTTGCTGTTCCATTTGCAGCTCAACCTTCTGTACATTTATAGAAAACCTACTATGTGCTAAGCAGTGGATGATATGTAGAAAAAATTGCATATCATATGTCCCTATTGTGGTTTGAATGAAAATGTCTCTCGTAGGTTCATATATTTGAATATTTGGTCCCTAGTTGGTTGGAACTGTTTGGGAAGGATTCAGGAGTGAAGCCTTGTTGGAAGAGGTACATTACTCAGGTGGATATGTAGTTTCAAAAACCCACACCATTCCCAGTTAGCTCTCTCTGCCTTGTGACTGTGTCTCAAGATGTAAGTTCTTAGCTACTACTCCAGCACCGTGCCTGCCTGCCAGCCTGCTGCTATGCTGCCCACCATAATAGTCATAGACTTAAATACTCTGTAACTGTAACCCCCAGATAAACTTTTCTTCTATAAGTTGCCTTAGTCATGGAATCTTATCACAGCAACAGAAAAGTAACGACACAACCAAATTACTCCAAATTACTCCAAACCATCCAGTGATGTGGGGCATTGGGCTATGCACAGACAAGCTAATCTACAGTTGAGCTGAGGTCTGAACCCTGAAAATGGTGATAATTCACCTACATGACATGGTAGGTATTCCCTTATGTTACTGGAACTCTGGCTCCTGCCTAAGTTACTGCCCCCCACAGCCCCCACAAGAGAAGCAAGGCTAGAAGTCATGTAGGCAATAGCCAAAGCTTCTGACCTTCAGGCTAAACTCCTCCCCAGTTACCTAGCAACAGTGAAGACCATAAAAAGGGCTGTTCAGCCCCTGCTTGCTCTCTTACTTGTCTCTCTTGCTTCTTACCCCTCACTCTCACCCCCTTTCTCCTCTCTCTTTTTCTTCTCCTCTCCTCTCCTCTCCTCTCTCCCTCTCTCTCTCTCTCTCTCTCTCTCTCTCTCTCTCTCTCTCTCTCTCTCTCTCTCTCCCTCCCTCTCTCTCTCTCTCTCCCCTCTCCCTTCTCTTTCTCCCTGCCTTTCTACAATAAAGCTCTAAAACCATAGAATGTCTCTGCTCATCAAGGCCCACTGCGCTTGGAGGATGGGACAGGCTTTCTCCTAATGAGCTGTTTCTAATCTCCCGTTAGAAGGCCTTCCTGTGCTCCAGTCAAGATCCGCTGCCCTCACGCTCACAGTTGTTGGGAATCTCTCTTCACTTATTGCTCTCTCCTATAACCCCAGTGGCTTTAGCAAAGTAGCTCTGGGGTTCCCAGGTAGGGCTGCCCCTTGGCCACCCCCTGAAGAGTGGGTCAGAGGCTTGATGCCCACCCAGGGCTGAGTGAAAAGTGTATGGCAGCTCTCCCACGTCTGACAGACGAGAGAATAGGTAAAACTCTGGCAGGGTGTGGGTTTCTCCTCCCCCTCTTTCCCAGGGCCCCCCTTTTTTAGTTCCCAACACAGTGAAGTCCCAGTGATAGATAGCAAGACGTGGGAACTCCCCAAGGCCCCCTTGCAAATAGGAGTAGAGGAGCAGCCACCAATAAGGATTGTGCCATTCCTATGTCAAGAGTTCACAGTGTGACCCAGTGGACATGAAAACAGCTCAGTCAAGAGCCCAAGTCCCAGTCATGCTACTAGATTTGGGCCAGGTACCTGTGTGAGCCTCAGTTTCTCTATCTGTAAAATAGGGACAACAACACTGGCATCATGGGGGGTTAAAAGTAAATTAAAAGAGAAACTGAACCAGCTACTTCCTTGTTTCATAAAGAAAGTCTTTGGCAAAGGCTCAAAGCTGGCCGAGAGTAAGCATAAACCTTTAACTACCATCCCATTGGTGTCCAGTGCAATGGCATCTGGACACAAGGAAGGTAAACTCTTCATCCTACCCAGGCCCTGTCAGCTCACCTGCTCACTGATGCAGGACTGAACGAAAACAGAATTGCTTCAGAGAGGGAGAAATTGGATCCAACCCTGGAAAGGATGATTGAGGTATTTCAGAAATTGAAAAGGTAATGTAACCAGACAGCTTCCAAGGCCATTATTCCCTCCCTGTACTGAACTGGGAAGCCTGCTGACTCTCAGCAGAGGGAAGGGTCTCATAAAGGGGCCCCTCACTCATCCAGACTCCCTGAATAGCCCAAAGGAAAGATCCAGGCTCTACATACATTAGGGAGAGAAAACAGACTTGAATTCAATTTATACATCTTGTACAACAATAGCCAAAATGTAGGAGCCACCCAAATGCCCCTCCATAAATAAATGGATAAACAAAATATGATATATATATATATACATTCTATGAAATATTTTATTAGTCTAAAAGAGGGATGAAATTCAGATATATGCTAACCATGGGTTGAGGACATTATGCTAAGGGAAATAAGACAGACACAAAGGGACAATGTTATTTGATTTCACATGCATGAGTATATAAAAGAAGCAAACCCATATAAGTAAAAAATAGGATCAAGGTTAATAGGGGCTAGAAGGAGGGATATTCGGGAGTCAGTGCATTAAATTAATTAAAGGGACAAAGTTTATATTTGGAGTGATTTTTTTTTAAGTTCCAGAAATTAACATTTATGGCCACTCTACCATGTGAGTGTGTTTAATAGCACTAGACATGTTAAATGAGATATTTGTGTAAACCCAAATTTTAAAAAAATGTTAATCAGAAAGAATGATGCTGTTACTACACGACTTATTCCATCTGATATTACAGAGTGACAGCACTCAGCACAGCCTGGTACCGGCACAAAAACAGACATTTAAACTAAGAAAACATAATAGAAGGCCCAGCAGATGAATCTACATGTTCACAGAAAATGGATCACTAGCACAAGTTGCAGGAAAATAAAGGAAAGACGGTTGTCAATGACCCATGCTGGGAAAGCTAGGTTTCCAGGTTCAGATAAATGAAATTGCACCCATTTGGCTCCACACTGTACTAAAATCAATTTAACGTACACTAGAAGGTTAAGCACAAGGCCTGAATCTGTGAACTTATTAGAAGAAAACATAGGGGAGTCGTCTGAAGATTTTTCTGAGCAATGAGTTTTGTTTGTTTCCTTGGTTTGTTTGTTTGCTTGTTTTTCTTACTATAACCCCCAAAGCACATGAAACAAAGTCAGAAGCAGGCAAATGGTGGAGGAAATTATGTCAGACTAAAACATGCCTGCCATCAAGGAAAAAGAATGATTGAAAGCCTACAAAACGGGAAATGTTTCTAAACAATAAAACTGCTAAGGGGTTAGAATGCAAAATACACAGATGTAAACAACTCAACATCAAGAAGAAGATAACTGCTGGGCATGGTGGTGCAGGCCTTTAGTTCCAGCATTTGGGAGGCAGAGGTAGGCGGATTTCTGAGTTCAAGGCCAGCCTGGTCTACAGAGTGAGTTCTAGGACAGCCAGGGCTACACAGAGAAACTCTGTCTCAAAAAACCAAAGAAGAAGAAAGAGGAGGGGAAGCATGCCTACAAATGACCAACAATTATGTCAGAGGGAAAAATCCCAGCCTCGCTAACACTAAAGACATGAAAATCAAAACCCCAAGGAATTGTCTTATTCCCATTAAGCCAACCGTTTTTTAAAACATTAAAGCAGGCTGGAGAGATGGCTCCGGGGTTAAGAGTCCTGGCTGCTCTTCCAGAGGTCCCAGGGTTTTATCTCAGTATCCACCCGGTGGATAACAAGGGTCTATTACTCCGGTTCTATAGGATCCCTTTGGTCCCCATGGGTGCTGCATACTTATTGCACAGATGTACATTCAGGGAAATCAACCCTACAAATAAAAAAAAACTAATTAATTAAAATCTTAAAAACTAATTTTAACAAGAATGTTGTCAGCAAGGATGTAAAAGGGTACACCCATTATAAGAAAAAAAAAAAATACTGAGATTCCTCAAGTGGTTAAAAATAGAACCAATGTATGGCCCAAAGTTTGATTAAACTGCTGGCCTTATATCAAAAGGAAAGGAAACTGGTATGCAGAAGAGACTTGTATACTTCTATGCAGACTCCTGCACCATTCACTCTAGCCAAGCTATGAAAATGTCCAACATGTCCATTGACGGGGTAAGCAGTATAGACAATGGAATACTACTGAGCCTTTGAAGAATCCTTGCCATCTAAAAGAACATAGATGAGACATGGGGCATAGTGTGCTAAATGAAATAAGCCAGGCACA
Source organism: Mus musculus (assembly GCF_000001635.26). Lineage (NCBI taxonomy): Eukaryota > Metazoa > Chordata > Mammalia > Rodentia > Muridae > Mus > Mus musculus. Next base: position 75,757,552 of record NC_000067.6, on the reverse strand, counting down.
GAAAGCCAAATACCAGGAAATCCCAAATGCACGTGGAATTTATAGATGCTGAACTCATAGAAACAGAGAGAAACCAGGGACTCGAAGAGAGGAGGAGATGCTATCAAGGGATATAAAGTTTCAGTTAGAGGAAATAAGTTTGGGTATCTCTTCTGGACCAACATGGCCATGCTGAATAATAAATAATTTATACCCACATTGCTAAGCGAGTAGATCTTCAACATTCCAATCACAAATCTGATATGTGGGGTGATGGGTATGACTATTCGCTTGATTTAATTATTGAATAATGTGTACTTATGGTAAATCATCCCATTATGTATTTCAAATATTGGGAGATGATTCAGTGGGTAAAATACTTGCTGAGCAAGTATTTGAATTCACATCTTCAGAACTTGTAGTAAAGTAGGGTGTGGTGGAACATGCCTATACCCTCACTGCTGGGGGTAGAACAGGGACAGGAGGATCCCAGGGGCTTGCTGGCCAATTAGTCTAGCTAAATCTGTGAGTTCCAAGTTCATTGAGAGACTATCTCAAAAAAAAAAGGCAGAAGCAATAGAGAAAGATGCCAAAGTTAACATCTGTCTCCCGCAGATGTGTGTGTGTGGCGGGCGGGGGGGGGGGGACCCCAACCATATAAACACAAGTATAAACAGGAATAAACCACAAACACGCATAATGAATAAATAAAGTTTTGTGTTTGTTACATCACCTGCAATGGCCGTTCTCCATCTAAAGGAACCACCCCCAGCCCTTGCCTGACATAAATAGCCTGTACCATGTGATTACCTGAAGCCAAAGCCACAGGATATGGAACCAAGAATATTTAAGCAAATGAGCCAATTTACAAATTTTTAGACAAATATTATATGGCCTAGAAGTAAGAACAGCTCATCGGATACAAATGTTTTAATTAGAAATTCAGAGAGATGGTTGCTTGCAGTATTAGGAGCTGAGTCTGCAAAGTTGTGGTGTGGCAAAGAATGCAGTCATCTCCTGATGCTCTCAATCTGTTGGGATGATAATAGACCATGCACAAGACAAAGCAGAGAGGATATGAACTCTATAAATAAAAAGGCAGGGACAGTTTCTGTTAGTGCAGGTTGTATCGGTCAGACCTTCCTGTCAAGGTTCTGGAAGGCAAAGGACAGCAAACTCAAAACTGAGAAATCTGAGAATGGCTGGATAAAGTGATTGTTTCCAAAGCTAGGAAACAATCTGAGGGAAAGCAACAACAGCAGGGGCTACTCCCACCCCATGCTCTACCCCTCAGCCTGAAGTGATGGGGAAGGGAGAACACCAGAACCATGTGAGACAAGCAGAGTGGAGAAGGCCGCTTTGGGGAGAGGGTGGCAGGTGGCTCACAGCATCCCAGCCAGAAGGAGGTGGGAGAATATGTCCTCATCCTCACTTCCTTGGACCCTTTTTCTCCTGCCCTGCCTTCACTAAGCAAATGATACCAGAGCCAGTGGCAACCCACTCAAATAGAAAGAGAATGCCCTCCAGATGAGCTAAAATCAATAACCCACCATGACGTCGGAACAACTCAGTGGGCTTTCCTACCTAGTGCTTCCTTTCTCAAGCCAACAGGCAGAGGCACTTGTTTTAACCAATAGAACTCAGACCTACCATCTCACTGTTTTACCGTTAATGGTATAATCACACTGAAATCTCTTAAGTGTTTACAAAAAACAAAAAAAAAAAACAAAATAAAAACAAAAAATCTTTCTTAAATAACCCCCCCCCCCCACCAGCTCACAAACATTGGATTTAATTTCCTGATGTAGATTTGATTTGTCTGGCAAATGAATACACTCAGTTTACACAGCTTTGCTTTGTTTTGCATGGGTTCACCTCCTTGGGAACAGAATAGGACAGGGGAAGGAAGGAGGTGAGGAAAGGGATGGGTGAGTGGAGGCATTGGAGAAAATGCATCAATAGAGAGAGCAACAGGAGATGGCTGTTAAACAGATAAACAGCACCATCTCACAGACCCCAGCTCACAGACAGTATGTTCCCCAGTACCACCTTCAAGGCTCTGGCCCCCATCTCTGGCCTCAATCTTTAGACTTGGCCCATTGTTTCTGCCTGAACTCCAACTCATGGTCCCCTTCCAGTACCAAAATGTGTGTAACACACAAGGTCACCTTGTCTAATAACCTGTGTCTAGTTCCCCAACTAGTCTCTCTCCCCTCGCCTGTGATGCTTCTCCAGCTCCCAGGAAGGAAGGATACAGTCAGTGGTCACTATCTGAGGACTCCAATGCCTTCTTCCTGGATGGTAGGACCACTCAACAGAAAGTATTTCCTTGTCTGTCCCACAGAGGTCACCAGAGAATGGGAGCTGGGAAATTCCCTCTGTTATTTTATACCCAGTCTCTTTGTTTTTCCCCAAACCTCTACACCAGGCTCAGAAAAGACTTGGTAAGTTCTTTCCTGAAAAATTGGGACACATTGCAAAAGGAAGTCATAACACTGGCAAGGACCAGTTAAAGCTTTAATAACTTAATCTTTTCAATATCATCTAAAAAGCAATGCAGTGTGACTTCCTCTCAGTATGATTCCTGGCTCCACCTAAGAGGCCAAACATAGGAGGGAAACCTCTTCTTATCTTGTAATGGCTGCCGCTTACATACCATATGGATCATTCAAGAAAGGTCAGGATTAAGTTTTGTGCTGGTGCCAAGAAGAGAAAGAAGAACAGAAGGGTACAGCTGGCTTCCTCCAGTTATACTTCTTAGAAGTCTCAGGATGCATAGACAACCTGAAAGGTATTTACCATAAGGAAACCAAACTAACTGCAAGACCCAAGGAGGAAGTGTTCACTGTGCTCACAAAATGATTTATACATCACCATTGATTTATTTATTTATTTATTTTTCAGAAACAATGGTAACTCAATCTCTGGTCACAACAACTAAAACCTAATCTTGTAAGCCCTATTAAAATCTGGTTCCTCTGGTGGTCACGGTACCAGGAAATTCTAACCGCTATATCTTACCCTTATATCATCCTTGTTCCAAAAGGGCCTAACTCTCTCCTGCTTCCTCTCTTCCTCCTTACAACCCGGAAGTCCCGCCTACTCACCCAGTGATTGGCTCCTTTATTCATCAGGGGATTGGTTCACAAGAAGCCACCTGAGTATGTGATTCATTCTTCATTCCAGACAACCTCTCCCAGGAGAGCAGAATTAACATGAAAATACAAGCAGCACAGAGCCATCAGCAACTCTTCCCCCTTTCTGTTCTAATAAAAAACAAAACCTTATTCTCAATATAGAGCACAACTATTACCATTTTGTAATTTATAAGGTATAGATAAACCTAACACCCAGTCTATCAATTTTGTCTTATCAAAGATAGAACATTGTCATCTATCCTAAATTAAAAGACTTACCGTTCTACACCAGACTTATGTCCTGGCTTTAGATAGTATGCCATTTGAAAATCATCCTCTCAAATCTATTCTATCAAAGTAAATAGTCTGAGTTGGCTATGAGACTATAAGTAGTCTTTCAACCCTGCCAGAAATCTGAGAATATATAGGAAGTCTAACCCCAGCATAAACTGAGGATATATAGGAAGCCTAACACCACTTCTAGAACTGAGACAAATTGTAGGGACAGCTGCCTACCTCTACAGCCCCAGTAAGTCAGTAAGTTGGACCATCCATCTGTCTTCAGCCTTCTGGCCCAGGATCATCTGACAGACCTTAGAAAAACAGAAAATTAAGGACTAGCCTATTCTGTCTCAGCAGAACTAAGCTGTCCTAAGCTGTAAATTGTGTCCTTTTTCTGGACAGTGTTTTGTCTGTAGATGAAATGAGGCAATTCTTGCCTAGTGGCTGTCTCAACACAACTGGAGCAACTCCACTGATGCTCAATTTCTTCTTTGAATCCAAGAAAGGGAATGATGTCAGGAGCAGACTTGTCTCGACAACAAGTGAATAAATAACATTAAATGTCACATTCTGTGGATTCCTGACATTTTTGACATTTTTGAAAGCCAACTACCTGTGCAAAGTAATATGGACTTTTCTCTGTTAACTATTCTCAGCTATTTCTAATTAAAATATCTAAAACCACCCTAACAATAAACTCAGAGCCATGAATTTGCTATTTGGCCCTTAACTCACAGGCTTAAATATCTCAGATCAGTTTATAATAACAGTTATAGAAGGACTGGGTCTAAACCCTGCACTTTTAATTTTTTTTGATCAATAGAAGAAATTTATACCAATGAAAACCTTGATTTTGCATCAAAATAAATTCTGTACCAAAATTAGAAATTATGACTTCAACTTAGTAACAATTAAAAAGATTTCTACCAAATGTGACTATGGCTATGCAATCAATTCTAGCTATTCCTCCCTGTTCCAATTATGACCATTTCTACATTCCCTAGAAAGACAACCTATAATAGCCACCTCCAGCCGCAAAGCCCAGGGGACTGGGTCGACAACTCTTCATAACTTCTTCAAGCTGAATATGGGCATTGAGATATTTTGAAGGGGTGGGGGATAGGTAGGAAAAATAGGAGAGTTGGTTGGCCTTAAGAAGGCCACACCAACAATTGATTTAGTCTCTAATGTCAGTGTCTTGACTAGATCCAGCAAAAAGTCCAAAATATCTACAATTCAAGCGGAGACTTACCATGGTTATATATTCTATAATATAAAAATCTCAAAACAAAATTTTAGTATCATCAAGATAACCTTTTTGTTTGATTCTCTGGAATCTAATCCTTCAGGGGGTGTCCCTCTATCAAATCTGATCCTTAATACTCTAAAAGGTGTATAGACATAACCACCTTTTCTAAAAATGCAAAGACAAAACCTTTCTCCCAAATCAGCATATCCTTGAGCCAGGAATCAGAAAAACCTTTATTTTGACCTCTCTTGCAGAGGATAAATATAACCACAAAACTCAAAATCACACCCATTTTGAAAACTAAAACAATCCAAAACAAATGAAGGAAACTAAAATACTTTCTGTGCCTTTTCTCAGGCCTTTTCTATTTTGCCATGCAGAATAATAACCCAGAATTCCCTTGGAGCCCACATTAGACAGAATTTGAGTATCCTGTAAGACATACTTTATACCATCTTTAAAACAATTAATTCAAATTTTCACTGATATCTGCCTATAGGAAGCAGGTAGTTTTTATTTGTTCAGCTCTTTGCCTAGAACAGCCATCCTGTTATACCATCTATCTGTTCAGCTCTCTGCCTGGAGCCACAGACATTTACTTTATTAATACCTGCTCACTACCTTCTCTACTTGAAGTCAGTGACTAATTTTCCCTATAGTTCCAAACCACAGGCGAAATTCCCCACATGATTTGGACAAAATCTATCCTAAAAGCAAATAATTCCAATTGTATAAATTCACAGTTTGATCGATCTCTGCTCCAAGAAGTAGGCAACTTCCATTCTACAGCTCTCTGACTCAGAACAGCCTGTATTTCCCACAGTTGGGGACCTCAGAGCCTGCCAGCAGTTTCTTTGTTCCAAAGTTCCCTCATTTGAATCCACATGACTCATCCCAGCCCAGGGCTCACTTAACAAAATAAAATAAAATAAAATAAAATAAAATAAAATAAAATAAAATAAAATAAAATAAAATAAAATAAAATAAAACTCTAACTCTCAGGCTAACCTTACATTTCTAGTGAATTCTTGCCCATCACGTTGGTTCACCATCTGTTGCAGGAAACATTAAAAAGATGAACCAGCATGTTCCCAAGCTTGTACCTCTGGGTCTGGTGGCCTGGCTGGCCATGCACTGGCGGACAATGGCAGACATGTTTTTATCTCTGGCCTGGAGCTCCCAAAATGTCTCGACCCAGCACACTAAGTTCCCACTGTCAGCCCCATTACCACGCCAGCCCCGTGCTACAAAGCCTCCATGGTCTTTGTGGTGCACATCAGACAAACTCACGCTTTTACCTTTCTCTCTTGACCCCAGACGAGCCACCCATGTGAAGGAAAACACAACACAAACTTAGTTCAGAAACAACGGTAACTCAATCTCTGGGTACAACAACAAAAACCTAATCTTGTAAACCTTATTAAAATCTGATTTCTCCAATAGCGAATCCTTGTGGATCCTCCATGATACCAGGAAACTCTAACAGCTACATCTTACCCTTATGTTGTTCCCATTCCAAAAGGGCATACATCCCCATCCATGATGCTCATGGGGAGGAATCACTGACACAGTACGACTGACTCAAATGTGAAGAGGAAGGAGGAGTTCATTTCAGTAGACGTGTGAACTATTTAATCTGCAATTGAAATGTGTACAGACAAGGCATGCAGAAAGCAGTTCCATGAGTAGCATGTAACAAGAGTTTTCCATCAAAGAATCTCTGCTGCCTGCCTTGCTCAGGCTCATGTCCCGAAAGTAAAAGCATATAGATGGCCTCTGAGCCTTTGACACCTCTCTCTCTCTCTCTCTCTCTCCCTCCCTCCCACCCTCCCACCCTCCCCCCTTCCTTTCACTCCACCTTGTGTGTGTGTGTGTGTGTGTGTGTGTGTGTGTGTGTGTGTGTGTTTGTATGTGTGTACATATGTACTAGTACTGTGCATTTGGGACAGCTCCAAAGAAGACAGCCCTGATGATACATCCAAACCATGTGACAGAAGGAAAAAAAGATGCTGGAAAGGTCCATGGTAGAAGAACATTATTTATTTAGCATTACTACCCAAGGCCAACTGTACTCGTGCTGTCTGTGGGGTAGATCTAGCACTCAGACAAAAGAAAGTCATAGAGTGGAACAAAAGGGGAGTCAGATATTTCTTCCCTTCAACTGTACCTCTCCCACTAACCTGCTTCAGACCTCCAAGTTCAGATGGGGAAATTCAATTCTGTATATGGCTGAATTCTATCCAGGGTAGTCTCATAAGGGCCAGCCTCAGGATTTAGCAAGAATCTGAAGACTTGATCAATTACAGGGCATGGGTCCCTCCCAGAGTTCTTAGCCTAGAAGGGTTTCCATTTCTGGAATAGAACATCATCGAAAAAGTACCAATGCCTTTGGTCTGAGCACCACGTGTTGAGACCTACTCACTGGCTTACACAAATAGACATTGAAAGTCTCATGGAACTGGTCACCAGTACTGAAGGCACAGGAATCTAGAACTTTGAATTTTAATAGTGGGAGCCAGAAAAAGGCAAGCTGGGGGAAAGATATGAGCCTCTGGCTCCACCTATCCTGTTCCCAGATCTAACAGAAAGCAAATCCTAGGGAGAAAAAGAGATATGACTGAGAATCAGGTGGAATTCAAGAAGGCCTTTTCCAGTGGTCCAAAGGAGGGCCCACTCTTGGCTCCTTCCCAGGCACACATGCAGCTTGCAGAAGCTCTCAGAAGCCAGACTCTCCAGGTTTGGGACAACCACACAATGAGGCTCCGGGGCCACCCGTTCCTTCTTGTGTTTACTGTTCACATCCAAAGCTGTCCCTCCAGACTGGAACAGCACAAATGAGCACTCTGCATGTGACACGGAGACATCTGTTTTCTCTTCACATGTTTCTCATTCTGATTCTTCTCCCCTCCCCTCCCCTCCCCCTCTCATCTTACTCGATCACAATGCGGTCTCCCAGAAATAGAATTCCGACGAGCTCCGGGAAAATCCAAAGGGTCCACTCAGCTTAAACTACAATTGAGAAATCTGCCTGCTTGATTCATCCACTTTAAGACAAGGAGCACGTATTCCTCAGAGTTGGAGACAAAAGGCACGTCCCTCCCCCAAAGCACACAGCTCTGCAGGATTGTTTCAAAACTGCAATTAGAACAGGCTCTTTGGATTTTAAAAATGGATTTCTAAATAGCCCATATGGTACATTTTCCCCCCAGAGAGAATAGTTTTCAAAGGTCCAGTTAGCTATGCCTTTGTATGCTAAGGAATGCTTTTTATCCATCAAAGGTATTCCATGGATCAGACAAAGACTGGGGGATAGAACTTTAAAAGATCAGGGATGTTCATTGTCCCCTGAAAGATGTACCTACCTAGCTACCTCTTGATAACTGTAAATGGGGCAACCCTTCAATACCTGGCTGCATTGTGCAAAGGATTGTGGCCTCATATAGTAAAGGAACCTGTTGGAACAGAAACGGCCTGCTTCACTCAGCAATTCTAAGCACCTGCTTTTGTTGTAAGGGGACAGCCCTTTAGAGAAAATGTGCTGAGCCACAACTAAACCACCACCCCATTCCTACTTCCACATAGAGCCTCTTTGTGACCCAAATAGCCAGTTTGTCCCTAGCAGAAGGCCTTACAAGGATCTCACTTAGCAGCCCTATCTTTCATCCACTATGTTTGTCTTGCTCACAACAGCGGGAACCAACCTCGTTGCTCCTAAATGCATACATGAAACATATACATTAAACAGCTATCTTTCCTCAAACTCGCTGAAATTATCATGAGGTGGGCTCCCATTACAAAATTTGTAGATTGCTTGGCATTTACAGCACCGCCTTGTCCAGATCCCCCCAACATACCAATACTCTGTCACAAAGGTCCCCTCCCCACTTACAGCCCCACATGGAGGAACACAGCCATCTGCTTTTAGATTTCAACCTTCCACTGAGTTTCCATTTTGTTTTATGGGAGAGGATTAGGCCTGGATTTCCTCAGGTGCCCAGTTTCATTCTACCGTCAGTCAGCTCCTCCATCTCCAGCCACATGTGGAGGCTGATGAGCGGAGCTCAGACAGGAATCCCACCTAACGAATGGTCCTTGTCAGGGAACTTTAACCTCTTGGGTGTTGCCCATTATGAAGCACATCCCTCACTCCCTCGGGAATGAGAAAAAAAAAAAACTCTGCAGGAATTATGTAGCCAAATATAAGCTTTATTCCACAAAGCACATGGCTGGGGGAGTCCTCCATCAAAGGGCAGTTTGTGTATTCTGGAAAGCTCACCTAGTAGGTGAGCTTTCCAGAATAGCGTTGTAGAAAAACAAAGAGAACTTTCAACTAAGAGCAATAGAAGAGGAGCCCAAAGCCAGTGTCTGGTGCTAGGCAGGAGTGCTGTGGGTAAGGACGGCATCCTAAAATAGCCTAAAGCAGTCCATCTCCAAGTTGGGACTTGGGCCACCAGAAAACTTGTTACAAATGCAATTATCAACCCCTATGAGACCTATGAGACAGAAGCAAGTTCAGAAGATCTCTGGGTGAATAGAAAACATATCAGAGTGAGATATCACTGGCTTAACAACCGGGGAGGGGGGGGGAGGCACACACTGGCCTTATGTTGCTGGGAACCTGGGAGCCATGTGAGAAAGAACTGCACTGCTTTAGAAAGCCCTTGGTGACAGACCTAACTTTGTCCCCAAGATGGCAATTTGGGTCAGTTACTTTACTTCTAGGGATAGCCATGAATGATCTCTGACTTTTAATTTGACCATACCTTAAAATCATATGGAAACTGTCAGGTGGCCAGGTCTGAACTCATATATTCTGCTTTCCTTCTTATCTGCTAGAGCCTAGGCATCAGTGTGTGTGTGTGTGCATGTGTGCATGTGTGCATGTATGTGTCTGTGCTTATGTGTGTGTATCTGAGCGTGTGGTAAAAGTATGTGTGTGTGCATGTATATGAGAGAATATATGTGTATGTATGTGTGTGTGTGTGTGTGTGTGTGTGTGTAATTGTGTGTGTGTGTGTAAGTGTGTTGTATATACTGCATGTGTGAAAATGGTACAGAGACCAAAAGTTGTAGTGAAATCTCTTCCAATATCATGCTCTACTTTTTAAGATAACGATTCTCATTAAAGCCAGAGCTCACTGATTGGCTAAGCCAGTTGGTCTAGCAAGCTCCAGGGCTCCACCTGTCTCTACTACCCTAAGGCTAGGGTCACAGACATGCACAACCACCCCTGGCTTCTACATGACTGTCAGGGACCAAAACTCATGTCCTCGTATTTTCACAGCAGGAACACTACTGACTGAACCTTCTCTCCAGCCCTGACCCGAGGAGTTCTAAAAGCTAATTATAATGTGAAGCCAAGGTTTGCAAGTCACTGTGCTAGAGGGCCCAAAAGTCTTTCCAGCTCTCTCAGCCCCAACTATTTGGCCAATTCTATGGGACTAGATAAATACATGTCAATATAAAAAAAGTTTGAGATACCTAAATCAGGGACAATGTTGGGACAAGTTTGTTTTGTTACAGACATGATTTAAGTGGGAATAATAATAGTAACCAAAAGCTCTAATGAGTTAGGTTCCACTTAATTGAAGCCGTGCCCTGATATATATTCTTTTAGCAGATTTCATATCTCATACAGGGAGATTTGTAACATGGACTCTCTTTCATCTGAGTCTTTGCTCTTCAATTTTATTCGAGGAGGTTGGTGACTTACCTGTCTATTTTTTTCTTTGAAGTCAGTTTAAACATGTATAGTGAGTGTTGTCTTCTAATACCAACTCATGATCTGCTCCGAATCCACAGGCTCACAGATGTAGGAAGAAGACAGTTCGAAACAAAGATTAGCGGTTTTCCATATCCCTTTGGAATCGCTACATTGCATCCTGCTGCTTCCCGTGTGGAGTTCTTGCTGCTTTATTTGGAAAAAGACCCCTGCCTTGGCCTTCCATTGGCTGACCTATTTAGCTTCCTACTTCGGATAACTTTAGCTAGGTAAATCAATTGCCATAGTCTCTCCTGAGTTGTCACTTTTAGTGACAAGCAGAAAATTGAAATTTGCAAGCTATTAGCTGTTAAGATGATACGTGAGGTTTTAAGATTTGTTGAGGGAGGAGGAACGATCTTTTACTGTCAGGGAAGGAACCTTCTTTTTTTCTTCTTCTTAGTTAAGGGCTCCCTTATACACAGGATGTGTTTAAAAGAGTCGGGATTTTTTTTTTTTTTTTTTTTGGTTTTTGTTTTGTTTTGTTTGGTTTTGTTTGGTTTTGTTTGGTTTTGTTTGGTTGGTTGGGTGGTTGGCTGTTTGGTTGTTTGGTTGGTTGGTTGGTTGGTTGGTTGGTTTTACGAGACA